>NC_139240.1:67074251-67447251 GCF_977018435.1 Lepisma saccharinum
TCAGAGTAGTTGAATAATTCCTTGAAACCCACTGTTTGATGATTTTCATTACATCCTTATTTTTACTTCAAGGTTACATATAATAAGCCAAAAGGTTTTGCTGTCATTTACCCCCTTTTGAGAGTAGCCTTGCACGATGCAGTAGTTGGTCAGCATCTGAAAATACAATTGTGACTAATTTTACTTCAAAACTACAGATTAGAGCGATAACAGTGACCAGGAAGGAAAACTAAAAGTATTTTTGCTGTAGGAAAAATAAGTTTACCACAATTAATTATTTAATGCATTGCCAAAGATTTCAGTTAAAACAATATTTTGCTTTTGCATTGACAATATATTCGATTAATGTCGTGGAGTACCATGTTAGGAAACTCAAATATACGAGTAGGCAGGAAAATGAAAAGAATGAAATCTATGTATATAAAAATGTATGTATGTATGTATCTTCTGGCATAACTCTAGAACGCCTGGAGCAATTTCAACCAAACTTGGTACACATATCACTTACAGTCTGGAAAGAAATGCTGTGGGGGTAAGACACCTCTGGCACCCCTATGGGTGAGGTTGGGAAGGGGACATAAAGTAGCATTCTGCTCCGTGCCATTTTCGTGTGTCATATCCTGCGAGTTATGCTTCCCGCTACACAGCACGGCGAATTTGGTTGCCTACACAGAAGATGCGAAATTGCCATAGTTTTCGGGGTCGCTAAGATGAATAGTGACACTCCCAATGCCGTTCAACTCCAAGTTAATTTTGCACTATAGTTAGAATTCATTATTTTCCTGTCTAATAGAAGATTGGGATAAATAAATACCCGGGCAACGCCAGGTAATGAACTATAGTATAAAATAAATGTTTTCTGGTTCTAATTGAAGGGAAATACACTACTATAAGGTTAAGCATTGTCTTCAAGGTTCGGGGAAAAAATATAATTTTTCATCAACCTCCTAGCCCTAGTTGTGAAAGAATGACATTAAACTCGCAATTCCAGCGATCTGATATGACGCCTGGCGAAAGATTTCGTAACTACCCTGGATGGGAATGCTTTCTTTGTTTGGAGTTAATAGCAATTTCCGACGAATTCTTTCGCTATTTCAGTGTGCATAGAAACTATTTTTACTAATAAAGATGGGGGAAAGTACTCCGAGATGGCAGAACTTTACTTTGCGATCAAATATCTCCTTTATTTGTGTTTTCCGCACGTTGGAACCAATTTTATATTATGTAAATTTGTCGATTAACGCAAAGTTCGCGAGGGTTGCAGTGGGTGAACGGCCAGAAGCACATTGCACATTGGTTCGGAACCCACTTTAAACTGTAGGTCCATTCCCGATTAGCCTAACTGTGCATAAAATTGACTTCAAAGCAAAAAATCCAAATCAAGTTGAACCTTCACTCTGATTCACTCGCGCGTCCAGTTGGTTATACGGTCTACTTCGTTGATCTGGTATCAAGTAGTGTATTTGGTGTCTGCACCGTTCGCACTACGTTCTGGAGCATATGTGTGTGGTGTATGGTCACTTGGTGCGTGCTAACCAGTGAGCGCGTAAACAACGATAGTCTACATTCTACACGTAGACTATTTTAAACACGCAGATTAAATAATCTATGTAAACAACATGGCGAAAGGTGATAACTTAGCAAATGGCGCCGTGGAATTAAAATAAAATTATACTGCGTATCAGTTGCTGATGTGTGAGGAGAACTTTTCATACTCTTTCTTCCAAATTCGAACAATTTCTCACCTTGGAAGAAACCTAATATAGGAAATATTCTAGTTTTTTATGGGGGAAAAGACCACTCTTGGCTCACGACTGCCATCTGTTGTTGTTTTTTGCATACTATTTATCTTCCTCCATAGTTGGTAATAGAAGAGAGACATTTTGTTGTAAATAGGATTCTTTTCATTTCGTTAGGAACCAATACAGTTGAAAATGTCACTTTCCTTTCATGAAAGCCTTGAAAATTAATTTTAATGCACTTTAGATTGTCTATGTAGTCTATGTAAACTACAACCCAATGTAATCTACGCGTAGATTACGTGTAGACAACGCATGTAGACGTAAACTTATAGTCTACGGCACATCAGTGGTGCTAACTAATCAAATGAACGTTTAAAGCAGCAGAACTTGAACACCCCTATCCGTCTACTTTGTTGAACATCATTTCTAGTGTTGGACGATATATCGACCAGACGATATATCGCGACATTGAAAATTTATCGTCCACGCGATATCAACTCGACGATATGTTGTCACGATATTTTGGCGATATATATCGTGTCGTCGATATATCGTCACTATATTTTAGCGATATATATTGTGTCACGATATTTGTCGATATATATCGTGGAGACAATGTATTACCGATATCACGATACAGAAAAAAAATATCGTATCGTATCGTCTGTGACGATATTTTCTTTACCATATATAGCGATATCAAATTTCCGATATCGTCCATCCCTAATTTCGTTGCACCAGCCTGACACCGGGACGCGGCTAGTGATGGCTTCTGTATTCTTTCAGAAACCCAGCGAAAACAAAGAAAATTATCGGTGACGAACATGAATCCACAGTTTTCCTGTTTTCTCCGACAATGCGCTCTAGATCGCCAAGGTCACCGTTGTGTTTGAATCGTGCTCCGCAGAGACACCTGGTGAGATTACAATGTAACTTTGTGCACCTGATAGCTTCACTGTGGACAAGATAGCCAGCAGATTGTCATGGATTTATGTGAACGCCTAACGATGATGACAAGGTGTTGGAATCGTAAAAGGGTTCTGGCAACTTAGGTTCGTGGTTGTCCAGCGTACTGTCAGAAGATAGCATTCATTTGTTCAATGCCTGAACAGAGATAGGTCTATCTCGGCTTGAAACAATCGCGATGCATTCAGCGTTCTGAGAATGCAAGAAAACGTTCCTACCTGAATGCATCCTTCATCGTCTGCTCTGTTCTTTCTCTTTTGTTCTATACATTTCCTTCTCCCTGATTCTCCGCCTTCTTTTGTCGCCTCCATTCACCCGTTGGCGGGCATTTAATGGGTTTCATTGTGGAGTACGGGCTGCTGTAGACAGCATTCGGTGATTGCACCTCCAGGCCATGAAATCGATCCACTCTCGCTGTCCCAGTTGATCACTTGCATTAGCCAGGCACTCGAGGCGATGTCCCATGTGTGATTGGGCAAAATTTCGGTTGGTTTCTTCTCTCTTTGGGTAAATATTGGATTGGGCAATAGGAAACGACTGTCTTTGAGAAGTAGCGTGGTGATAAGACTAAACTTACAAACAGTGGCGACGATTTGGGGGAGGGCGTTGGGGGGGCAGTTGCCTCCTCACTTTTTGCCACTTCTGCACCATGCTAAACCTTATTTACCGAGGGAAAGTTTGTCCTTGCACCTCACCTCGAAAGCTTTCATAACAGAAAAGGACGAACATAAAGGGCCTCCCTGGTGGCTTAGTGGTGACGTCGCCTCTTTGTAATCAAGGGGTCCTGGGTTCGATATCTAGTGAAGGCATATAGTGGTTCGGATCACGCTTTAAACTACAACTCCAGTCTCGATTAGCCTTACTGTGTATAAAGTGGACTTAAAACAACAATCCAACCCAACTCAACGACAGAACACGAGTAAAATCTGAAAGTTAAAAGGAAACTGTGCACAGAAGCGTGCTCAGAAACAATTTCGGGGGTGGGCCATAATTCTTGTACACACACACACACACACACACACACACACACAATGGAATAGATTTTTATTTCAAGTATGATGCCTTACTGTTTTACAGTCATGGACACTTCTGAGTTGTAATGATCTCATTGCGAAGAGAGCAAGGCATGGAGAGGGGAAAAGAGGCAGAGAGAGAGGGAGAGAGAGAAAGAGAGAGAGAAAGGGATAGAGAAAGACAGGGACAGTCAGATAAGGCAGGGAGAAGCAGAGAGAGGGGGAGACAGAAAGCAGGGAAAAGGAAAGTAATGATTTATCACATAAATATGGCCAATATTTAGGAACATGTTGCTTGCGTCTGTTGACAAAATTTCGAGCTGCTAGTGTAGCCAGCTAAGGTGATATGCCTCTAAAATGGCACTTTTTCACTTAACTCATAAAATCGCCAGTCATAAATCCATCAAATGCTGTACGTGAGTAATATTGGTTGCAAATGGCAGATTGACATGGCATCAGTCAACAGACGTCCAATTATGACCTTTAGATAATTTGTTATACATTATTCTTATCGAAAAGTGGCTTTCTGGAAATTTTTTAACTTCACTTTCCGCCAGTTATTAATTTATATAATTTTCTGTATGGAGTGAAATGATGTGAGTGAATGAAAATATATCAATTGATGAGGCTTTATAATGCAGAAAACCCGGTGTAAATATCTCGTACGGTTGTTAAAATATAAATTTTCAAAATTTGGATTACGCGACTTTTGAAACACTCTGTATTCATTAAAAATCAATTTGTGCAAATGAAAAATATTTCGATATTATTATGTTGCGTGTGATCAAGGATTGGATTTATTTGACTTGAAATTTTACGATAGAAAAGCATTAAAAAGGAGGATTTTAAAAAAGGAAATACTGTTGATGGTATGCTGGTTGCAGATACAGGGCTTCGTACTTATCCCCAACTTAGACAGCATATTTCCATGTGTAGGGGAACTTATATGAATGCTGTATAATATGTACTGTTAAAGATTGATTGATTTGTTCCTTGAAGTCCACTTTGTGCACAGATATGCTAGGGACTGGACCTACAGTTTAAAGTGAGATCCGAACCACTATGTGCCTCCATCGAATATCGAATCCGGGACCCCTTGATTACAAGGCGACGACGAAACCATTACGCCATGGGGAAGGCCCGTACTGTTAAAAAGTATTAACATTTTAGTTCACATAGAAAAGGTAAATGTAAAATATCTAAAAAAAAATAATAAATAAATACATAAACGAGCCGGAACGGTACCTTACCAATTTTGACAAAACGGAACGGGAAGGTTCCAGCGCCGATTCCGGTCCGCTTCGGTCCATTTCGAGCACTGATTGAAAGAGAAGAAGATAGAGAGAGAGAGAGAGGGAGAGAGACGGAGAGATAGAAAGAGGCAGACAGAAAGGGCTGGGGGAGAGCCAGAGAATGATATAGACACACACAGACAGAGAGAAGAGAGAGAGAGTAAGAGTAAGAGAGAGAAGAGAGAGAGAGAGTAAGAGTAAGAGAGAGGAGAGAAGAGAGAGAGGAGAGAGAAGAGAGAGAGAGAGAGTAAGAGAGAGGAGAGAGAGAGAGAAGAGAGAGAGAGAAGAGAGAGAGAGTAAGAGAGAAGAGAGAGAGAGAGTAAGAGAGAGGAGAGAGAGAGAAGAGAGAGAGAGTAAGAGAGAGGAGAGAGAAGAGAGAGAGAGAGTAAGAGTTAGAGAGAGGAGAGAGAGAAGAGAGAGAGAGGAGAGAAGAGAGAGAGAGAGTAAGAGTAAGAGAGAGGAGAGAGAGAAGAGAGAGAGAGGAGAGAGAAGAGAGAGAGAGAGTAAGAGTAAGAGAGAGGAGAGAGAGAAGAGAGAGAGTAAGAGAGAGGAGAGAGAAGAGAGAGAGAGAAGAGGAGAGAGAGAAAAAGTAAGAGAGAGAAAGAGTAAGAGAGAAGAGAGAGAGAGAAAGAGTAATAGAGAGATGGGATAAGAGAGTAAAGCTACCCCCGTGGCAGAGTTGCATGGATGTTTGTGAGTGTCCATTCATCAATTTCATCATATTACTCATCCCCATCTTCGCAAATTATCCAAAAGTGGCACAAGAAGCGAAGTAAAATAAAGCAACCCAATCAATCGATCGACCTATCTGTGTAAATTTTGGAGCCCTGCGAATTGAACCCGGAACCGCTCCCAGTTCGATCACCCAGGAGACCTGTAAACAGTGGACACTGAACACAAATAGGAAATTCTCTCGAGATACGATTCCTAGAACATACTCTCTTGATGGTGGTAATGGTGAGAGGTTGACCAGAATAGCATCTTTGTTTCATCCCACAAGAGCATCTTGACTCCTCAACAACCGCAGAGTCGATGACACATCACAACACTCAGCGTGTGATCTACGTCATCCGCCCATGCGGCCGGGGAGAAGCCTGTGATATCGTCGTGGATGCGATTATGCTATAAATAGTTCAAGTGTCCCACGTCTTCTCCTGTGAGTTCTCGTGACGTCTCCTCCGAATCAAGCGGGTCAACAACTGGGCTTCGAGTGAGGCTTCAAGACTATAAAAATCAAGGGAATATGACCTCGCTGCAGTGGCGGCGATTGGGATCCAAATCTAGGGGGGCAAGGTGCCAAAATTGGGGGGAAAGGACAGTTTACTTTATCTTGGTAGATAAAGTTTAGCATAGTGTGGGAGTAAAAGTGGCAAAAAGTGGGGGGCATTTGCCCCCTCGCCCACCCCCAACCGCCGACACTGCCTCGCTGTGATGTAATTTTCAGCTACAATGTACTAGGGATGGCCCAACGGATCCGGATCCGAAAATCCTGATCCGGATCCGAGAGTATCGTATCTCAATCTCATTATAATATTACCACACCTTAAAAGGTATTATGATCTTAGATTTGTAACGGTCGGATTGACCATTACCGGTTTTGGTATATTGTAATAATTAATTGCTGGCCAGCTACGAGGTGTAGGGTTAAGTAATATGTTTCCATGAGTGTACTTTTATGTTATTATTGCATGTAAGTGTATGTGCTTATTGGATTGAGCTTTGCTGGATGTTAGATTCCCCTGTTTTTTACCTCCCCGGTTGGGGGAGCTAGGTGTCTTTCAAAAGACCGTTGGCAGTGGAATTTTCCAACGCTACGGGGTCCACGTCCACGGACGTTTACCCCGACTATAAAAAGAGCCAGTGAGCTTTAGCAGAAAAAACAGTGTTTCCCCATTGATCGACGAAAGAGGAACGTCTCCTCAAGTTTAGTCCACTTATGGTGGCTAGACTGGATATAATACTGTAGCATCTGGTTATGCCAGCCCCTGTTGCTGTCCCAAGTCCCCTTTTAGAAAAAGCTTTGATTATGTGGATATTTCCGTATTTGATTAATTGATGCCCAAAAGAAGGAGTGAAAGCGTAAGGAAACGCATTTGTAACGGAATATCATTTAAGCTGAGGATAGGCCCACGGAGATAGTTATACTAACTCTGTGGTAAAGGAAGTGCCGATGGTTATGCCATAGGTACGCATATATATTATTAGAGATTTGGTAATTTGATCTATGCAAGACACTCATGGAAACGCTATGTAAAATATGTATGTATATAACTACGTATAATAAACCAATATATCCTACGAGAATGTTATGATTTCAAGAACTACGGTACTGTCCATTTAACCAGTTGTATATTCACTTGCTGTATATGTGTAAACGAACCAGGGACATAAAAATATAAATTGTTATGTGAAACCCCCCCTTTTGTAATTCCGGCGCAAATATAATCTGCTCGCTTGGCACCCAGGGTGAGGTGAAAGGAGAGATTGAGGGATTAAGACAGGAAGTAATCCAGAGGACCGGATAGAAACGAGGGATAGGGGGGCCGAACTTTCACAGATTACAAAGAAATTTTTCATTAGTTAGTCCTACAAGATTTTTTTCAAGTGTTGTTCCTAAAATACTTTGCTACGCATCGGCTAACACACTCGTGCACAAAAATAATCTTACTTGTTTAACATAAAATGTCAGAGGTGATTTCGTAAATGCCATTGAAACGAATATGTATTCATTCGAATGTATTGGAAATGAAAACACACATAAATGTGAGACATTCCATTCCAGGATGAAATTTTTAACATTTAACAAGATAGAAATGTTATACAAAAATTATACAATTGTTCTACAGTGACAGTTTTAAAAATTAAAATAAACATTATAATATATGCAGTGTTATATAATTACAAAGTGTAAGTAAGACTAACTAAGTGTATTAATTACAAATCGCGCACGCGCGCGCACACACTATATATATATATATATATCACTCTATATATATATATATATATATATATATATATATATATATATATATATATATATATATATATATATATATATATATATATATATATATATATATTACCATGTAACAATATGTTATAAACACATTCTTACTTTCCAAAGAATCGCTCATGTGGGATGGCCAAACGGATCCGGATCCGAAAGTTCTTGTTTGATGCCCGGTGGAGGCACATTGAACAGTGGTTCGGATCCCACTTGAAACTGTAGGTTCATTCTCGATTGGCTTATCTGTGCATAAAGTGGACTTAAAAACAACAATTCAATTCTAACAATGCTATTCTGCATATCGTAGAATAGTCCATGGTGCGTAACATTTTTTGGTACACGGGAATATTACGTTTAAGAGAGTTTTTTGTAATTTTGAATTTGCTGTTATTTTATAATAGCAGAAGAAAGCACTATGCTAATCAATAATCGGCCCTGATAATAGTATTAGAAATAGCCTTGTACTTCTTATAGTACTCGAACAAAGTTACTGTCCTTCTCGAAACCCTTTAGAGGTAAGTTGGTGTTATAAGTCCACTTTATGCACAGTAAGGCTAATCGGGACTGGGCCTACAGTTTAAAGTGGGATCCGAATCACTATGTGCCTCCACGGGCATCGAACCCGGGACGCCTTGATTACAAGGGAGTGGTTAGCACACCGAGCTACGACTCCAGGAGACCCGGGTTCGAACCCCTGCCTGGGCATGGGTGTTCTTTGTGAATGCTCGTTCATCAATGTCATCATATCATCACTCATTCCCATCTTCGCGATTAGCCAAAAGTGGCAGAAAGCGAAGGAATATGAACCAAATCACTAAACTGACAAGAACGTTACGTACAGCAAAGCGTGTGGCGTAGCAATGAGGAAGTTAATTGCAACAGATATAATCCGTGTATCTGCTTCTTCCCTCGCCGATAGCATTACACACTGCGAAAGATAAAGCCTGGCTTCTATCAGAGACAGATCTCCGAGCTGTAAATCAGCGCAGACACACTTTCGTACGGAAAAAAAACTGCAGGATAGCTTTGCGGTTGAATACGCACGTTCCGCGTCTGCATCCAGCTTTGCCAAAGAGACAGAAGGCGGTAGCTTTCGCACGTAAAACAATAAAGGGACTTCGCACCCGACGTGCGAAACAAACCCACGCAAATCAATGTGTGTAATGGGAGGCGAAAGCATGTGTGTGTCTGTTCCTTTGTTAACATTTCACGCCGTTCCACTCCTACTTGTTTTTAATGGTGATGTAACAAGCTGGGAGTGTTTATGTGAATGTTTCGCACAGTTTATAATCAAAGAACATTGTTATTATCTTTCTCTTCTTTTAAGAGAGAGAGAAAGAGAGATTTGGAATCGCTCTTGAAGTTTTCTCTTCCTCATAGGAAATAGTAGCTGCAACACTTCTGGTATTGCTGGTACAATAGCGCCATCTGAAATTAGTTTTTCTCAACTTTCCAGTGAACCATTACGGAAATTACGTAATTTGACCGTGAACATCGGACCCAAAAATATCCAGCGGCATCAACTAATAGGTGCCTGGGGCTCGAGCCCACCCAATAATTGGCCTGTTTCGTTATTTTATTTTAGAAATAAAGTCCTTGCACTGAGATGCAAGGCACGTAGTCAGGGGGGCTCGCAGGGTTGAAGCTCGCCAAAACCCTACAAACAGTAACGCCGATTTGGGGGGCGCCCCCCACCCCCAACTTCTTGCAACTTTTGTCCCGCACTATGCTAAACCTTATCTATCAAGGGGAACTGTCCTTGCTCCCCCCCCTAGTTTTCGCACCTTGCCCCCTCCCAGTTTTGGTACCCAATAGTCGCCACTGCTTACAAATATCTAATTTAAATAGTGTATAGTGGTAATTAATTTTACTTCCTTAGTAAGATTAAACCTTGTATAATAACTTGTAATTGTAATAATATACTGAAAAATTCATCTTCACCCACCCCACTTTTTGCCTTTAGATGACGGCTGCTGATAAGAGATGACTCCCCCATCCCAGAAATAAAACTCTAGCTACGGGCCTGCTTAAGAGGAGTTTGATTTGCCTATCTTGACAATGTTTTAAACACGGATCTTATTTTCAATATATTAAAAGTAGTTTCTACATTTTGTATTTCTTGAAGACACATCAGACGGTGCCCAGGCATTGAAGTTGTTGCTACAAAATTCAATACCTTTGAATTATGTAAATATACTGCTCTACCAAGGCATTTGTAATTATTATTTAATGATGTACGTGATACTGTACTCATTATTTTCTTTAAAAAATAGTAATTGAAATTTCCCTAAGCGAAAAAGAAAATTGAGGCGTCAGGTGAAAATTTTCAAGCGTCACTGGGATTGAACGCACTCTATTTTGTACCCCTGCATACAGGGTCTATCATAAGTAATAGCGCAAACTGTCACAGTTGAAAGTACACGATAATAGAAGCAAAAACGTCTCAGTAAACATAGGTCTGCAAACGAGCCGTTTTCGAGATAATTGCGAATGTGTGGTTACAAGCCGCCACTGACTTCATTGTTTGTAAACGTCGTCCTAGTTGGTAAAATGCTAATAATACAGTAAGAAAAGTCATTGGAGGTCACGTTGCTTTTATTGAATATTCTACTTACTTTAACAAACGTTAGTATGTTACATGTTACAATTACTGTACACTCGTACCTGTTAAAGGAGGTGTTCAAAGTGTCGTCCTTTCATCTGGATACAATACTGTACGCGATTTCGCATTGAGTTTCGAATTCTTTCGAACACCCTCGGTTCATTTCGGAATTGGTCACAAGCATGTACAATTCTCTGTACTGATTGTATCCATCCTGTTTGATTACAACGCCACCTCTCGGAAACGTTCTGTTTTGTAAACAAAGAGCAAACCTCTGAACGCGCAAGGAGTAAAACACTCGGTGTTTACAAAATGCAATCAGTGACGGCTTCTAACCGCACACTCGCACACATTATTAGCATTTTACCAACTAGGACGACGTTTACAAACAATGAAGTCAGTGGCGGCTTGTAACCACACATTCACAATTATCTCGTTTGCAGACCCATGTTTACTTAGACTATTTTGCTTCTATTATCGTGTACTTTCAACTGTTAGTTTGCGCTATTCCTTATGATTCACCCTGTATAATCCATATGCAAACACTTTCGCTTGGTACTGCGTTATAATTTGACCATCATCGAAGATGTACTAAGCAGAAATTTGAACCGGGATCTTTAGCATACCGTGCCATCCGCTTGTATATCCGAATAAATCTCCTAGTAGAACTCATATTACGTAAAAAATTTCCAGCACCATTCATTATTGCATGCCAGAGTCTCAGGGCAGTAAGTCTCATGATCTCATCTTCAGGCACGTATCTAGAAATATGTTTCGGGGGGTGGGGGGGGGGGGCTCCGAACCAAGTGTCTCAGGAAAAATAATAATAATTTTTAAATTAAAATAATTATATGAAATCAAATTAATACTAATTACAATACGTAATTTAATATTATATTATTATTACACGATTAGGTAAAAAGACCGTTGCTATAAGAATAGAGCTATAACAGCGCATATTCATTAGGTAGCTTACCTTTAGTTAAGATCGGAATAATTTACAAAAAAAACAAGTGCTCTGGCAATGAAATTAATGTCAAGTAGATGAATAATTGAATATTTATCGGATAACAAAAATGATGTCACATGTAGTTGGAGAAAAGTAAGTTTCTGATTTAAAAAAAGTTCAGAGGAAATGAATAACCATCGATTATGCAACAAATGCTAATATTTTCATTATTTAATTTTCGTACTTAATAAGTCTTTCGGGTGGGGGGGGGGTCCGGACCCCCTAAATACGTCCTTCCTGTTCTTCAAAGCTATATGATCCCAATATAATCCTTGTCTTCCAATAAGTTCGGAGGAAATTATACAACAAATGCTAAACGAGTATATTTTCATTAATTAATTTTAGTACTTGATAAATCTTTCGGGGGGGGTCTGGACCCCCTTAAATACGTCCTTGCTCATCTTGTCTTGATTGTACAGACACCCGGCTAGATTTTTGGCCGACGTCCGTTGCGGAGTGGTTACAACAGCCCGCTACGACGTCAGGAGTCCCGGGCCTTTGTTAGCTTTCCTTCATCAATTTCAACAATCATCGCTCATCCTCACCGTCGCAATTAGGCAGAAGTGACAGAAGTGCTCAATAACGTATGAGACCAAACCAAATCGTGTCGATGTTCAAATGACTCTATCGGTCGCTTTCTCGTTCTCGTCGCATGTCAAAATGTGGTGTTGCATACAGGGTGGCCCAAAAAGAGGGAACAGAAATGCTTTTGGCTACGTTTTTTTGGGCCACCCTGTAGTTACTGAATACACTTCGAGATCGCTGCATTTAAACAGAGGGCCTCCACATGTGCCAACAAACTAACACTATAGCGTATATATCAGTGACTATTAAAAAATGGCCTATTCTTTACTACAATTTCGAAGTGACTTCACTCCATTGTAAAGACGTAGTATCGACCAACGAGACGGGATCCGCAGCTACCAACAGTCATCTCTTAAAAATCAATCAGCGAATCTACTCCAAATTGGCGACACTCTGCGAGCACTTCCCGAGGAAGATTCATCCAGATTGTCAGCCCCATCCTGCCGGCAAATAAGAAAATTGGTGGGGGGAGGGGGACTTTCCCTTTCGCGCTCTTAATCCCACGCCCAGGAGATTTCGTTAGATTACTTCCAACAGTGTTGGTGAGATTCGATGGGAAATTTTGAGTGTAACTGATACAAGGAAAGGGAAAATGGGGGATGTTTTTCCACAATCGCGTGCAGGAAAAGATGGATACACTAGCAGATGCATGTTCTTATCGTTTCCGTCTGTTGAAAAGGAAAGCAAGTTTCGAGAAAGAGTCAGACAATTCCTGTTATTAGTCAATCCAATTGAATGCTGGGATGGTGTCTTGAAACACCTGTCTCTTTACAATTTCCTTCACTCTTCCTTCTTCCCCTATCATATTCCCGTCGCATTTAATGATTGATTGATTGAATAATGTTATTTTGTGTCACTTTTCTGCCATTGTTGGCTAATCGCGACGTTGTGAATGAGTGGTGGTATGATGGAATTGTCGAAGGGACACTCACAAGGACAACGATGCCCAGGTCGGGATTCGAACCCGAGACCTCTGGTGTCGTATCGCAGACACGGAATTTGGAATTTAACTAGCATTGCAAATAACTATCAATCAAGTTCCCCGTGCACATAGCACCGGGGGTACGTAGGACCCCCCCCCACATTCTCGATCTCGGCCATTTTGGAGGTGATATGATCAGTATCACGATCCAGCCGCCTTTACCCCCCCCCCCCCCAAGGTTGCTCCCAGGTACACATTGATTTGAGGCTGGGTGAGCCCCAGAGCCGCTATATGCGGGGACAAGGTGGGACAATTTCCAACCTTAGATTAGCCACCCCGGGAATCGAACCCGTGGCAGTCAGATGCTCTGCCGACAACACCAATCATAATCACTTGTGGTAGTTTTCTAATATGTAACGTAACACCTTGATTGATTGATTTGGTGTTTTACGTCCACTTTATACACAATAAGGCTAATCGGGACTGGACCTATAGTTTAAAGTGGGATCCGAACCACTATGTGCTTCCATCGGGAATTGAAACCGAGACCCCTTGAATACAAGGCAACGACGCTACCACTGCGCCATCGGGGAGGCCCTTAACATAACCCCTAAATGTATTTAACGTGTAATCACGTGGTTTATATCTTATAGTTTATTCAGTTCTGTACTAACACAAGATAACATCCTAGTCCATTAAATGCACTCGTTCACTTTGTACACAAAGTTTTGAATCATCCGGTATTAAACATGACTACTCTCAAAGAGAACATTCCTGTCCTTTATTTGCATCCATACTCATTTGTTTCTCTGGTGACGTCACTGGTTCTGTTATGCAAAGATTCTCCCCGCTGAGACAGAGATGTGATTTCACACTGTTTATTTTTGACGCGAGAGTCACATGCAACTTCTAGAGGTGGCAAATTTCGTATTGTGCCTCTTAAGATTAAGACTCCTGCATGCTGATGCCCAGTTTGTGTCCAGACATTCTAAGGAGTATATTTTCGCATATTCACCGATACATTATAAGTATAACCAAGGTCCGGATAATTATGTACTGATAACACTAAAAAATGCACCCAAATATGAATTAAAATCCAAAATACGCTTCAGTAACTTTCCAACACTAATATTTGAAAATTACGATTATACAAATTTAATCACGCACATAGAGAACGAAGAGGGTGGGATGGAAGGAGAGAGAGAATAGAGAGAGAAAAGGAGAGAAAGAGAGAGAAAATTATACAGTGAAATTGGAGAGAGGGAGAGAGAAAATGGAAATAAAGACAGAAATATATATAGAGAAAGATAAATAAATAGAAATAGGAGAAAGTGAAATAAGGACAAAAAATAGAGGGATAAATTGAGAGAAAAATAAAGATAGAGAAATAGGAAAAGGGAGAGAGGAAGGAGAAATAAAGGCAAGTAGAAGAGAGAAATTGAGAGAGAAAGCGAAATAAAGACAGAAATAGAGAGGGAGAAACAAAGACAGAAATAAAGAGGGAGAAACAAAGACAGAAATAGAGAAGGAGAAATAAAGACAGAAATAGAGAAGGAGAAATAAAGACAGAAGTAGAGAGGGAGAAACAAAGACAGAAATAGAGAGGGAGAAACAAAGACAGAAATAGAGAGGGAGAAACAAAGACAGAAATAGATAGGGAGAAACAAAGACAGAAATAGAGAGGGAGAAACAAAGACAGAAATAAAGAGGGAGAAACAAAGACAGAAATAGAGAAGGAGAAATAGAGACAGAAATAGAGAGGGAGAAATAAAGACAGAAATAGAGAGGGAGAAATAAAGACAGAAATAGAGAGGGAGAAATAAAGACAGAAATAGAGAGGGAGAAATAAAGACAGAAATAGAGGAGAAATAAAGACAGAAGTAGAGAGGGAGAAACAAAGACAAAAATAGAGAAGGAGAAATAAAGACAGAAATAGAGAGGGAGAAATAAAGACAGAAGTAGAGAAGGAGAAACAGACAGAAGTAGAGAGGGAGAAACAAAGACAGAAATAGAGAGGGAGAGACAAAGACAGAAATAGAGAGGGAGAAATAAAGACAGAAATAGAGAAGGAGAAACAAAGATAGAGATAGAGAAGGAGAAATAAAGACAGAAATAGAGAAGGAGAAATAAAGACAGAAGTAGAGAGGGAGAAACAAAGACAAAAATAGAGAGGAAGAAACAAAGACAGAAATAGAGAGGGAGAAAAAAGACAGAAGTAGAGAGGGAGGAAGACAGACAGATATAGAGAGGGAGAAATAAAGACAGAAATAGAGAGGGAGAAACAAAGACAGAAATAAAGAGGGAGAAACAAAGACAGAAATAGAGAAGGAGAAATAAAGACAGAAATAGAGAAGGAGAAATAAAGACAGAAGTAGAGAGGGAGAAACAAAGACAGAAATAGAGAGGGAGAAATAAAGACAGAAATAGAGAAGGAGAAACAAAGACAGAAATAGAGGAGAAATAAAGACAGAAATAGAGAAGGAGAAACAAAGACAGAAGTAGAGAGGGAGAAACAAAGACAAAAATAGAGAGGAAGAAACAAAGACAGAAATAGAGAGGGAGAAACAAAGACAGAAGTAGAGAGGGAGGAAGACAGACAGATATAGAGAGGGAGAAATAAAGACAGAAATAGAGAGGGAGTAACAAAGACGGAAATAAAGAGGGAGAAACAAAGACAGAAATAGAGAAGGAGAAATAAAGACAGAAATAGAGAAGGAGAAATAAAGACAGAAGTAGAGAGGGAGAAACAAAGACAGAAATAGAGAGGGAGAAACAAAGACAGAAATAGAGAGGGAGAAATAAAGACAGAAGTAGAGAGGGAGAAACAAAGACAGAAATAGATAGGGAGAAACAAAGACAGAAATAGAGAGGGAGAAATAAAGACAAGTAGAGAGGGAGAAACAAAGACAGAAATAGATAGGGAGAAACAAATACAGAAATAGAGAGGGAGAAACAAAGACAGAAATAAAGAGGGAGAAACAAAGACAGAAATAGAGAAGGAGAAATAGAGACAGAAATAGAGAGGGAGAAATAAAGACAGAAATAGAGGAGAAATAAAGACAGAAGTAGAGAGGGAGAAACAAAGACAAAAATAGAGAAGGAGAAATAAAGACAGAAATAGAGAGGGAGAAATAAAGACAAAAGGAGAGAAAGCGAAATAAAGACAGAAATAGAGAGGGAGAAATAAAGACAGAAATAGAGAGGGAGAAATAAAGACAGAAATAGAGGAGAAATAAAGACAGAAGTAGAGAGGGAGAAACAAAGACAAAAATAGAGAAGGAGAAATAAAGACAGAAATAGAGAGGGAGAAATAAAGCCAGAAGTAGAGAAGGAGAAACAAAGACAGAAGTAGAGAGGGAGAAACAAAGACAGAAATAGAGAGGGAGAGACAAAGACAGAAATAGAGAGGGAGAAATAAAGACAGAAATAGAGAAGGAGAAACAAAGACAGAGATAGAGAAGGAGAAATAAAGACAGAAATAGAGAAGGAGAAATAAAGACAGAAGTAGAGAGGGAGAAACAAAGACAAAAATAGAGAGGAAGAAACAAAGACAGAAATAGAGAGGGAGAAACAAAGACAGAAGTAGAGAGGGAGGAAGACAGACAGATATAGAGAGGGAGAAATAAAGACAGAAATAGAGAGGGAGAAACAAAGACAGAAATAGAGAGGGAGAAACAAAGACAGAAATAGAGAAGGAGAAATAAAGACAGAAATAGAGAAGGAGAAATAAAGACAGAAGTAGAGAGGGAGAAACAAAGACAGAAATAGAGAGGGAGAGACAAAGACAGAAATAGAGAGGGAGAAATAAAGACAGAAATAGAGAAGGAGAAACAAAGACAGAAATAGAGAAGGAGAAATAAAGACAGAAATAGAGAAGGAGAAATAAAGACAGAAGTAGAGAGGGAGAAACAAACAAAAATAGAGAGGAAGAAACAAAGACAGAAATAGAGAGGGAGAAACAAAGACAGAAGTACAGAGGGAGGAAGACAGACAGATATAGAGAGGGAGAAATAAAGACAGAAATAGAGAGGGAGAAACAAAGACAGAAATAAAGAGGGAGAAACAAAGACAGAAATAGAGAAGGAGAAATAGAGACAGAAATAGAGAAGGAGAAATAAAGACAGAAGTAGAGAGGGAGAAACAAAGACAGAAATAGAGAGGGAGAAACAAATACAGAAATAGAGAGGGAGAAATAAAGACAGAAGTAGAGAGGGAGAAACAAAGACAGAAATAGATAGGGAGAAACAAAGACAGAAATAGAGAGGGAGAAACAAAGACAGAAATAAAGAGGGAGAAACAAAGACAGAAATAGAGAAGGAGAAATAGAGACAGAAATAGAGAGGGAGAAATAAAGACAGAAATAGAGAGGGAGAAATAAAGACAGAAATAGAGAGGGAGAAATAAAGACAGAAATAGAGGAGAAATAAAGACAGAAGTAGAGAGGGAGAAACAAAGACAAAAATAGAGAAGGAGAAATAAAGACAGAAATAGAGAGAGAGAAATAAAGACAGAAGTAGACAAAGCGAAATAAAGACAGAAATAGAGAGGGAGAAATAAAGACAGAAATAGAGAAGGAGAAACAAAGACAGAAGTAGAGAGGGAGAAACAAAGACAGAAATAGAGAGGGAGAGACAAAGACAGAAATAGAGAGGGAGAAATAAAGACAGAAATAGAGAAGGAGAAACAAAGACAGAAATAGAGAAGGAGAAATAAAGACAGAAATAGAGAAGGAGAAATAAAGACAGAAGTAGAGAGGGAGAAACAAAGACAAAAATAGAGAGGAAGAAACAAAGAAATAGAGAGGGAGAAATAAAGACAGAAGTAGAGAAAGCGAAATAAAGACAGAAATAGAGAGGGAGAAATAAAGACAGAAGTAGAGAGGGAGAAACAAAGACAGAAGTAGAGAGGGAGGAACAAAGACAGAAATAGAGAGGGAGAAATAAAGACAGAAATAGAGAGGGAGAAACAAAGACAGAAATAGAGAGGGAGAAACGAAGACAGAAATAGAGAGGGAGAAATAAAGACAGAAATAGAGAAAGAGAAATAAAGACAGAAATAGAGAGGGAGAAACAAAGCCAAAAAAGAGAGGAAGAAACAAAGACAGAAATAGAGGGAGAAATAAAGACAGAAGTAGAGAAAGCGAAATAAAGACAGAAATAGAGAGGGAGAAATAGAGACAGAAGTAGAGAGGGAGAAACAAAGACAGAAGTAGAGAGGGAGGAAGACAGACAGATATAGAGAGGGAGAAATAAAGACAGAAGTAGAGAGGGAGAAACAAAGATAGAAATAGAGAGGGAGAAACAAAGACAGAAATAGAGAGGGAGAAACAAAGACAGAAATAGAGAGGGAGAAACAAAGACAGAAATATAGCGAGAGAAAGGGAGAGGGAAAGAGAAATAAAGACAAAGAAAGAGAGAATAAATAAACACACAGAGAAAGAGATAATTTTCACATTGCAAAGTAATGTAAATTTAGTATTACACATGAATTTAATGTTTCTCTCGAATTTCAATTCATTTTGCGCATATTTTCTGTTACGTGAGCTGTTTAATATATTCGATAACCAGAAACTGTAATATTTTATGAACACAATTGATACACATGTTGCAAGTACTTGATTGGGCCCCTCTCAAAACAAAATTGCTACGCCCCTGAGCCCACAGTACTAATTGTTTGTAGAAAGCGCCTTGAATAGTGAAAAATATTGCTATTGATCGAACTTCAAAGAGACCGCCACAACGTACGCGAGCATGTAGGATCCTGGAATAATGAATCACCGAGCCACACATATTGCATCGCTAGCACTCCTGACCTATTTCACTTCCTGTGTGCAATCCCGTCGCTTATCACTCGTTCAATCTCAGGCAGGCTTCTCAAGTCGGCCGCCAGGTGGCACGACGCAAGCCCTTTACTGAAAGTGCAAGTAAACGAAATGAAAGAATCAGTGTAGCAAACTACAACCATTTGTAACTAGAACTGAATCTTCTCTCGTCACAAGCGCTGATACAGATTGTGCCGAAAAAAGTTTTCAGTCATTTGTAATGCTATTAATTATGATAAGAAAGATGATGCATAGATTTCTGTAAAGAGCAACAGATGAACTGCATTCAGACGTAGTAACTAGTGACCACAAGACTGTAACTTTGCTCACAAAGGCCGAATTTATGGTAACTTTGGTTTTAAATTTACCCTTACAGCCACTGTAAAACTTTATTCTAGAGACTTATCCAGAATTTTCCATCTAGTTTGTATTAGTTCGTATTAGGTGATATAGGAGCAAAATTAGAGACAAAATCACGTAAACTAGAATTTTCTGAAAATATTTAGGGGACATTGCCACTTTTGATCACGCACTATGCTAAACCTTAAACACCAAGGCAAAGTAAGCTGCCCCCCCGTTTTGGAACCCAATCGCCGCCACTGTTAGAGGATGAGTAGAAAATTTTGAGGATGTTACGGGGTGTTGAGCACAGGCCCGTAGCCAGGCACCAGGCGCCATCAGCTTCCTTGACATTAGGTCGTTAGGTGAAACTATTTTTTGCATATTTGTTTGCAGTGAGAAGTGAGAATGCAGACAGCAGCTATTAGGCCTACATTCATTCATCTTGTTTCTCAACCGTTTTTATTTTGTGGTCGCTTACTTACTTTCTAATTTTACTAATGCTTTGATTGTAGTAACCTGATTCGGCTTAAGACCTCTGGGTTTATGGCACCTGACCGACCAGTCACTCGCAAGTCTTAAGTTAGCTAATTAGTGAACAGTAAATAAGATTAACACAAAAGGAAATAAACTACTATTAATATCTAATTTTTACCTTGTATTTGAAAATAAACCTTCCAATCCAATATTCACTACATTTTACACTATAAACAGTGGTATTTCCAATAATCAATATGAACTTTTCTTCTTATGCCAGAGAATGTGGTGTGGGATGATAATAGTAACAATTTGTGTCAATAACAACTCTTCACAAGCTTAACTTTACTAACAATTTAAACTACCGTCTAATGCGTTTAAATGTATTTTCTCGACGCCCGGATCAAGTTTGGTCAATCGCGGGGAACAACGCGACGTCCGATGGCACTACTGGCAACCGAGGAAATCTTTGCTCACCGAGAAAGTTGATGTTACACCTTTTCTGTTCCCAA
The DNA here is from genome assembly GCF_977018435.1 of Lepisma saccharinum. Lineage (NCBI taxonomy): Eukaryota > Metazoa > Arthropoda > Insecta > Zygentoma > Lepismatidae > Lepisma > Lepisma saccharinum. The sequence goes on from NC_139240.1 coordinate 67,094,539, forward strand.
CTGCACTGTTTTCGTCCTGTTTGCATCACTCACCCCATTGCAACTCCAAGGGTGTGATTGGTCTTTGCATAATCACACCATGTGATGTTAATCAATAGCTCTTACCCACCTAGCTACAGCTTCTATTGCGACACTATGCAAAACACGCTCACTGAAATCCAACATTCTTCCTACGCACTATTCATGTTCCTCGTAATCATCCTTTCGTCCTACGTGTGCGTTATTTTACGTGACCCAATGTAATCGGTCACAACTGTAGATTCTATGACTGAATATTGTGTGTTTTTCTTGTATAATATAAATATCTGTATCATCAAAAGTAGCATGGAGTATGTAGTAAGGGATGATGTCAGTAGATGTCAATTAATACTTCAAGGGATGTTTTAGAAGATATAGAAAAAACTGTATTAGTATTTGCTGGATATTTCTAAATTTTATGTTTTACTTTAACTTGATGTAATGTACACACACAGACACACACACACACGTAATTTATCTTCATTTAATTAATACTATTAAACTTTCGAAATGGAACTTGGTCTGCAAAGCCCCCTGATGACCCGTGAGCCCCCCTGGAGATCTATTCTAGCTACGGATCAGCATTCATCTTCGTCAATGTGATTAATAGCCCAAAGTGATAGAAATTAAGAAATGCCCCGGCTTGGACACCACTGCCAGAACACGATTGGAATTCCAAGCTTGTGTCTATCACCTGATAAACAACCAGATACACACGTACAAAGTAAAGCCCGCATGGCCATCGTATTTACAAGGACGTGTAGAACTTCAAAAGAACCGGTTTGCTGTTGTTTTTGTCGAACCTTGCGTGTATAGTGTTTGAGTGCTTGTGGAAAAAGAATCGGTTTAAAACATGTTTTGTATATACGTCACTTGGAAATAAATCTTCAGGAATAAATTCAACATTTCGTATCACAACCTTAACGTTTGTTCGTTTGTTTTAAGTCCACTTTGTGCTCGGAAAGGCTAATCGGGACAGAACCTACAGTTTAAAGCAGGGTTGTTACAGGTACAGCAAGCCATGAATTGTAATGGGTTCTATTAGTTCCGCTGCAGGACCGGAATCCTTTTTCTCGCACAATTTAAATTCGGTACATGCTGCATATTGTCTCATTGAAAAAGGTTCCTGGACCGAATTTAAATTGATCCGGAAAAAGATTCCTTGACCGTATTTAAACTAATCCGGAAAAAAAGGTTCCTGGACCGTATTTAAATTGAGTCGGGAAAAAGGTTCCTGGACCGTATTTAAATTGATCTGCTAAAAAGGTTCCTGGACCAAATGTAAATACTTTACAGATAAAAAGGTTCTTTACGGTCCTGAACGCATTTGAGCTTGCTGATTTTCTCTCCTGGACCGGAATTGAATTTATTTAACAACCCTGGTTTAAAGTGCGATCCAAACCACGGTGACTTGTGTTCACCAGGTATCAAACCCAGAAACCTTTGATTACAAGGCGACGACGTTACCACTACGCCATCGAGGAGAGCCTGAGAAGCTGCATGTGTCACTCGGACTCGTTTTCTGAATACATGCTAGCGCTCTGCCCTTTGGTGCGCGGTCTAGGGTTTGATCCCGCTGTGAGTTCCAAACTTTCTGCGTTGACCCGGACAATTGGGGAGCTACTTGAAAAGATTTCATTTGGTTTATTTTACTTCGCTTTTTGTTCCACTTTTGGCTAATTTGCGAAGATGGGGATGAGTGATGATATGATGAAATTGATGAATAGACACTCACAAACATCCATGCCCATGCCGGGATTCAAACCCGGGACCCCTGGCATCTACTTGAAAAGGAGTAGCGGGATCCAGATTCGAAAGCCAGAAAACAGCGGCGATGGGACCACGCTTCACTGAATGAAAATGCTGTTTGGCAGCCCATGACCCTAAGTGGCCTGTTTGCCCAATACGTATTTTAAGTATAGTTTAAGTTACTAGAGAGCTACGTTGTAGTTTTTATACCCTAACATTTTATTGTAATTTTACTTCTTCTATGTCGTTTTTGCTGGCCCCCGTGGCGGAGTGGTTGGCACAGTGCTCCTGGGGCTCAAGTTCCGGCCTAGGGATGGGTTTTCTTTGTCAGTGTCCCTTCGTCAATTTAATTGTATCACTATTTATCCTCATCTTCGCGATTAGCGAAAAGTGGCACAAAATGAACCAAATCAATGAATCAATCAACCATCCTTATCGTGGCAGAAAAACAAATCAAAATAAAATTTTACGTCCCTTTATGTTACTATTAGATTATCCGCGACGATGAGGATGAAATGTGACTGACTTTAGGGGAGAATATGAAACTGGTCAGGCCGTAATTCCAACCCACAACTGATCACCCTGTATAGCAAAGATTCAATCTCAATTGTTCTACTTCTGTATAAATTCAACAATGGATTTGGGAATCTCTCTTTGGGGATATGGTCTACCTTGAAATTTTCTTGGCTAACCTCGTTATGTTCATTGAAATGTTATTTTAGGCAATTGTTACTGTTATGATTTTTCGCTCAACTTTCAATGAAATGTTAGTTTCACGCGGCTCCTGAAAATGAATAGATTTTTCTCGCTCGCTATGGTGATATTTCGAGAACTACGGTTGGCAACACTGGAAGCCACGTGATTCGAGATCCTGCTCACTGAATGAAGCTCGGCTTCCACTCCCCCGACCAGGCAGTAGGCTCGCAACCTTGGAGAAAGGAATGTGTCGGTTGGGAGACCCGGTCCCGGGGCAGTGAGTGAGTGGAGTGGTTCTGAGGAAGGCAGCTCAGTGCGTGTGCGTGTGTGGTTGTGTGTGAGTGCGGGTGGTTCTACCCCTTTGTGCCCTTCCGTCAAGGAGGATCCACAGACAGTGCCATGGATACGCCAGATCTCGAAGATGTGGACTGCAAGATTGTTTTGGTGGGAGACAGTCGATGTGGGAAGACGGCGCTAGTCCAGAGGTTCATATCGGATAGGTTTATGGAGGTAAGTGAAAGTGGCGGGGGAAAGCGCTCTCACTTTCACCGTCTTCTCTCTAAGCCACGTGATCGCTCCGATCATTTCCTTGCTTCAAATCCGTGTATGTCCGTCCTGTAAAACACACCTGAGGCATTTTTCTCCTTGTACTGTTGTACACGTGACGTTAGAAATTTAATGATTTTGTGGTTGTTCTCTTGGGGCCGTTAACCCACTGTAGCCCCTCGAGAATTATGTTGATTTTATTAAACGAAGTTTTACGTGATATAAAATTGGTCCCAACGTGCGGAAAACCCAAATAACGGAGATAGTTGATCCCAAAGTATGGCCCGTGTAAGTTAACACCTGCAACCTTGGAGTATTTTTGCCCTTATTATTAGTAGCGGCGATTGGGTTCCAAAATTGGGGATAGGGAGCAAGGTGCCAAAGCTGGAGCCCAAGGACAGTTTACTTTTCCTTTGTAAGTAAGGTTTGCCACACTACAGGGGCAAAAGTTGCAAAATGTGGGAGTCCAACTGCCTCCTCCTCCTTCCTTATCGCAGCCACTGGTAAAATCTGTTCATATGCACACTAAAATATGAAAAGAACACGTCCGAAATTGCTATCAATGCCTAACCTATGACGTAAAATTATAGCTGCTGTTGTGGAATGTCGTGTTGGGTGCTGTATTCACTTGCGCGAAGCTTTTGGGCTGACATTTATAGAGGGTTGTGACAGGCACGTATCTACAAATATGTTTCGGTGGTGGTGGTGGGCCCGAACCAATTGCCTCAATAATAATAAAAATGTTTAAATTAAAATAATTATATTAAATCAAATTAATACTGCGTACAATACATAAATTAATATTATATTATTATTATTGCACGAATAGGTAAAAAGACTGTATAAGAATAGAGATATAACAGAGCATATTCATTACGTAGCTTACCTGTAGTTAAGATCGGAATAATATACATAAAAACAAGTGCGCTGGCAATGAAATTAATGTCAAATAGATGAATAATTGAATATTTATCGAATAACAAAAATGATGTTACATGTAGTTGGAAAAAAGTAAGTTTCTGATTAATATTTTATGCATATTATTTTGAGTAGTAGTGTGCATAAATCTTCTTTGTAATGTCATTCAAAGCCGTATGATCCCAATATAATCCTTCCCTTCTAAAAAGTTCAGAGGAAATTAATAACCATCGATTATGCAACAAATGCTAAATTAGTTAATTTTAGTACTTGATAAGTTTTTCGGGGGGAGGGTCCGGACCCCCTGTCCCCCCCCCTAAATACGTCCTTGGTTGTGATTATTTCCAAATTTGACTTACACCAAGGAACAAGTTTAGAAATGTCTCTAAATGTTATGGTTGACGTAAAGCGCCTTATTTTTTTTTGTGGGTGCAGTAATAGACACCAGTGGCGTGGTGGTAATGTCGTCACATTGTAATCAAGGGGTCTAGAGTTCGATACTCGGTGGAGGCGCATAGTGGTTATCCCACTTTAAACTGCAGTTCCAGTCCCCATTAGCCTAGCTATGCGTAAAGTCGACTTATAATCTCGAAAAGACAAAAAATCAGTCACAGAAGAAGTTGGTTGAGTGACAAAAGAAATTTGCTTTTTGAGTTTTCACAGTAGTTTGAGGATATCCTCGACATCAGAACTCCAGTCTCGGTGTCGAAGGTAACCTCGATCCCGTATCGATTGGGTCGAAATTTTCATGTACACTCACCGGCAATAAAAGTTGTAAACTGTCTCGAAGGTAATCTCGATCCCGTATCGATTCGGTCGAAATTTTCATGTACACTCACAGGCAATTAAAGTTGTAAACGGTCTCGAAGTTAATCTCGAGTCCGTATCGATTGGGTCGAAATCTTGCATGTACAGTCATCGGCAATAAAGATTGTAAACGTGTATACTGAAATATTTTCTTGCCTGAAATGCGTTTCGCGTGTTGCCTTACTCAACGGCTATAAGTAAGGACATGAAGTCTTCGTTTTATATTCCCCTAAATTTCGATGTTATTTTTTACTGGAATTCGTTGATATTTTTCGCTGTTTAGAACAATTTTCATTGTTATTCATTTAAGATTTTTACATTGTTTTGGTTCTGGAAAGTAGACAAATTTCAGTTTTAATAACAAAAAAACGTATCGCTTACCTTTCTTCCATTTGAAAAACTATTTCATCTCATCAGACACTAAATATGAAATATTTATTGAATGATAACATCCAGATCTTTGAACACAAGCATACGCAATGCCAAAAGATCCCTCTGCGACCTCAAAATACAGTTTTGTGTACACACACACACACACACACATAACCCCCCTCCCCCACCCGAAATACAACAGGTGCTTCTCCCTGAAAATTTTCTCGTTCGTACAAAATTTCCCTCCTGGGAAGATCCACCGAGTTTATTCTACTTCAGGATGAGATTAAACATTGTCAGTCATATCCCCGGCAAACTGCTATAAATGGGGCGTGACAATCTCTTTTGAATCGAACTATCACCGGTCTTAATAGCGCTTCAGGCAGTTCTTTTTTTAATAGATGAAGTGTTATCCCCAGTTTATATTGCATATTTCGCGACCAGTGGCGTGCCCAAGGGGGGTTGGTGGGGGTTATAACCCCCTTTTGTTCCAGTATTTAAAGAAAACAACGTCAAGGGCAGGAAAATATGGCAAAATGAGGACTGACTACTTTAAAAATGTGCACATAACCCCTCCTTTTCGAAAATCCTAGGCACGCCACTGTTCGCGAGGTTTTTCGCGATAAAGTGCAAAATTCGGTGTTATGAAAAAAAGGGCTTAATTCGCGTTATTTCGCGATTCCAAACTAGGAATGGCCAAACGGATCCGGATGTGAGAGTTTCGTATCTCAATCTCATTATAATATTACCACACCTTAAAAGGTATTATGATCTTACATTACAAAGAAATTTTTCATTAGTTAGTCCTACAAGATTTTTTTTCAAGTGTTGTTCCTAAAATACTTTGATACGCATCGGCTAACACACTCGTGCACAAAAAATAATCTTACTTGTTTAACATAAAATGTCAGAGTTGATTTTGTAAATGCCATTGAAACGAATATGTATTCATTCGAATGTATTGGAAATGGAATCACACATAAATGTGAGACATTCCATTCCAGGATGAAACCTTTAACACGTTTAACAAGATAGAAATGTTATACAAAAATTATACAATTGTTCTACGGTTACAGTTTTAAAAATTAATATAAAACATTATAATATATGCAGTGTTGTATACGAAGTGTAAGACTAACAAGGGAGGTTATCTAAGTGCCCCCCTCCGATTTCCATGAAACTTGGCAGGTGTATAGAGGGGCCCAAATGAAGAAATAAGTGTTTTCTTGTTTCAGCTAAAAAAAACTGTTTTAGGGGGCAACCCCCCCCCCTCAATTGTCAAGATGAGAACAAATTGAAGTGGGGATCTGACCCCTGTGTCCCCCTCTGATTTCCATGAAACTTGGCAGGTGTATAGAGGGGCACATTCTTACTTTCCAAAGAAGCGCTCACGTGAGATGGCCAAACTGATCCGGATCCGAAAAAAAAAGGATCCGGACAACCGGATCTGGCCATCCCCATTCCAAACACCGAACACTTGCCTCCTTTACGTACCAAAATACATTTTAAAAACTTTATTTTGCTTTCCTCAACTTTTTGGTTTTATCGTTAAAACGAAAACTTCACGTCCCTAGCTATAAGTGGATGTTAATAGCAGATTTTCAATGGCAACTTCTGCCACCGCCGTGGAGTTGAGCAACATACGAAATGTACTGCAGGGAAGTAAGCACGAAACAATACAATATTCTGGTTGAAAACTATATCAACCAATGTCGGTCAAAGTGCAGCTTGGACATACATGCTGTGTAAATAAGCGACGCTACTAAAATGAGGTGAGTGGACAATGGCCTCTCCGCATGTTTCAATTCAGTTTGTATCCTGTGTAATTCCTTGGGCAAGTCAACAACCTACAGTAGGGAAAATAGTAAACGCAAATGTTTGTTGGCCAGTATGTCTCGCTGTGTTCATTCAATTCAATTCAACTTCTGCCACGTGCGTTTCGTTAGTTGATTCTTGCGCTCGTAAAGTTTTCACAGAGTTTGCATTTACGAACATGTCATTTACGCTGTGCATCACTGATCGAATTAAGCTTTTTGCTTTTTGGGGGGGGGGGGGGGCGGGGGTTCCCACTCAGTGGTGTAGTGATTCAATTTCGGGGAGTTGGATTTTTTTTGGGTGTGCAAATTTGTATGTTAACCAGTTAGTAAAACCATAGCTTTGTGGTTCTCCAAGTACCTTAGAACAGTGTTTCTTACCTAGGACATTACATCTTATGATAACATTTACACGTAATTTAGAATCACTTAGTATATTTACATTCTAAAGGTCGAATCACACGGCACTGGATGTCAAGTTAGTTGGCGCTGAACTGGCTACCTGCCCGGATGTTATGGCTGCCTGGCTGGCTGCTTGACTGGTTTGGAGGAATAGGACATGTTCTAATTGCTACTGGCTTTCCTCGACTGCGTTCTGTGGAAGAGCCAATTAGACCAAATTTCGGCAATGTGAAGATAATCTGTGAGTTTGCAAAGGGGAGTTTTTTGTCTGTGGTTTCAGAGTGTTGGTTGTTTTTGTTAGTGTCTCGATAAAAAAAATGGAAAGAGATGACGTGCAGTGCATTCGTGTTCAGTTCAATAATATTTAGGTATTTATGCAAATCTGTAGTCCATACTTTTCTTTTTTAATTTTCAATAAAAGCACAAAGCAGTAATTCTCCTACTACATTCTTCAAATTGCTCGTCCATCTTTACTGCGCAATGTCTTATGGGAACAAATGTATCGACAAGTAGGGTAACAAGTATCGTGTGAGGCGAAAACTAGCAAATGGGTAGCCAGTCCAGCGCCAACTAGGGCATTCCAACTAGAAATTCAGTTACGTGTGATTCCGGCTTAAGAAGACGCATACACAAGAAATAGTTATTGAACTTGTAACACTGTGAAAACTTCTATTGCCCATTCAACTCAATGAAGGCGTGCGGCGAGAAATGCAATCTACCTCCAACGAATAAATGTAACGAAATCCAATCTATCTTGCATGGCGGTAGGTTGTCGTGGTTAACTTAACAATGGACAGGGTAATGGCGTTAGTCTGGGAGCTCTTTGTAAAACCTCTGCACCCGACAATGTAAACAGTAAACAATAGGCTATTTAAAAATAGAACTTCAGATGTGAAATAGTATGCAATTGTATTAAAGGTTAAATGACTATTTTTCCCGAATGATATTTCCGGATGATAGACCAAATGTCTGTTATTTCCTGAAAGTTTCGGAATTTCTGCGATAAGAAACTACATTGGGACTGTCAAATCAGTTATCATCCCCCCCCGCCCCCCCTCGAGTCTTCTTAAAGAAGTTTGGTTTTAGAAACGCAGTGCAAGAAACCTGGTAAACATCGTAGCATTTTAAAGTTGTTTGACACAAGATGAACAGAAAAGTATCAATACTAAATAACGTTAACGGTTATTCCGTATCAACTTTCCAGCCTGACCATTACCAGTGCGTAGTTAGAGATCGGTTTGTTCACTGAACTCTCCAGCCTAACTATTGCCTATTTTTGTGGGAGCAGGAAAAGGTTTTTTTATCCATTATGCAACATGACTTCGTGACTACATGCACACAACTTTGTCGGGTCCAGCAGCACACTCCTCCCCCTGCTCCCCAACAATACCCTGTCCTTTTAAACACTGTTGTCATATGAAGTTATAAGGTAAGAAAGTATGATATTTAATGAGCATTGTATGCATGCTTTACATTATGAGTCTTTGTTTTAACATGTTACGTATACCAATTCGACAATTGTCTAGTGCTTCATGGGACTACATTTAAGGGATTATGATTATCAATCGCAAACCAGTATCCCTATAATTTGATATTGGCCACACTGATAGCGTAATGGGTACACACACAAATGGTGCACTATTTACGGTAGTGATTTTACTAAAGTCTAGTTACTTACAGGTCCATCAATTATTGTTTAACTTTGCTCTTTTGACGCTTTTTGGACTATCGCGACGGTGAAGATGATGAGATGAAATTATGGACAGCCAGACTAGAACTCGAACTCGGGAACTTTGGCCCAACCATACAAGCAGAGAAGGCTATAAAAAACGGGCGTTTTCAATGGAATACAAATGAAAATCGATTTGAAACCCTTCTGGAAAAGAAGAAGACTTTCTGACGAGATCCGTTGTTAACAGTAGCGGCCAGAAAAACATTGAGCCATAATTCCTTAATATTAAAGAACTTTAGAGTGTGTCCAGGGATTGTTTGGACAAAAATCAGGATTTCATTGTCATTACGGTAAGACCAAGATCTGTATAAATAAACATAAAATATCTTTAATATTGAGGGGGGAAAAACTGTTAAACATATTGTTTTGAAGGACAAGCCTTATTATTGTTACAAGCATAGATTGAGCACGACATCTGTAGTTCTGATGGCAAAGTAAAATAATTGTCTATTAGACTAAAATTGATGAATAGACATCAAATTTGTATGCCTGTGGCACAATTAGAACCTATTATGGGTATAGAAGAGACTTGACTGATTGATTTGCTTTATTTTACTTCGCTTTTTGTGCTACTTTTGGCTAATTTGCGAAGATCGGGATGAGTGATGAAATTGTCGAATGAACACTCACAAACATCCATGCCCAGGCGAGGATTCGAATCCGCGACCCCTGGTGTCGTAGCGCGATGACTGTGCTAACCACTCTGCCACGGGGACCGCCAGAAGGGACTTGACGAAATGTCATGTAGCCTTTGTTGTAGGTCTAAAATAAAATTGCATAGAATAAATGCATCGGTCCATACAAGAAATTAAGAAATTGTTTATTATAATTAAGTAACAATATGTTTTAGCATATACCGTTTTATTTCTCGTGAAATAAATAACATATTGATTTGTAGGTTATTACAATGTTGCCCCCCAAAAAAATTTACCTTGCCCCCCAAATTTATCTTAAGTTGGCGCCCCTGATTACATGATATGTTAAAACTCCATGTCCAAGGCATTGTTTTACTTGAGTTGTAAACATACACGAGGCGCGGAAAATTAGCTAAGATAATTGGTTCATAGTGGGTGAGCGGTACGAGATAAGAAGTCTAGCTTTCAGATCAAAACTGCAAGCTAATCAACAGCAACGCTTCACACCGTAACGGCACGGACAGGCCGCACAAACCTGGTGAAATCCTCAAGCGACGTGTCGCATGTCGCTTCGTTGTGAAGTCTCTCTAGCTTGGAGTAAGATTGTCCTTCGTGGAGATAGAAAGATCACTGTCCCCAAATTTTTCAGGTTTATTAAAATTTAATAATAATGTTAATGATACTTTTATTAACTTCCTCGGACTTTAGAAGCAAAGTAATTAGTAATTTTATGATTTTGCAAATTTGTTATTTTTCAAAATAGTCCTTGCGCCATTTTTTATTCTGTCCCCCCCCCCCCCCAAGTTACGCCTATGGTCATTGAGACATTTTGTGATCTTTGTAACCCCAGGCCTGGCTACAAAAGGGCAGAGGTGGCAACACTGAATTATAGTCCCAGACGAAAAGGTATAATTTGGTTACTATTTCCCTTACTTCTGTTCGGAAATACAAATACTTAATCTTAATTTCAAGCAATTTGCTATTTCAAGTGTTAATCTTTTAGTTACAACTTAACTCGCGTGACCATATGCAATAACTCAAATGTTCCTGCTACATGACGAATAACGTAGATTAATAAACGACCGAATTGTATCTTCTAAAATTATTTGCGTATCAGTAGTTAGCTAAAAACCTCAACTCGCACGGCAGTCTGAAGCAAAGCATGTTTTTAGTTTCAAACCGTCCGCTAAAGGCCCCTGGCGCTGGCGACTTGATAACCAAAGAGCACGATACCTCGCAACCAGAACACGCAATTTGAGAAACCTGGCAACTCGAATACCAACATTGGAAACGTATTACGTCACTGCCCCCAGCTGCAAATCTCCAGCTGGTCTGACGATTCTGAAATTTCTCCCACGCTTAGAAATTGTACCTCCCTCTCGCATTGCTCGCAGTGATTTCTTCGCCTCCCCGTGGTGGAAAAAAGAAGGCTCTCCTGTGCAGCATCTGGCACCACTGCTTTTGTAAACAGCTCCCTGCTGGGTTAAAATTGAAAGGATCACAGAACAAAGCAAGGATGGAAAAGCACGCACGCATGGATATTGGTTTAGATTGCTTCCAGGAAGTTAACAACAATAGCAACAGTGGCGTATGTACGATTTTATTTCGGGGTTAAGGGGATCTAGGATTGATTTTTGTAGTTGTACATGCTGATAGTCTTTGCTGTCGATGTACAGGGTCAGTGGCGTGCCCAGGGGGGGTTGGTGGGGGTTAAACCCCCCCCATTGGTTTCGTCATTTAAAAAAATTCAAAGCAGAAATACATTTTATTTCATAAATTGCCAATATTGTAAAATGTTTACATTTGGCAATGAGAAATGTATTGCTTCTTCAATTACTTTTGATAATATTGGAGTTGAGTTACAGCAATGCACAAGCATTCATTCATTCCTTTGTCACTGAAAAGGAAGGAGAATTTCCTTCTCAGTATGGTCAAGAAAAGAGCCGCAACCCTTGGAATGCGAACTGAAGGAATCCCTCCTCCCCTTTCTTTCACGCACGATGACCCTCTTAGGAGAATGACCCTCCCTTTCCTGTTACGACAGTGCTACTAACTTCCCTTTTCTTTCTTTCCCCTTCTTATACCATTTATACCAGCAGAGCAAAGTTCTGTGAGATTTGAATCACTACAATTAGTAGGCAAAGTAAGTCAAAATCTTATTTCGCACCTGGATGCATATTTATTTCAAAATATCAATAATTATAATAATAATAATAATTGTTGCAGGCAGTAGCGAGGCATGGTTTTACGAAGGAGGCAAGCGATGTTTTGTACAATACCATGCCGGGAGGAAGGGAGGGATGCGTTATATAGCGCAACTGGCCCAGTCAGTTTCATAAACAAAATAAAAACAATTAATATGCCAAAATATTATACGTTTTACTCTTGTGCTCTTTACAAATTAGATATTTTTCTCGCAACCAATTTCCAGCCTTCAGTTTATTGAATTTTCTTGTAACATGTGTGAAAGATCTCGCTTGAATTTGTGCGTAAATAATTTAGCAGTTGCCAACACTACTGACACTGACACTACTGGTTGCTGTCAACACTGTGACGTAATTTGAGCTGGACCAAGCTGGATGCATGGTTCAGACATTCGACCGCCCGGTATCTTTGTCCCAAGTCCTGGTGTTCACTGGGGTTGCAGAAGTTGCAGTCTGCAAGGTAGCAAGTCGAAGTGGTCGTGTTGTGTGTTACGTTTCTGCGTGTGTAATAGATTTTTGACGTGGAACTAAAGATGGATAGAAAAAAGAGGAGAAATACATTATTAGATTATTTCAAAAAGAAACAAAAAATGGAAGTTGAAGCTTCACCTTCCACAAATAGAACGTCAGAAAAGGTCGATTTAAGTTCAGAGGAATTCCATCCGAATTGCGAGAGTGAAACGTGCGAACTTTCAGACTCTTGATATTCAACAAGAAGGCATAACAGAAGATATTGCAAACCTTGTTGCAAAATTATGTCAAGGAACTGTCGAGGTAAGTGACGTTCATTATTTGATAGCAGATATATCCATAGGCGGATTTAGAATTGTTTTTCTGGGAGGGCATAGCATGTGCTGTAAGCATACAATCGTGTGTGTGCAGGGGAGGGGTGTGCCCGCGTTTGTATGTCTGGAAGACGTGTGTAGGATGTCACCCTATATCACCAATAAACTTTCGCAGGGCGAGAGAACATTATGATGAACAAGTTTCCTCAATGAATTCAGGGGCCTCACCGATGGTGGTGTAATCAAAGAGGTCCTGGGTTTGATCCCCTGTGAAGGTGCATTGCACAGTGGTACGTATCCCGATTTAAACTTTAAGACCAGTCCCGATTAACGTATCTGAATATAAAATGGACTTTAAAATCATTTACTTTTTGTTTTGTTCACGAACCCTCGAAAAACGATATTACATATCTTATAGATCCACCAAGGTATTTGAAACCCTGGCGTCGGAGCAGTGGCACTAATGTCGCTAGTGTATATGTATGCAACCACATTATAAAATCACGGTTGGCATGGACAGTTTTATTATTTTGTAGGAAAGGGATAAAGTTTGTATTACGACACGGAATAGACTAGATAGGCATCCTATTAACTGTAAATATTCCTTACAAATCTTCTGAATATTTCTCTTGTACAAACGCAACAAATACAATAAGTAATATACGTGTGCAGTAATAAATTCATTTTCTGAAAGCATCTTTTCTGGCATCAGTGGTCGAAGTAGGGGATGCTGCCTTCAGTTAAGAAAGTTTCACAAATCATACCCCCAATTAGAATAATTTTCATATTGAGCATCCTCCACCTACTGTATTGTCTCCATGTTGATCCATACAAGGATGTACCCCCTCGTATTTCCAAAATCGATCAAACATCCCCTCCCTTTTCGGCTACGAATTTGCATTTCGAGCACTGTCTGGCAAGATTTTGTCGGGCTCAGTGACAGATCCTGTGGTGCGGTACTGGGCTTCGGAGGGGAAGGGGGGAGTGGCCCCTTCAACAGTTGGTTTCGCAGTTCCATAACGTTAACATTATACAAAATTCCTCTCCATAGACCTAATATGAAAATGAATATGACACATTAATGACACTGTAGTAGAAAATGTTAATTACTGAAGCGGTTCGTATTTGTTTGTCGACTGTCAAACAAATGTTTTGACCAATAATATAATAATACAATGCCAAAAATGTACACAATATTTAGCAAAACCATCTCCACAACAAGTACAATGTTGATTGAATTGATGTTTTAAATCCACTTTATGCACAGTAAGGCTAATCGGGACTGGGCCTAAAGTTTAAAGTGAGATCCGAACCACTATTAGCCTCCACCGGGTATTGAACCCGGGACACCTTGATTACAAGGCGACGACGCTCACACTGAAATGAAACTGTGGTATCGTCATCTTGCAGCAATGCAAAGACGTCTAGTAAATGCTCTTGAAGCAATTGATATATGCAGTGAAGTAATATTTCCCTGGGTAAACACACGTTTGCTCATATTATGTACAATCCCGGTAACAACAACATCAAATGAGAAATCATTCTCAACTTTGAGGCACTTGAAGACCTATCTTCGAAATACCATTTGCGAAGAAAGATTAAATGGGTTAGCTGCTCTGAACATTCACCGGGATATAAAAGTTACTTGTGACGACATACTGTCAGAACTCACACAGAAACCTCGATGCCTAAATTTCAGAATTTAAATTGTTGAACTGTGGTACCTTATTTATTACTGTCTTTAAGACATCAAGTAGTCTTAATCTCTTTAATGTTGTTACAATGTTGAGTGTACATATTTTTTGTTTAAAAATAAAATATAAAATATTAATAATTTGGAAATATTCAAGCAGGTGCTTTTATATGATGCAATAAAAACATGAAGCATCCATAGCAAATACATTGATTGCGTTCATTGGGGTAAAATCCAAGTATATTAATTATCTAATTTATTACAAGAAATTTGACCTGTGAACTGGAAAATGTGTTAGATTGATAACCCCCCCCCTTACGAAAATCCTGGGCACGCGCCTGTACAGGGTGCTCCTAAGGTCCCGTTACCTTTACAATGAAACATATCTCTGAAACCACATGACATGACCTGGCCCCCGCGCTCTCCTGATGTCACCCTGTTGATTTTTTCTTTTGGGGTTACGTCAAGGATTGTGTATACCAAACCCCTGTTTCAGATCTTGTTACACTTCGTTGCAGCTGTGCGAACAGTTGATGTTGATATGCTGCAGCGTGTATGGGTATACGTAAGTGGAATATCACCTTGATATCCGCAGGGCAACCAGAGGGGCACACATTGACGAAAAAACAACAAGTTTTGAGCTGTAGAACATTTTGCAACAAACCGTTCTGCTGTATGTCATGTGGTTTCAGAGTTGTTTGATTGTAATGGTAACGGGACTTTAGGGACACCTGTACTCTCGATTCAAAGTACAACGTGATTCAAAAGTCCCTTAACACCCCTTTAAAACGTAAAGGAGTTAGGCTGGGTACATATTGGTCATGATAAAAACAGGTTAGGCCTATGGGGAATCATATTATTATGTTGCAAGCAGACGGCCGCCATATTGAATTCAAATCATTTTTTTAAAATTGGAATTGCGTGATGTGATATATCAAATCAGGCTAGAATTTCACGAGAAATGCAATGACGAAGGTGTTTTCAACATAACTTTAATCAGGAAAAAGTTATGACTGCATGATTGTAACAAATGACTCATTTTCCAGGTGTGAGAAAACAGTGCCACAATGCTCTGAACGTTTAGAATTCAGGCCAGCAATAATGCATGACATGTTTATTAGTCTGATTTGATACAGAAAACACACAAACATATAAAAAAAGTGCAGAGGCAATGGAAATTTTCATAAGGGAACTCGAAGTATTTTTAAAAAGTAGTACAGAATTTTGAATTTCAGGCACCAAGTTAAAATTTTCGGGCCTGCCCCTGACTATAACCATTCATCCTTATCTTCGCGATTCGCCAATAATGGCGCAAGAGCGAATTAAAACAAAATAAATCAGAAATCAAACCGTATGTTGCCGCGGCAATAATCTTTCGGGTTTATGAATGCGAGAATGATATATTTTGGCTCGTGGACATTTCCAAGAGGCTCCACCCATCAAGCACAAAAGAGAAGTGATGAATGCTACTGCTACTTCATCTTGTTGGAGGAAGTTCAATGACTTTTCATTCACAAACGCTGTAATACGAAATTCCGTGTTTTGACCGTGACGCCTTGTGGGTAATTTCAGCGCGTGCAGCTAGTCTGCAGGAGGTAGCTTTGCAGATGTGGGAGGTTTTCGGCAGGGGGAGGAGTAGGGGGGTGTTTGCAACGTAATCGCATGCCATCTGGTGTGATATTTTGCGGGAGCCGAGATGCAAATGTTCCCCCTGGAGTTAGTTTCTGTTTTGGGAATGGAAAATTGATTTCGTGGCAAAAAAGGAAAGACTGTTCGGTCACGCCATCTCTGATTGCCTTAATACAATCATTTCCAGCAAAAAAAAATAGTGGGACAAGAAGAAATAAGAGGAAGTGATTGGTCGCTCTGCAAATCTAAGGATCGCGTTTCCTAGATAGTGGCGTGCCCGTAATAAGGCAATGGGGGTTTTACCCCCATTTATTTCACCTCTACTTGAAAAAGAATATTCGGATACTTGAGAGAAACCGTAAAAAGTAGTACAGACTTACTTCTCTTTAATCAGTCAAAAATTCATTTCTACACCATAGACCGCAGAGTTTACGGTGTGTGTGTGTGTGTTTCTATTCCTGTTCTGGCCATTTTACGTCGTAAAACCTCTCTAGATGAACGGTGACTAATGAAATATGTGATGGAACGAAGGTATTCATGACTCCAGTGGCTTAACCACTACAGGGCAGGAGTGCCCCCCCCTAAGGCATATGACCCCCCCAAAAATAGGACACCACACCCCTTATCCCGAATTATTTACTCAAATTATTTATATGTTTACTTTAGGTATTGTATATAATATAGACATTTACATGTATATTGCATATTACTTTGACATTGAAATAACATTTTACATAAATTATATTAACTTTGCAAAGTTGTTGTAGCAAAATGATTGATAGATTCCTCATTTTGCACCACAGGATGAAATTATGATAGCCATTAACAACTCAAGACGAACGTATACTCTGTCCCAGCTAACTGTGGAGCAGGCGAACGAAAACAAGTATCTGCGCAAGTAGTGACGCGAGACTGCCCCACCAATGAACACGTAAGAGGAATAGAATTGCCTTGAGTGGGGGAAAGCGACTGCAGTTATCAGCCTTCCGAGCAGTGTGTGCTGCTTCGCTCTGCCTACTCGATTTCCCCCGCTACTCGGACGCTATGCGCTGCCTTGCTCCACAGTTAGCTGCGACAGGGTATAGTCTTTTTAATTATTGTTATGAAACTCCCTGTGCGTTCTTCAGCACAACTTGTCACTGGTATGAAGATCAGATCAGAATTTTATGCAATACCTGCAGCTGAAATTAGGAGACTAATGAATGAAAAAGCACGGCTCACTTTCATGCTTGCTAACATAAAAAGTACAAAACTGCCCAGGCTCACTGTCATTGTTAGTGTACTGAACCTTTTTCTGAACAGTTTGTCTGCTTGCCTAACCTTGTATGTCTGCTTGACTAACCTCGTATTAATGCGAACAGCACGCCCTCCCCCCTCCAAACCGATTCTAAAGGTATAAGAGTTGGTGTTTTCCTTCACCCCCATCTCCGCGATCACTTATAGGTAGAAATACTGTACATAATAACTAGAGCCCGGATTTTAGGCAAAATGCCCATTCGTTTCCGACGCTGGTAGACAAAAGTTGAACACAAGAGTACACCGATCCGAAGGTTCTTCACATTCTGAACAATACTTTGTTGCCTCTTTTGTCATTCCGACAAGGCATTTTTTAAAATTATATTTCTGTTCTTCTATTTTATTTCGTTTTTCAATAACCCTTGTTATTCAAATTATTATTTGTAAATACATTTTTAAAGATTTAAGATGAATTTAAGTCCTTCTCTTCAATTTTTAATGCCTCTTCTTCAATTTTCACTGCCTTTTTTTTCGACATACACAGCCTTTTTTTAAAATTTTTTGTTGCTTTTTTGCCTGCCATTTTTAGTACATTTCAGGGCCTGAACATCCGGGCTCTAAGAATAACCATAACTAAGAATCAATAGCAAGTCAATCAACCCAAACCTCAACCCCTCATTTTTGTGCGAAGATATGTAGAATTGGTAGCTAAACTATAAAATTTTGTCCCCCTCAAATATTCCCATGACGCGCTCATGAAACCCCCCTGTGGTCACCCCTGGTACAGGGTGTATCATAATAGAGTAAACGAGTTTATTTCGACTAAACTGTATGGAATACAACATTGTGTATGAATCAGTAACACTTCAAGTTTCTATGAATGTCTACAAATGTTCAATGTGGCTTCCACCAGTTATGCGACACACTTCCCATCTGATTCTAGTTCTTGTCTCGCTTTTCCCAAGAATTCCTCGTCCACCAAAGCAAGGGCGTTTCTTATTCTCTTCTGTAGCTGTTGCACATTCTGCGGCATAGGTAGCACATGGGCTTTGTCTTTCACAAAGCCCCAAATGCAGAAGTCTAGAGGTGTAAGGTCTGGGGATTTGTGGAAGTCGCAATTTTCTTCAACACTACATGAGCGCCACAATGGCCGTGTCAATCTCCTCAAAATAGAGAATTGTATCAAGCCAGAATTCATAAACTCAATCACCAGCCGTTGCTCTCTCAGGCATTCAAGGAATGGCATGTCAGTAGTTAACAAACCTGGATTATTGGCAATGAAGGTGCTGATCGACTGGTATTGCAGGTCATTGACCAGGGAAACATGCAAGGGATAAGAGGTGGTGAGAGGTCTTTTGTCTTTGGTCTTAGAACGGGAAGCAACAGGAGAGATTGAGCGAGCCAGTACAGTCTTCTCTAAGAGCTTTCTGCAAGGATCTTCATCATCGGTGATATACAGGTATTGTCCCATTTCAACCATGTTTGATCCAGACTTGAAGGTGTAGAATCCAAGTGATTGTGTTTTGCCATTTCCAAGTGTGTATACTTAACCTCTCGCACATTACCATTAAGCTATCTGCAAGGAGCGGGTGTTCACATTACAGAGGATAAATGATACCTCTAGTTACATCACCCACCAGGACGGTTAAGGTTCCTGGTTCGATCCCACGTTCCTAGCAGAACGTTACGACTTGAAGATTTTCTCATTATTATACAACATACCTCATTGTTGTGGTTCAGTTGTTTTTATAGACAATGAACCTGATAAGTTGTTTAATCTATTATGATCCACGCTGTACTTTGGATGGGACCCAGCCCCCGTCCCCAAACACACACACACTTACGACGACCTCCGTGACGGACTGATTACCACAGCACACTACGACGCCAGGGGTCCCGGGTTCGAATCCCGGTCTTGGCATGAGTGATCTTAGAGAGCGTCTTTCCATCTTATCATCACTCATCCTCATCTTCGCGATTACCCAAAAGTGGCAGAAAAGCGAGGTAAAATAAACCAATTCAATGTAGTAACTAGAAGCATGTTCTGTTCTCACCTGCTTTTCATTCAGCTGTAAGGCTATACCCAACAGTCATTTATTGTTGTATTATCTCTGTGTTGCCTTTGTCTCTGTAATCTATTAGTTAGATTCTTCTTACAATTGTTCCTAAATGTAAATGTATATTACTTCATTCATAATTTTTGTTAATTTTCTTAGTTATGTTCGTGTTTATGTATATTGAACACTGTAATTGGGCATGCGCCTGTTGTGTTTCAAATACATAAATAAGGAAATAGACGAAAGCGAGTGAAACTTGTGGGACTGTGAAGTGAAAAATGAAAGTGTGAGGAATTCCGTGCGATGCAGAACCGTCCCGTGACGTAATTACTAATCTATAATTGTGTTAACACTAGAATAATGTTTTCCAAACATAAAAGAGACATTTAAAGTAGTTGATGTCGGTATTAACGTTTGTACAAGCTTCGAGTACATGCTTTATGAAAGGATTAATCACTTAATAAAACAAATGAAACTTGTAAATATGCACCGAGGGACAAAATGAAAGTTTTGCGTCAATACAATGAACTTAATACATGCCCCAGTTCGCCAAATTGTTTGAGCAGAATATTTATCCACTTCTTCAAGATATAAATAAAGAAGTATATTAAATTCATATAGGTTTGTAAATTCAAAATAATATACATCATTATTACAAAAAATATGAACAGTAATAGAATACAATAATTTTCAGCAACTGAATAAATGAAAGCCATACTGTAGGTGATGAGATCAGCACCACGCTCCGACTATCTTTTGAATCTGTACTGTCAATTTTAATTTGTGCGCGTTTTGCATTTTCTAGGGGGTGGGGGACATGCACGTGTTACGTGTTCAAGCTTTTTATGGTCATTAGTTTTTAATGTACCTCGTGCAGTGTGACATCGTAACTTCTTTAAAGACGAAGCATGTGCCAAGAAGACATTTTCTGTTCTCATTGGGGCTCGTACCAGTGTACAGCCTGAACGGTGCATTCTACGTTGAAATTTCAAGTACACTAGGTTGAAAACTATATGTTTCGAACAACTTTCACCTATTTCCATTTTTTAACTATCTGCACAAGTAGCTGAGTTGTTCTACGGTGACGGGACTTTTGAAACACCCTGTATTTATCGAAATTGAGTTAATCTCAACACAGGTTTGATGGAATACCTGGCAAGTAATTGTACAATCAGAGAAACATTACGTGGATACCTCCTCATATAGCTGTAAGTGATTTTGTACAAAGAGCTAAAGGTAGATCTTCACGCATTCTTCCCAACCAGTGGCGTGTCCAGGATTTTTTAATAGTCCGCCCTTATTTTACCATCTTTTCCTGCTTTGACGTTCTTTTATTAGGAATACAGAGCTAAACTGAGGGTTATGCAGGCCCGCAGCCAGAATTGATCTCCGGGGGGGCTCACGGCTTAACAAGAGGGACTTTATAGTCAAGTCCATTTTCAAAATTTTAACAATATTATGTGAAGGTAAATTATTTGTGTGCGGGGAGCGGGGTGTTCATTAAGTTAATATAGAAGACAGAAAATCTAGAAATATCGTTCAAATACATGGTCAGTGGCGGCGATCGGGTTCCAAAATTAGGGGGCAAGGACAGTTTAATTTTCCTTGTACATAAGGTTAGCATGGTGCGGGGGCAAAAGTGGCAAAAAGTAGGGGGGGGGCAACTGCCCACCCTCGCCGCCACTGCATGCTGTTTGTTTTCACACATCCCTTCTTCCCACTCATAGCTGAAGCCCAGAGAAAATATTCCTGCTACTTTGACTTCGGCTCGGTATGAACGAATGTTATATCTGTTTTTTGTATTCTGTGAACTTAATCTTTTATCACGTTTTGAGCAAGATAATATCTGTTGTCTACATTGCCACTCATCACTGGACACAAATTTTACAATGCCAGGGGGCCTTAGTCTCCCATGACCCCTGTCTGGTTACGCCACTGTTCTCAAAACCGCGTTTCTCTCCGTGCAGGAGATATCTTGCTCCTAGTTTGGTATTTTAACCTTTTGTAGCACTAAAAAGGGCAAGCCAACATCCATTATGTTTTGTCTGGAGAAGACAAGCTACCCCTTCTATTCCCCTCACCATCCACACGCACTTTCTTCACTCCCTTTTCTTTTTCTTTCATGTAAGCTACTTGAGACAACGATTTACCTTATCACCGTGCACTTAGAGCTCCATTCCACATGCTTCTTCTTATTTTGCAGGTTTATTTTAGAAGGCTCTTTAAGTTCCAGAGAAAGGGAGCATTTTTTCTCGGGATGGTGCTCTTATGTTCATCCACTTCTTGTCCATTGCATTCCTCTTACTATCGCTTTCCAGCTTTCAGTGCATCTGTTTCTATTTTGAGAATAAGTGAACAAAAACCAAAAGAAAGAGAAACAATGAGTGGAAGCGAATGATGGGAAACGCAGATGGAAGAGTTAACGAAAGGAAAAGGAAAGAAACCGATAAATTTAGAAAGGGAACAGGGAAAGAAGAAAAGTGGAAGAAAGAGAACACAAAAGAACAAGACAGACAAAATTGAGAGAGATAATTAAGGCAGAGAGAGGTGCAGAGAAACAAAAATCACAGAGGAGGAAACGGAAACAGAAAATTAAAGTAGAGCGCGACCTATTTTTGTGAGAGAGACCTAATGAGAGAGAGAGAGAAAGAGAGGAACAGAGAAACACTTAACAAGGATAAAAAGGCAGTGAGAAAAGATAAGATTGAAAGCAAGAGAAGAGGGAAGGAGAGAGAAAATTAGGGCTGGAATGAAGTACAAAAAGAGAAACTGAAAGAGAGGGGGAAGAATTAAAGTAGAAATTGTGAATGTGTGTCTGAGAGAGAGAGGGAGAGAGACAACTGAGAAAGACAGCAAGAGCTAAGAGTATACAAACATAAAGAAAAGAGATAGAGAAAACAAAGATGAAAGTATAGAGAGGGAAGCAGAGAGATAAGATAAAGAGGGAGAAAAAGCAGAGGAACGGAAAATGATAAAGGATAGCGAAAGAGGAGGGGGGAAGGGTGTAAAGTGAAACAGATAAGACTTGCAGAAAAGCTTGAAGTCATGCGTGTTACCAAAGAAAGGGGAAACGTGTAAAGTGTCCACATAAAAATACAGGTGGAGTGTATCTTTACAGGGCAAAAAAATGTAGTCAAACCTGTTACCAGGGGCGGCGAGTTGGGTCGTGGGGGGGGAGGGGGTTGCCCCCCACTTATTGCCACATTTAAATTGTCACTGTGATCTCTTAAAACCTTTACTCGTATTATGGTGGATTTTTCGACCATGCAGCTGATTACAAAATTCCTGTTTTTTTAATATCTTGATACTTTTCTGTTATGTCGGAAACACTTAAAGTGGGTTAAACAATGCTTTGGCACGTCATGCACCCCCCCCCCCCGACTCCAAATTTACGTGTCGAAGATGGCGCGAATTTTAAATTCGTACACTTATTTGACAAAAAATGTTATAACTCTTAGACTATTTGACCAATCTATTTCGGGTAACTTTTGTTTTGCAGCTAAAACATCAGGGCATGCAACCGTGCAGAAATCAAAACGCCAAAGCCAATAAGAGGGGTTGTGTGGGTCGCGGCCCTTAACTTTCAATGAAAAAATCATAAAAGTTGGGAGTTTGCTCCCTCTTCCCCCGCTATTTTGAGAACGGGACGCAAACTTTAGCCTTATTTTCAAAAAATAGTCCTTTCTCAACCGAATGAAAGTCATTTCATGTTCCTGGCTGTATTATATTATTGAATATGTGAAACAAACTTCCCATTTTTATGATTTTTTTCATTGAAAGTTGGGGGCCGCGGTCCACCCAACCCCTCTTACTGGCTTTGGCGTTTTGATTTCTGCACGGTTGCATGCCCTGATGTTTTAGCTGCAAAACAAAAGTTACCCGAAGTTGATTGGTCAAATAGTCTAAGAGTTATAACATTTTTTGTCAAATAAGTGTAGGAATTTAAAATTTGCGCCAGACGTTAGACCTTTGGCCTGCGAATGGGCGATTTTTTTCAAAATTTCCTCTCCATTCGAGAAACCTCTTGGATATTTCAAAATATGAAAAATTACATACGCTTAGAATTGCTTCTAGAGCATTGACGTGACTTTTCGTGTAGTTTTCTTTCACTGTTGTCTAGATATTATCAATAGTTTTGCGATTACGTAAGTCTATTAAACTATTGATAATATCTAGACAACAGTGAAGGAAAACTACACGAAAATTCACGTCAATGCTCTAGAAGGAATTCTAAGAGTATGTAATTTTTCATATTTTGAAATATCACAAGCGGTTTTTCGAATGGAGAGGAAAATTTGAAATACTTCGCCCGTTCGCATGCCAAAGTTCTAGCCGAGCCTGCTAAGCCTTGTCTACCAAGAAAAAGCTCTATCGCCGCTACTGGATGTTTCTAAAAGGCCTATTATTATTGTGGTGGCAGTAGCAGCAGCATTTCTCATATTTTACGTCACTTTGTCTTTTAAGTTAATCGCAACGATGGAGATGAATGATAATTTGATTAACGAAAGAACACGCAGGATGTTTATTTTGCTGTTGATAACTATTTTCGTACTCATTCATCGTAATACATATGTAACAAAATGTTACCTCGATGTCGTTGTTTTCGTGCACGAGTTCGTAACCTCAGCTCCAACCGGTAACGAATGCTTAGGAATTCCGCACGGACCGGTAGGCTGTTCCTTTGTTTGCAAATACCTGTGTGTGCTGACGCCTTCACGCTTATGCATTCCGACGGATACAGAGATCGTCTTCGAATACCCTCGCATACACAGATGCAATCGGGTGCAGCAGGGTGGAACGTGTAAACAATGCTGTTTGACAATGATGAAGCGGCCTGTCTTTGCCGATTAGAGTCGGAAATCGTACTTGGCAGGATATAGTTGCCAACACTGTAGTCCGTCCCACGAACAGTGTTGCCAACAGAGCTAAATCACACCGAAATCAGTTTCAGGGAACGAGATTTATGAAGTCTACTGCTAATCAGAAATGAGCAGGGGAAGAGTAACAATTTGGCAACAGGTATTTTTTGTCTGTGGGGGGCAAGTACCAGGATAAACGTACCAATAATAAAAATAATAATAATAATGTTACTAATGTTATCATAACATTATTATTATTATTGATTTGCTTTATTTTACTTCGCTTCTTGTGCAACTTTTGGCTAATTTTCGAAGATGGGGATGAGTGATGATAGCATGATGAAAATGATGAATGGATACTCGCAAACATCCATGCCCAAGCCGTGGAAGCTAAATTGTTCACGTATTCAATGTTTCTTTAATAAATATTATATAAAAAAAGGTAAAAGGTAAAGTGTTCCCCTGTGCTTAGCACCACGCCATGAAGGCGTATAGGGGGTGTGGGGGTAACGCCCCACACTTTCTTGATCCGGTCGTGAGTGGGGGGGGGGGTGATGTGATCAGCATCACGCCCCTGACCGCCTTTACCCCCCAGGGTTTCCCCCAAGTACCCATGTTATTCGACGCTGGGTGGGCGCCGGGGCCGCTTCCATCGTTAGAAAAGTTCCCGGATTTGAACCGGCCGGGGATCGAACCCGGGACCTTTAGCATGGTAGTCAGACGCGTTACCGACTGAGCCACCGCGCATATATTATTTACACAATCAATTCATCCATCTCACGACAAACCAACAACAAAAAATTCATAAATTGTTTCTGAAATGTGCACGCTCCCTTTCCTCAAAACAATTGTTCATGCATTTAAAACAAAATCAATTAAGACAAGTGTTATTTCTCTGTCTGGTCATTTACAATGCATTGCAGCGAAGAAATATAAATTGCGAGCGAAACGAGCAAGAAATTTTCTGGATCCAATTATTTTGCAGGCTGAAATCAATATTAATTTAATAGGGCGCAAATAATTTCACGGAACTCCATGGCATTATATCATTTAGAACTTTTGTGCCTCCCCGATGGTGTAATGGTAACATCGTCGCCTTGTGATCAAGGGGTCCCGGGTTCGATACCCAGTGAGGGCACATAGTGGTTCGGAACCCACTTTAAGCTATAGGTAGACTTAAAAAAACACATATCAATCATTTAATTTTAAAACTTTTCTTTCATTTAGATCGTTCGGCGCCCAGGGCCGTCTCCCGCCGTTCCCTAGCTACGGTTCTGAACTTGATAAGACTAAGAAAAGTAGGCATTGCGAGCGAAGCGATCAAGAAAATGTTACGAAAAGTATTTTTATTTGCATAAAATTTGTAGTTCTGGGCGGTAATTGCCCCCTACAGGTACACTTGGCCGTCAATGTTTGCCCCTCTTGCCCCCCTAAACTCATTTCCGACCAAGGTTTCGGGGGGCAATACCCCCCTGTGGTTGCGCCATTGTCCTGCACAATCAAAATCTTCAACCTGTCCTGTTCCCGCTGATGTGTTTTTCTACGGCATCGGAAGTTTGGTGTTCCCAAGCGAACAAGTACAATATTATTATCATATTAACGAAACATAATAGAATATGAATTTCTTATCATGTTGAAAGTGAAAGCGCTTTTTAAAGTTGATTATTAAGTAAGATACGATCTGTAAAAAATATGATAATAATCATTTCCAGACTCCCACATATTCCTTAAGGACAGTTGTTAAAGGTCCAGGAATTTTAAATAAATTAATTTCCGGTCCAGGAGAGAAAATCAGCAAGCGTAAATGGGTTCTGGACGGTAAAGAACCTTTTGATCTGTAAATTATTCCAGGAACCTTTTTCCCCGAATCAGTTTAAATAGGGTCCAAGTTCCTTATTGAAATGAAACAATACGAAACTTGGATCGATTACGGACCTGACGATAAACAATTATCCACTTGTAAGCATGACAGACTAAATCCAGTTCCTGGCTGTCTCGAGAATCTAAGGTCCAAGGTAGAAATGGGCGAAACTCAAACGCTGCAGTCACGTTACCACACTCCATGTAGCCCCATTCTCTCGCGCGCGTTCCTTCACTTGGTTGTAGCAGCACTGCTGTTCCCTGTTGCAATATCTGCTGGGAACACAGCAGCCTCACGTTACCTCATCGACGGCTCCTATTGGCTGCGGTTCCTGGATCGGATGCCTGAGCAGCACGTGAAGGGTTTGTTTGAACTCAATGCGACGCCATATAGTCCATTGCGTTATGTACAGTAACTCTTCGACAAGGGAGTTTTTGAATCTGGGCCACGAGAAAACAACGGATTTTTTATTTATTCCCTGCGCTACGTTTTCTACAACCGCAGTGTGACATTCCAATGTATAATGTACTCGCGGACATTTTTAGAAGGCAGCTTTTAATCGGTCAAGCCTCATCTGTAAATGTAAATAAATTCAATAGCGGACTGGGGGAGAAAATCAGCAAACGTAAATGAGTTCTAGACAGTGTATAAGCTTTTCATATTTAAATCATTTCAATTCGGTCTAGAAACACTTTTCCGGATCAATTTAAATACGGTCCAGCAACCTTTTTGCCGGATGAATTTAAATTCGGTCCAGGAACCTTTGTTCCTGCATCAATTTCAATACGGTCCATGAACCTTTTTTCAGTAACAATTTAAATACGGTCCAGGAACTTTTTTCAACGTAACAATACGCAACTTGGACCGAATTTAAATTGTGCGAGAAAGAAAGGTTCCGGTCCTGCAGCGGAACCCAATAGAACCCATTAGAATATATGGGTTCCAGAACCATTAACAACCCTGCAAACAACTTCAAGTTACAGCTAAGCAAATGGAAGTTTCGACCTTTCTTAACACAATCAAAATCTTCAACCTGTCCTGTTCCCGCTGATGTGTTTTTCTACGCCATCGGAAGTTTGATATTCCCAAGAGAACTAGTAAAAATAATACTCCCATAAGCGTAATGCTAAGCTTTCTCCCCCTCCTACAATCATCCAGCGGACAGACCTCTTTCTCCAGCTTGCAGCGGCGAAAGGTCCTCACGTCTGGCTGCACATGGAAACTGTTCCTCGTGCCATTAAGTCCCCTTTATGGACAGATAGGCTAATCGAAGATGAACCTAAAGTGAGATCTGAATCATTAAGTGCCTCTACACCGGATCCATCGATTACAAGGCGGGACGTTACCACTACGCCATCTTGGAATCTCTACTTTCACAAGTCCATGGCACCTTTTTTCATTTATGTATGTACACAACAAAACGTTTGTACATTTTTTTGGAGAATTTTTAAACTATCAAGTTCTTAGCCTTGGTAATATTATTTATTATTGATGAACTGGCCTGTTCGTATGCATCGATTCAAGCGTGCGCGCACCACGCACCCTCCTCATTAATTATTAACCCTAATTTGGAAATAATTCGCAAATATTTCGCATATTTCTTCCGCAGATGAAGCGTGTGTAATCAGTTGGTAATTACTGATTCGAGCTATTATATTACTGTTGAACTCATTTGGTTTATGGATGGATTTGTTGAAAATTGATTTTATTCAATGACCCAACCGGTACATAAAGTGCATGTAACTTTACATCGCTTGAAACAATACAGATTATGGCGTTTGGATGAATGAATGTTACAAGTATTTCACAGATGTATGGATTTAAGCAGTGTAGCATAAAAATGTCCACTGGGGCATCGTAAAGCATCGGTATAATGTGTACATTGTATAAATTCCCCCCCCAAAAGTGTTTCCCACAAAATTAGCAACCCGAGGGGGAAATCCCCCTCGTCTCCCCTTTAAATGTCATACAGAGAGCTCAATAAGTACGGAGATACCCGTTTAAAACATTGACGGACGGTGAGGAAGGAATATTACAGACCCAAACATGATACAGGAAAGGGGAACACTGAATAAGACATGTGACCAAAAATGACGGCCATCTTGATGTCCACCATCTTGAATTTAACTTCAGCATTTTAAATGGGAAGGTGGGCATGTGATATATGAAAATATGCTAGAATTTCAAGAGAAACACGTTGGTATGATTCATTTTTGTGTAACTTTAATCCTAAGCCTGTTTTATGACAAGATGCAGGCTGCCACACTCATCTAACACCTGTGTTACATGTGCTGTCCACCAACTGATAACGGATATCCGGATTTCAAATTATCTGATATCCGTTTTGGGTGCAACGAATAATCCAAATATAAGGATAGTCCAGATAATTCGGATATTCAGATAGTACAGATTTGGGCGCCAGCCTGTTGAGTTCATTATTGAAAATAAATAAATAAATAAAATAATCCGTACAGTGAAATACGAAACTTATGAATAAGATAATATGTGGATAGTCCGTAAAGCGTATAAACGATACATCTGCCCGGATAATGCACACTTAGGATATCCGGACATTTCTGTTAATCCGGATATCGGATAACCCGGATAATCTGGATGTCTGATATCCAGATGCCAGAATATCCAGTATCCGGATGGAAAATTATCAGATATCCGGATTTGGCCAGAAAGTCCGGATAATTCGGATAAGATTTTATCCGGACATGGCCCTATGATACGAATCTGACTGCAACTCTACTTTGTAGGGCGATACCACGGCTGATACAGCGCTTAGGCGGCAGCAACGGCCGTCATGTTCAGACGTGTTCCCGTGCAGTGTTCTGCCTTTTCTCTCGAACACTCCTCGCTTCAACGTCTCCACTTTACTCCCTCGCTACTGTAGCGTGATGTATGAACCTGCCACGGGCCTCCTTAGAAATTTACTGCGCCCCTACATCTACACGGGAGTCAAACAGCCTCCGTCAAATGAACACTGCTGGGCTGGTGAACGAGACGGGAGAAAAAAACAAGCAAGGGACTCCAGGAAACTGAAGTTTATTTGAGACAGTTAATCTTGCTTGCCAAACCAATACGGCTGACTTTTCACTTCGGCGAAGCGTTCCCGAGGACAAGACAGCGACAACGCATCTCATTCGAAGGAATATAAATGCGTGCTCGTCCCTTTCAGTTGGTAGTATTGCTGGCATATCCCTCTGTGCATTGTAAGGCCGCGCGCTCAATTATTTCTTCGCTCCTTCCCTCCCCGTCTCTGTGGAGAAATCCTTCTGCAGCTGAAGGAGGCTTTAGGACGCGACCCAGCGTGAGGAATGCTGATACAGAGCATAGCGGCGTGGTTTTCCCCTTCTCTCTTCTTGACTGTGCCTCTTTTTAGTTTATCTGTGTTTCTTTTATTTCTGTCTCTTGGTTTCTCTATTTTTATTCTTTCTTTCTCTCTCTGTCTTTTCTGTTTCTCTCATCTTCTGTCCTCTCTCTCTCTCTGTTTTTACCTCTCTTCGTGTCGCTTCTCCCTTTCTATATGTCTCTTTTTTCCTCTTATTGTTTCTCTTCCTCTTTCTGCTTGCCTCGCTCCTTCTGTTTGCGTTTTTCTCTACTTCTGTTTATCTGTTGTCTGCCTGTTTCTCTCTTTTCTGTTTCTCTTTCTTCCTCTCTTTTATGTTTGTCTCTCAGTTTCTATCTTATCTGTTTGCCTCTCCGTTTCTTTTTTTCTGTTATCTGTTTCTCTCCTTTCTGTTCTCTTTTCTGTTGTGTCTCTCCGTTTGCCTCCCTGTTCCTCTCTTTTCTGTTTATCTATCTGTCTCTTTTCCTTGATACATTGTTCTGTTTCTGTTTTTCTAACTTTTATCTTTCCTGTTTCTCTCTCTCTCTCTCTCTTCTGTTTATATTTGTCTCTTTTCTCCCTATTTCACCGTTCTGTTTCTTTCTTTTCTTAATTTTTCTGTCAATTTTTTATTTCTCTCATTTGTGTTTCTCTCTTTCTCTTGTGGCTAGCGTTAAGTTTCTGTAACTTTATAAGTTTACTTCATTTGTCCTGATTTCTTAATGTTTGTGTTTAAACATCTGTGCTGGGAAAGAGATGCGATAACGAAAACTTGAAGCA
The DNA here is from genome assembly GCF_977018435.1 of Lepisma saccharinum. NCBI lineage: Eukaryota > Metazoa > Arthropoda > Insecta > Zygentoma > Lepismatidae > Lepisma > Lepisma saccharinum. The sequence continues at coordinate 67,124,666 of NC_139240.1, forward strand.
GTCATTGTGATAAGATACCTCTTCCCTGTTTTTCTCTAAACATACTTTCTATGTAAACATACTCGAAGATAATCTGTCGAAACTATTTTCCTGAACCCGTTAGAGCGATAATCCTTGTACAAATACGTGTATGTGTGTGGAATGTGGACCAGATATGCGCCACCACGTTGTTTTTACTGATGAAGTTTGGTTGAGGACAAAGTGAGCATTGGCGAAGATGAAAATGTGGAATTATTCATCTAAACTGCATGGAGGTGGTGTAACCAGCATCGTGCTCCTGCTAGCTAGGCTTGACACGAATCCGAGCCGGACAAGATTGAATATCGAGACATTGTTAAGATTACGAAAAGTTTTCCCTCAACTGATATATCAGCTGAGTTAGACTGGCGTATGGAGGGTAAGCTGAAGGGGGGGTGCATCCCCCGAAATTTGAAGAAAAATTAAAATTTTCAAATGAAAGTAGCAGTGGCGGCGGTTGGGTTCCAAAACTGGGGGTGGGGGCAAGGTGCCACAACTACGGGGCTAACTACTATCATACGTAAACGATGCTCTCTTCAAGTATCGAACTTGTAGGGTTCGCGGGGTCAATACCCGGTGGAGCCACATTGCATAGTGATTCGGATCCCACTTTAAACTATAAGTCCAGTCCCGATTAACCTTATTGTGCATAAAGTGAACTTATGACCCCAACTTGTAGTCTTCATTCATAGATAGCAGCACAAGACGATTACATTTTGTTCGTTATGAAAATCACGTACGGCTAAAAATTTAATCATTTTTTTCAACCATTTCTATGCACAATAATTTATTTTAGGCGTAAGGAAAATGTATCGTGCTTTGTGGGATGGTAAGAGTAATTTGCAGTCAAATTTCAACAGCACAAGATGGTTACTTTTTATTCATTATGATAATCGTGTGAAGCTAGAAATGTAAACATTGCTTTTCACATGTAGTGTGCATACTTGCGTGATAAAAGATGTAAGGAAAATCTATTGTTTTTGGTAGATGGTAAAAGTAATTTGAGTATAGTTTCAACTCTTGTAAGTGAACAATATCCTTATGAATTCATATGAAAAGTTCTGAAGTAACGAATATTATCAGATGTGCACTTGAGAACTGTATCAAATGTTGCCATCACAATAAGACTTCTCATTCTGTTTATTTTTTTTACTAGAGGCAGGATATTTTATTCAAGGTCCACTAATGCAATACCACCAGTCAATGGGTATTTCGGCTCCATTGTAATGTAGCTAGTGTAAAGTTGAAGTCCTGATTCGAACGTCACTTTACTCCAGTTTCCTTGTGACAACCACATGTCAAGTCCACGTGGAGCCCAGTATCTGCTGCCCTCAAACCTTTCCCACCAATACCGTCCGTTTTAGGAACTGACAGTACTTGTCAAGTCCACGTGGATTAAATGAGATGTTGCCAATTCAGTTTCTTTAGAGATTTCTAAACTTGAAGTTGCGGTTATTTTTGTTAGGTTGTTATTTTGTTGTGCTATTCTTTTTTTTAGAGAATGTGGAGACTTTGGGAGTGTTTTTTTCTCCCTAACTTTATCTGGTGAGTGGAAAAGGTTGCATAATGTAGAACTACACAATTTATATTCCTGTCCAGATATTAATTGAATAATTGAATCAAGAAGACTTAGGTGGGCAGGCCATGTGGCACGAATGGGAGAAGAAAGAGGAGTTTACAGGATTCTTGTTGGGAAACCTGATGGTAAGAGACCTGTAGGAAGGCCAAGACGAAGATGGAAGGATAACGTTAAGATGTACCTGAAGGAAATCTGTAGGAATGGAAGAGATTGGATTGTTCTTGCCCAGGATAGGGACAGATGGAAGGCTTGTGTTGCTTTAGCGATAAACCTCGGGTTTAGGAATGCTATAGAGTGAGTGAGTTAGCTCTATCAAAAACCAACGCAACAGTTCTTGTAAGAACGGAATGATAGAGAAACATAAAACTGAATGAAAAACTTCTTGGATTTCATCCATATTGTGTACACTACAAAGTTTACCTTCAAGTCTTGCAAAACGCTCTCTTCCGCTTGAAATGAATGCCTAGTCTTCTTGACTTAATTTTGATACAGAGTGTCCACGAATAATTAACTTGAAAAATGTAACGTTTTCATATTTGAATCTACTCCCCCAGTGCTCTAGTCCCAAAATTTTCAGAGGATATACACTGTGTTTCGTGAAAAGTTGCGTGTAGATCATGCTTGTGTTACTTAGGATTATGTTACCATTAAGTATATAGATGAAATCATTTTTAAATTTTACAAGAAAAAATGCCATTGATTGTAGAATACTCATGATGATTTTCTCATAATTGGCATAAAGACTGCATATTATAACAGAGAAGGCATTTTAAAAATAATAAAAATATAAAACGCGTGTTATTGTATTTTTTTGTTAATATTGCTTTTATAATTGTCTGTATATTGCTAATGACCTCAATAATACTGCTAGGAATAGTAAACATGAAAAACCTGGGAAAAAATATGTTAAAGACCCCTTCGATACCCGGTGGAGGCACATACAGAACATTTGCTACGAGACTCGGCGGCAAGCGGCCCGGCATCAGTGAACACCCCGCTAGAGACGGCCATTAAAATTTCAGTTTTCATATTGTGTACTAAACCTTGACTACAGAAGGTGTTGAAAATGATTTCCCTCTGCTGCAACACATTCCTGGCATCTCCGAAGGAAATTGGCATTTACACGTTCGTCTACTGTAATTCTCCCGATTTCTCGTGCAATATTCTCTTAACTCACGGATGGTGTGCGGATTGTCTGTATACTTTATTTTTTAGATTTCCCCATAAATAAAAATCGCAGGCTGACAAATCGTGGGACTTAGAGGGTTTTGAAACACCCGTTTCTTGTGAGAGGCGGCGGATAGATTTCCTAGGAGACTGTTCTAACCTTTGTCCTATCTCATCGAGTTCTTCCTCAGTAAGTACACGTGTTTTTTTTTCCACTTTTATTCAGAACTGACCCTGTTACTCTAAACTTTTTTTTACGAGGTTTAATATAGTGGTCCTATGTGGAAAGGGAACACCATGAAATTTCGATGCAAAACGTCGTCGCACTTCTCCACAATTCCTCTTTCCGAAGTAACACTCGACAAGATAAATCCTTTGTTGTAACGTAAACTTTTGTGGTGCCATATTAAGTCACAATCTTCAACACACGGACACGACACAACACAACTTGCGAGGGAGGATTATACTGGCGTCAGTCTGCAACGTCAACAGAGAGGGAAAGAGAGCGAAGCAGGGGGAGCGAGAAAATCAGACTGTAGCGTGCGACTGTCGCGGACCCCGTTCACCGGGAAAGACAACGCTGATGCCGGGCCGCTTGCCGCCGTCTCTCGTAGCGAATGTCAGGGAATGCTCTGTAGTAGTGCGGATCCCACTTCAAACTGTAGGTCCAGTCCAGATTATCCTCTCTCTGCATAAAGTGGAGTTAAAGCACCAAATCAATGAGTCAAATCATTCATTATCTTATAACCGCTATCACTCTCTAATCAAGTGGTCACAGATTCGACCTCCAGTGGAGGAACATTTCCTAGTATACTCTGTCCCAGCTATCTGTGGAGCAGGCGAACGAAAGCAAGTCTCTGCGCAAGTAGTGACGCGAGACGGCTCCACCAATGAACACGCGAGAGGGGAAGGAGGGGAAAGTGACTGCACTTACCAGCCTTTGAGCAGCGTGTACAGCTTCGCTCTGGCTACTCAATTTTCCCCGCTACTCTGACGCTATGCGCGGCGTTGCTCCACAGTTAGCTGGGACAGGGTATAGTTCAGTTTATAAAGCAATAGGTCCAACTCGAGTTAACCTACTCGAGCATAAATTGTACTTAGAACCAAAACTAAAATTCAAAGAGGCCTACATCTAACATTCTTAATCGATTTACAGAATAGTTTGTACTGTTTGTTTTTTTACGTTAAGAAGCTTTCTTTGTAATAGGCCGCGTTTGCTTCTGTGGTTAGGTGGTCTCACGTCGGCGACCACAAAGCGATTTCCCATAAGCACTTCACGTGGAACCAAGGAATCACGGAGAACTGGTTCCGAATGTTTCAATTTTCCAGAACCATGGATTCTCCTGGCACCAGTAATTCTTTTCTCTTCCCAAACTTCTGAAGCCTCACCCTCTCCCGGTCCACCAAAGTCCCTTTGTGGGCGTGAAAGGGGAAGGGGAGGGGAAATTCTCAGAAAACTTCTCACAATGGAAGCTGGAAGGATATAAGGCTTTTTGGGTCGGAAATCTGGTTTCTTGTGCATCCTGGCCTAACGTACTTTCTTTACATATAAAAAGGGTATGCTTCGAGTTCAGGCAGACATGAGTGCCCGTTGAAAATTGCCTGAAGGGTTCAAAATCGAAAAATTGTGACTCTAAGTGGGCTGTATTGACGTCATGTTTATCGGATATCATGAGAAAGAAACGTTTTAATGTGAAGAGGAAGAGGAGTAAACAAGCGAGCAAGAAGGAGGGGGGACAGAGAGAAATGAAGCGTTGGAGAGTAAAATAAAGAATTAAGCGAGGGCGAGAGAAAGAGAAAATGATGCGAGATTAGAGAAAGAGAAATAAACAAGAAAGAAAGAGAAAGAAATAAACAAGCAAGAAAGAGAGAAAGAGAAATAAACAAGCAAGAAAGAGAAAGAGAAATAAACAAGCAAGAAAGAGAGAAAGAGAAATAAACAAGCAAGAAAGAGAGAAAGAGAAATAAACAAGCAAGAAAGAGAAATAAACAAGCAAGAAAGAGAGAAAGAGAAATAAACAAGCAAGAAAGAGAGAGAGAGAAATAAACAAGCAAGAAAGAGAAAGAGAAACAAGCAAGAAAGAGAGAAAGAAAGAGAAATAAACAAACAAACAAGCAAGAAAGAGAAAGAGAAATAAACAAACAAGCAAGAAAGAGAAAGAGAAATAAACAAGCAAGAAAGAGAGAGAGAGAAAGAGAAATAAACAAACAAGCAAGAAAAAGAGAGAGAGAGAAAGAGAAATAAACAAACAAGCAAGAAAGAGAAAGAGAAATAAACAAACAAGCAAGAAAGAGAAAGAGAAATAAACAAACAAGCAAGAAAGAGAGAGAGAAATAAACAAACAAGCAAGAAAGAGAGAGAGAAAGAGAAATAAACAAACAAGCAAGAAAGAGAGAGAGAAAGAGCAATAAACAAACAAGCAAGAAAGAGAGAGAGAGAAAGAGAAATAAACAAACAAGCAAGAAAGAGAGAGAGAGAGAGAAAGAGAAATAAACAAGCAAGAAAGAGAGAGAGAAAGAGAAATAAACAAGCAAGAAAGAGAGAGAGAGAGAAAGATAAATAAACAAGCAATAAAGAGAGAAAGGTAAATAAACAATCAAGAAAGAGAGAGAGAGGAAAAAGGAAGCGAGAGTAGGAAAATGAAAACAGAGAGTGAGAGAAAGAAAGAAATATAAACAAGCGAGAAATGAAAAAAATAACAAGCGAGAGAGGGAAGGAATGAAAGACAAATAAACAAGCGAGAGAGAGGGGAGAGAGAAAGAAAGAAGCTAGAGTAGAGAAAGAGGAAAGAGACAAGGCAGCAAAAGAGAGAAAGAAGGAAGAAGCGAGGGACATAGAAAGAAGAGAAATAAAGCGAGAGCGCGAAAGAGAGAAACAATGAAGCATGATAAAAGTGAATGAAAGAAAAGCAAGGCGAGAGAATGAGAAGTAAGGAACTTAGCAGAGAGAAAAATAAAGTAGCAAACAAGAAAAGGATACGGAAGCAAAGAAGTGAGCAAGAGGAGACAGAAAGAAAGAAACAAGCGATATAGAGTGAGTGACAGGTGTGGTGTGTTAGAGAGATGGGAAGAGGGTAGTAGCTGTGTAATGGATCATGCGGTTACCAATCGTAGATACTGTGACTGATTTCTTAACGTGAGGTTGCGGTTATCGTATTGTACTATTTTTTAATACAATGTGGAGGAGACCTTGGTAGTGTAACGTCCAAATCCATCAGGACTTCAACTATACATACCGTCGAAGAAATTCCTGAATCCCATGCGTACTGATCGCAGTGTGCGTGTGAGTCATCGCGCACTTAAACCGACTACGCACGCACATTTGGTAAATGGTTCACCCACTGAAATAACACTTGCCCTTTCAATAAAAGTCGATGAAAGCCTGAGAGCAGGAGAATGTCATCCAGTCGGTACCTTTATGAATCATCAATTTTTTTTACCCCCTGCGAATCCCATGAGGGGTTGTGTCCCCCCATTAGCGATGAATCTCCCATGATTGGAACAGTTTCTGCAGGAGGACCCTGGGTACCGCAATATGAGGGGCTCATTGGCGAACGTTTATTGTCCCCTGAACGCTCTTCGTCATCGAACACAATACTTATCTTTGACGAGGAGCACTTGTACAGTGTTGCCAACCTCCAAGTTGATATTTCCCCTGCCGCTACACACTGCCACCTAAACTCGCTTCCAGTTTCATGTCAGTTTTCTACACTGTCACGGGAATCTGTGAAGAAAGGCCGCGCATAACGGCAGGGAAGGGGAGAAAGTGGGCGGAGCTGGTAGCTGCGGCCGCGTGTACTTTCTCTCTCACGCGTTCATTTGTCGAGTCACTACTTGCGCAGAGGACTGGTTTCCGTTCGCTTGCACCAGAGTTCCCGTGACAGAGTGTATCTCTTGGATTAATCGCGACGATGCGAATGAATGATGAAGTGGATGGATGACGGACCAAGATTCGAACCCAGGGCCTCTGGACTACTTGTAAACGTATTCCAGTATTTTGCATTGTTTTCTTTGTTTGCACCACATTAAGTGCCTAAGAGGTTAGCCCAACGCACTACGAATTTAGATCAGTGGCGTACTCAGTTTCGAGGAAGGGGGTTTGTGAGGTCATACCCCACTTTGCCTCAACATTCATATGGGCAAGTATAGATGTGACTTCTTGAAAAGAAGACATGCCCCCCCTAACTTTACTATACTCGGAGACGCGAAATAAGGCGGATGGCAAAACATGCGTTGTTGCCACATCGGTGGGAACGTACCCGCTCGCAACTAGATTTGTTCGAAGTTATATATATCCTCCACTTGTAATGTGTATGATACAAACATTGCATCAATATTTGTTTGAAAGACGTCAACGCTCATGACGTTTGAGTAGGCAACACTGCAACGTTGCCACATTGTGTGCGGGAACCAGAGATTCTTAGTGTTCTGTTGCTTTACCTTTCTGTCACTTTGTTATTTTCGTCAGCTATTTCTTCATTATTCATCTTCATCATTATTTGGGGAGATAAAAATAAAGTGTGTAGCCTTTGTTTTGACATTGTAAGCCAAAAAACCAAGTCCTCAGCAAGTTATTTACTTTTTCTTGGTTTTATTCATTTTACTTCTATTTCCTGCCAAATTTGGCTATCTACGAAGATGAGGATGAGTGATGATATGATGAAAATGAAGGTGAAACGCAAAGAACACCCATGTTCATGTCAGGATTCGAATCCGGGACCCCTGTGCTAACAACTCTGCCACGGAGGTCGGCTTATATACTTTTTCTATTTACTCGTACTATTCCATGCTCATCTTCATCCTTAGAGAATTATATGAACGGTAGAAGTTTCCATTGTTATCTGCTGTTCTTTTTCCCATGCCGCAACGAGTGTTCAGGCGACAAAAAGTGAAGAGAATATTGCGAAGGTCGCAGATTCGAATCCCGGACGTACTCATGTCAGGCCTGACTTACCATCCGTATTTCAGTCTTCCTTTCCAATCTTACCACGAACTTGGTCTTAAATTTTTTCCGTCCCCAGTTGGAAACACTCGTTAAAGTGAGTAACTTTCCCCAGTAGTTGGAAACACTGACTACGAACCGCCAACCTTTGGATAACCTTCCAAGGAATGCTGTCGGGAAAGCATGGGCGGTATTTTGAAGGGCAGCGAAACGTATGAGGAAAGCGGGGGGAGAGAATGAAAGTGTTTTGAACTGCTCAGATGACGTCACTGCAATCTTGGTGTTTCGCAATGTTGCCTTTCCATTGTGCCATTTGTACACAAAGCGAGTTCCTGCATAAGTACCTGCTGGGTCAGCATTCAGCACCCTCTCTCTACCGTCATAATCGTGACGTCATTGCTGAAGGGTCACGTTCCGTAAAACTGGACTGGAACTGTGGAGATGAGAAACGTAACAGAGAAAATAGCGTGGAAGCAGGACAGATGTACATTGTACACCCAGCGGCAAAATTAATAGGCGAATTGTTCATCACCATTCAGCTTTTCACAATATGATGCCTAGGGCCCGGATAATTATGCACTTAAATGGCCTCCCTGATACACAGTGAAAGCGTCATCGCCTTGTAATCAAGGGGTCCCGGGTTCGATTTCCGGTGGAGGCAGGCACATGGTGATTCGGATCCCACTTTAAAACTGTAGGTCCAGTCCCGATTGGCGTTACTGTACATAAAGTGGGCTTAAGAAACACCAAATCAATCAATCTACACTTAAAATACCCAAAGTGTGCATGCAAACATGGGAGCACCGAAGGGGGATTATGGGGGACAGATGCCCCCCTCAATGTTATAATGGAACATTTCTCATTCTTCTGCCCTTTTCTTATAACACGATCACTATTTTGAACAGCACAGCAGCATTTACCATTCTCTGCACCCAAAATTGTTTCACGAGAATAAGAACCCACAGGAGTTTATTTTATTTATTTATATATTTTTTTTACTTGTCGCATTTTTCATTTGGCACCTCCCATTGAAAATTACTGGGTGCGCCTATACATTCAAATGTGCACTAGAAAGGTGAAAATATGCATTTTAGAAAAATATCTTTGATTTTAAAAATATTTTCTTTTAGTTACTGCAGAAACCCTACACGTAAGCAGAAATTATTTTCAGCTCATACGATTTAGCATGTAATAAATGTAAACGTTGCAGTTCTGAATGTTTTCGCACGCATTTGTTTCCTTTACGCTGCTGTTATATAAAGGAAATAAAATTAAAGGAACAGATCATGATTGCGCTTGGATACAACATGATATGTCAAATTTTCAATCTTGAAACTCCTGTTTCTGAAAGAACTATCTCTACTGCACAAGTGGACAATACAGGGTAATTCAAAATGAATGGTGCAACTATATACAGTTATTATGACGTAACTATTTATGATAGAAAATCAGACAAGGCATCAATATAAAGAGAAACCCTGGAAGTTTTATTCCCACTTAGCGGGCTTATTCTGCTTAGCCGATGCTCCACCAGGATCGCCAGTGTCGCAAAATGGCTAATGACCAGTAGATGGCATATTGTGCGTTGGAGCTATCGAGAACTGATTCACTCACAATGGTGCAAAGACATTTCCGCATGCTTTTCGGTAGTAATGTATATGTTTAACCCCTTCCGAAAGAGTTGCCAAAGTTACAACTGCGAATTGCTAGTGCTTTCGAAACCGTTGACAACGACTTGCTGTCTCATGCATAGCAAATTTCTCGGCGATAAACGCCAAGGTCATTGCCAATTCAACGTAAGCGCTCATACCACAGATTTTACGATTGCAAAATACATAATTCTATCCCATACGATATTGTTCAATATGTGTTTTTCCTTTTAACAAGTGGAAATAGCAAACATTCCGCAGTGGCGTGACCAGGATGATTTTTTTTTAGTAATCGTTCATCATTCTGCCACCCTTTTCTACCGTTGACGGTCTTATTTTTATATTGAGCCTAAGCAGGGATTATGACCCTCAGCAACCCCTCCTAATGGACGCCACTGGGCACTCGGAAGAAGCTTGATGACTCCAGAGAAACTCTGCCGTGTGGCTGTAAACATGTGGATGGGGGCTGAAAAAAGGCCTTTTATAGACCTTCAAGAGTGGGGGAAAGTAGAGGTTGTTAGACCTTGTTCTAGGGTCTTCATGTTCGGAAGCGTTCGGCTGTTCTCGGCACCGGCAGAGACCAGAGAGATTCGCACCATTCTGCGATGAGCTGAGCCGTCTAACACCATTGCCTTTAATAGGAAACTTGGCGGGAGGGTTCGGTGCGAGGGGTAGTACCGGGCCCTTATTTCGATACGCTAAACTTTAGCGAATCTCTTGCGTATTTCTAGCTGTTTCGTGCTGTCGCTTGGCATAAATATGCGAATATCTTGACATTATTATTATTTTTTAGTTCTTCTCTAAAATATTTAAAATGCAATATTTTAAAAATTTTCTTGATCGCCGCATCTCCCGATAAATAAGTTCAATTCCGGTCCACGAGAAAAAAAAATCAGCAAGCATATATGGCTTATGGACCGTAAAGAAACCTTTTATCTGTAAAGTATTTCAATTCTGTCCAGGAACCTTTTTTCCGGATGAATTTAAATACGGTACAGGGACCTTTTTTTCGGCTCAATTAAAATGCGGTCCAGAAACATTTTTTTCCGGAATACGGTCCAAGTTTATGGTTTTCTGGACCTTTAACAACCCTGTTTTAACCTGGGTATGGATACTTCGGTCCTCAGAGATACGTGTTGGTTTTGGCTATGATAAGGGACTTGGCCCATATAATATGACGGGTGTAAATAGCCCAAGAAGTGACGCACCGAAAAGTTTTACTTCATTCATTCATAATCAGCCGTGACACCATCATGAGAGTTTGAGAAAATCTAACATTTCCAGCGCAAAAGCGTAGAAAAAAGCCCCGTTCGACCAAAACAATTCACTACGGACATTTAACTGTAAAAAAAATACATATGCAGAATGACCATAACTGTAATTTCCATTATACGATTCCCATGGTATGTTGATTGAAGTTAATGTGTCTGCAATATACGATAAAGTAGCGGTAAAAAAAATAATTTACATGTATACTGCAATTATAAGTTAGGCTGAAAAAACATTCTTTCCTTTTTACTGTCAAATGTAGCAACCTGCTTTTATTGTGATTTACTAAGAAAATATATCGTAGCTTACGTACCTGGCACTCCATATTTGTTTATAGAAATCCATGGTAATTTCAATACCAGTGACGTCAAAATTGCCAATTATATACGTATGTTAGCATTAGATTACCAGGACTTCCTTATAACGCCAAAGGTGTCCATTTAAGCAAACTGTGTTCTTATATTGAATTTATTTTGTGATACTTTTCCCTATGACACTGACAACTGGGTCATTTCGTCTTAGATCACACAGGCATGTCCGCTCACCATCATGAATTTTGCTGAAGAAAATATATGTTAAAGGATCACATGGCACATGTCCAAAAATAATATATTTTCCTTTTCTGTTGATTTGTTAGTGTTACAAGCTCACAAAGAAAGACAATATTTGGTACGAAAAAAATGCATTTGTCAAACCACCATAAATCAAAAACCATAAATGATGGAGACTTAAGATTTTCGTACTTTGAAATCTTGTTCAGACTATTTCCAAAACCTTCTTAACAGTAATAATAACCCTCTTCAACTCTAAATTTAAAAAAAGAAAAAAACAAAGTTCTATAGAGTATAGAAGTCGAACTAGCTAGAATGAGTTGGCGTTTTAAGACCACAGATAGGCTAATCGGGACTGGGCCTACAGTTCAAAGTGGGATCCCAACCGGGTATCGAACTCAGGGCCCCTTCTTTACAAGGCAACGACGTTACAGCGCCACCGGGGAGGGGCTCTATTGTTGCATTCAGAAGGACATCACAGTAACATACTTTCCTTTAGCAACTTGGCCATCAGGCACGTATCTAGAAATATATTTCGGGGGGGGGGGGTCGAAACCAAGTTGCCCAGAAATAGTAATAATAATAATGTTTAAATGAAAACAATAAATTATAATTAAATATGAATTAAAACCTGTAAATTTATTAATATTGCATTTCTATTATACATGAATACTTAAAAATATCACATAAGAATAAATATAACAGCATATATTTATTGTCTAGTTTGCGTGTACTTAAGATCGCTAAATTTGTATGTCAAATATATTAAGAATTGAATATTTTTTGAATAATAAAAAAAGGATGTTCCTGATTAATATTTTATGCATATTTTCTTAAGTAGTATTGTGCATAAATCTCCTTCGGTACTGTCCTGCAGCCCTTCAAAGCAGTGTGATCCCAATACAATAATCCTTGTCTTCCAAGTTCATAGGAAATAAATAACAGTCGATTATAGAGCAACAAATGCTAAAAAGTATGTTTTCATTATTTTATTTTAGTACTTGGGGGTGGGGGGCGGTCTAGACCCCCCTAAATACGTCCTTGTTGGCCATCGGCAATATCTTCCTTCAAAGTGCGTGCGAAACGTAATAACACTCGGCGGCGTGCAATTAGGAGGGTGAGATTGTCTGAAGGGGTGAAAGTGAGAGTGGTTGGAGCACATGCAAAGCCGGACAGCATGGAACGGAATGGAATGCCACCCACGCTCGCAGAAGAACCCTGCTGGTCGTGTTTTGTGTCTCGCTGTGGTGCGGGAGTGAAATACCGCGCCGTAAATCAGGAAGATGCTTCTCTCCGTGCGTGGGAGGGGGGAGGGGGGATGCTGGCGCGAGGCCCCCACACAGATGGCGCCAATCTTCGCTGAAACAGCATCGCGGTTTTGTCTTTTGTGCGGTAGCGTGTAGCGTGAAACCCCTTTTCTCTCTGTTTTTTTTTTTTTGAGGGGGCGGATACGCCCGCGTTTCGGTTCTTGCCACTGCTGAGTTCATTGGTGGGTACGCACAAGCCACTGCGTTGAACGAAAGAACGTTGCGCGGTTCGAAAACGTGTCGATTTTAGAACAATGAACGAAGCCAAGATCACGTCAAACGTTGTCGTATAAACTCCACCAGATAATATATACCAGTGTACGAGAAAAAGGTGGAAGGAATGATAGATAATCAAAGAGAATGAGGGAACGAAATGGAGAAAGAGAAAGAGATGAACAGGGAGAGAGAGAGAGAGAGAGAATTAATATAGAGCGATAGAAATACTAAATGGGGAAACAGACAGAAAAGAGAAATAAAGAGAGAAAGCAAGGAGAATGATGGAGAAATAGAATTATTAGAGACAAAAGAAAGGCAAAGAGAGAGAGAGAGAGAGAGATAAGACATATAAAGCAAAAGTTTTACTGAAGGAAAGGGGTAAACGAACATAGAAAAGAGGATAAGAAAAAGGTGAAAGGAGTGATATAAAATCAATAAATGAAAAAGAAATATAACATTTTAAGAGAGAAAATAATTAGAGCAACAGATATACTGTAAGGTACGGATAAACGGACACACAAATGAAAAAGGAAAGGAGAAAAGATGAAATGATATTGAGACAAAGAGAATGTTGGAAATTATTATTAGGAAGAAAGGAAATAGAGGGAGATAAGGCAAATGGAAAAAAATAAAAGTGAGCAAGCGACAGAAGAAGAGAAAGAATGATAGAATATCAGAGTGAATAACGGAGAAATAGAATATAATTACAGAGAAAAGGGAGAGAGAAGTGAATGAAATGGGGAAACAGCAAGATAGCCGATGCAGTTCTCACATAAATTCAACCAAAATTCACTGGTGACGTAACTGATGATGCCGACACAGACTCGAACCACTGCTCCCTTACCACAGAGGACATCTTCCTGTATGTGCGGACCAAAGTTTTCAGTATGCTCCGTAGCTTGTCAGGAGGAGTCGTATCAAATTGTCCAAAGGAACGAACGCATTGTGGTTGGAAATGGCAGCTGCTGAACGAATTCCTGTGCAGACTTAGATTCGGGGGAGGCCATTTGTATTCCGAAAACTCGCCGTTTTATGGGGAGGGGGCGCGAGGGGAGGATGTGAACAAGATTTGGAAGTCCCCTTCTCTCTCATGTCCCATTTTCCGATCGGACTCCCTTCCCTTGTTCGTCAAAAGAATGATCGATTCTTGTCCCAGAAGTTTTGTGAGTGGATACACGGGAATTGAAAAAAGAGAGCTTTCAGGTGTACTCAGTCTTAGAAATGATGGTCTCGTTCGTGGGGTGAAGATGGGATGGGTTATAGGTCCCCCATCGGAGGGGGTTGATATGGGGGCACATCCGGATCCAGAAAACGCATTGTTGCCTCCACAAGAGTGGTCCTGTCGATAAATGGATATTCAGTGTTCTTTTTCTGCAACTTCCACGTCCTTTTATCACATTTTTAATGTTTTTTTCCCCATTCATCATTCATGTTCTTTTCGTATTAAGACATTGAATGGTAAAGCTTAGCAAATCAGTTTGGATATTTGTAAGCAAATGCGTAACGGAAACAGCCTCCATGCTGTAGCGTCTTGCCCTTTACAAGTACGCGTTGCAGTTACCGTTGTATTGGAACCACATGTAACGCGTTATCGGTACTTTGCATCTAAATGTAACACGTTACGTCACTTTGCACCCAAACGTAATTTATTGCCGTTATTTTGCACCGAAATGTAACGCCCTATGTTACTTTGCACCAAAACGTAACGTGTTACCATTACTTTGTATACGGAAATGTAACGCCCTACGTTACTTTGCACCCAAACGTAACATGTTACTATTACTCTGCACCGAAATGTAACCGCCCTACTCTATTATGCACCGAAATGTAACGCCTTACGTTGCTTTACACCCAAATGTGTTACTTTACACAGAAATGTAACGCTCTACGTTACTTTACACAGAAATGTAACGCCCTACGTTACTTTTTATCCAAAGGTGTTACTTTACACAGATATGTAACGTTCTACGTTACTTTGCACCGAAATGTAACGCCCTACGTTACTTTGCACCGAAATGTAACGCCATACGTTACCATGCACCCAAACGTGTTACTTTACACAGATATGTAACGCTTTACGTTACTTTGCACCGAAATGTAACGCTCTACGTTACTTTGCACCGAAATGTAACGCCCTACGTTACTCTTTATCCAAAGGTGTTACTTTACACAGATATGTAACGTTCTACGTTACTTTGCACCGAAATGTAACGCCCTACGTTACTTTGCACCGAAATGTAACGCCCTACGTTACCATGCACCGAAATGTAACGCCCTACGTTACCATGCACCCAAACGTGTTACTTTACACAGATATGTAACGCTTTACGTTACTTTGCACCGAAATGTAACGCTCTACGTTACTTTGCACCGAAATGTAACGCCCTACGTTGCTTTACACCCAAATGTTTTACTTTACACAGAAATGTAACCCTCTACGTTACTTTACACAGAAATGTAACGCCCTACTTTACTTTGCACCCAAATGTGTTACTTTGCACCGAAATGCAACGCCCTACGTTACTTTGAACCCAAAGGTAACGCATTAATGTTACTGTTCGGATAATAATCACATTAGAATATCTGGACGTTTCGGATAATCAGAATATCCCGACAATTCAGTGTGTGTGATTTGTTTTATTTTACTTAGCTTTTTGTGCCACTTTTGGCTAATTTGCGAAGATGGAGATGGGTGGTGATATGATGAAATTGATGAATGGACACTCGCAAATACCCATGTCCAGTCCGGGATTCGAACCCAGGACCCTTAGCATCGTACCGCGGTGTGGTAACCACTCCGCCACGGCCAAGACCAGACAATTCAGTTATCAGAATGTCGGAACACTTTAAATGCAGATGAAAAATTATCCGATATCCGAATTTGGCCATATCGAGGTTGATAACTACGTATATCGAAATATCTCGCAGCCCTACACAAGACAAGGGAGGTACAACACTCGGATCAATCCCAGGTGCTGGTGTTGCCGTTAGCACTGCGATAGCCGGAGCACTTTCACCGCGAGTGCGAGGATGGGTGTGCGAAGATGCGTCAACTCCCACTCACAGAGCTTTTCAGCCGTCGCAGGGCGTGTGCCTGCGGTACATGAAGTGGCAAAATGACTTCCAGGTGGTCCTTTTAGCTCACAAAGACAGGCGACAAGAAAGGAGAAAAAAAAAGAAAGCCACGTGCAACGAGCAAACAAAAGTGGGAGGGGAGACCATTGACCTCCATGCGTGTCTGTGTCAATACGTTTGTCTTTTGGTGACACGTGTATCCTCTGTGTGCAGACTTGTCGCTGCAGGCGCGTATCTTTTGCGTTCTAGTTCATCCAATGAGCTAAGAATCGAAACCTGGACACTTTTATTATGTTCTTTATAGACTGATCATGAATTACAATCGAACTACATGCCCACCTCTGTGGCGGAGTGGTTAGCAGAGGGCGCTACGACGCTAGGGGTCCTGGGTTCGATCCCGCCCTGGGCATCAATTTCATCATATCACTCATCCTCTTCTTTGTGATCGGTCACGGAGGTAGGTACATATGAAACTGTCAGGAACAGTTGTTGCCCATATGACCAAATTTAAATACTAGTTTTTAAAAGAACGTGAAGGTATGCTTTTAAGTATGCCCGAGATTTGGCAGAAAAGCGTGCTGGTATAAAACTCTAATTTTGGGGAAAATAACATCGAAAAGTACAAAAAATAACCAATATTGGGGAAAATAACAACACTGAGAAGTACAAAAATAACAAATATTTGGAAAATAACACCGAAAGGTACAAAAAATAACCAATATTGGGGAAAATAACCAATTATGGGGAAAATAACAATACCGAAAAGTACAAAAATAACACCAATTATGGGAAAATAACAACACTGAAAAACAAAAAGTACAAGAAAATAATAAATTTTGGGGAAAGTAACCAATTATAATGGGGAAAATAACAACACCGAAAGGTACAAAAAAAAATAACCAATATTGGGGAAAATAACCAATTATGGGGAAAATAACAATTCCGAAAAGTACAAAAATAACCAATATTGGCGAAAATAACCAATTATGGGGAAAATAACAATACCGAAAGGTACAAAAATAACCTATATTGGGGAAAATAACACCGAAAAGTACAAAAAATAACCAATATTGGGGGAAATAACCAATTATGGGGAAAATAACACCGAAAAGTACAAAAAATAACAAATTTTCAGGAACATAACCAATTATGGGGAAAATTACAACAGTGAAATGTACAACAAAATAACCAATATTGGGGAAAATAACACCAATTATGGGGAAAATAACAACACTGAAAAAGAAAAAGTATCCAATATTGGGTAAAATAACACCAATTATGGGGAAATTAACAACACTGAAAAGTACAAACGATAACCAATTTTGTAAAGATAGACAACACCGAAAGCTACGCATAAGTTGTTGTTTTTTATTATTTTTTTATGGATGTGGTGTGTTTAGAAAGGGGAAGGGGGGTGCTAAGCGGCAAATGTCTGAGAAGATTACACCCATTCATACACTCGGTGCTGGCAAGTAACAAGCCTGTCTCCCATATCTGCATACATTGACACAACCTAAATTCATCCATTGATATCTCCCTATATCCTCTGCATAAATATGCTCACGCACCATATTCATGCGTTGCTCAATGTGCGTATGTCGATATATTTCTGAGATAAGACCGGATCTTCTCCCCCTCCCGAAACTCTCCCCCTATTAGTATGTCATGAAAAGAGCCTTTCATTGGCTGGTTTACTGTGGATTTACGACTACCGTTGGCAATACCCATAACGCGACCGATTGCAGCGCCGTTTTGCCGAAGCGGTGGCAGTCGTAAGCTCATATGGCTACGCTCCGATTCATTCTTTGTTTATTTGATCCGGGAGGGACATAAACAAGCTGAATAGGACTCAAACCTTATGGGACAGTAAAATTCTTCAAATTATTTTTGTTTGGTGCGGGTGATAGGGTGTCCAATAACTAATGTCGGATTTGGCAAGTGATTTTTATTGCTCACTTAACCCGATGGCGTAGTGGTAACGTCGTCGCCTTATAATCAAGGGTTCTCAAGTTCGATGTCCGGTGGTGGCACATAGTGGTTCGGATCTCACTTTAAGGGCATGCGATACAGTTTCCACGGGACTTCTCCAAAGATCTTCCGTCCGTGGCAGTGTGCCAACTTAGCTCTCTTGGAGCCAGATCTGGCTTTTTCGGTCACTCGTTTGGCTGTGAACTGGGACGTCCACCCCCGTGCCCCACTATGATGCCATCACTGGTTCCGGCCTACATAGACCAACTTTTGTGATAATTATACATTTTGCACGTGACGTGATATTGTTATATTGGCTGCGTCGCCCCACTCCCTCTTATCTCCCCAGCTACTTCTTTATAACTCCGTGTTTGACGTGAAATTGATATAATATTGTTATCAGGGAATTCTTTATTTTCGATTTCATACGACCATCGGTGGATTATTGAGATGGGCGATGCCGCCGGATCTAGATGTTGAAAACTAAGAATAAATTGTCATCAATTTAGAGTTAACGGTAATAGCAGCGCCCCTACCCCTTTGACAAATAACATTACCCTAGGAGGCACTTTATCCAGCCTTCGTAAATGTAGCTCCTTGAAAGTCAGTTTTAACTCCATTTAGGTGAAATTTAGTTATTCTATGCGCATCAGGTTTGGCAACACTGCCAGGAGGCAAGGAGAAAATCATTGATCATATGGGAGTATGATTTGATTCGTTCTCTTGGGAATATAAAACTTCCGATGGAATTGAAAAAGATGTCAACGGGAAGAAGGCAGTTTGAAGATGCATTTCACCAGCGGAAAAGTCGAAACTTCATTTGATTAGCTGTAACTTGATGTTGAAGTTGATTCCCCATAAGGAATACATGGGATTCCGAAAATTCTTATTCATCATATTTTTCAAACATCATGAAAAAACGCTTCCCCTTGCAACATGGAGAGAAATTCATACCCGTGGATACACCAGGTTTTTTTTTTAGTAGCAGTACCCATTTGGGCGATATTCAAATAAATGCACAATTTGTGCGTAACTGTATCTCCTCCCCTTAAGTTGTAGGCCAGTCATTCCGATTAGCCTATCTGTTCAAAAAGTGCCAAGGGTCCCGGGTTCGAATCCCGGTCGGGCTTGGTTGTTTGTGAACGTCCATTCATCAATTTCATCATTTCATCACTCATCCCCATCTTCGCAAATTAGCCAAGAGGCACAAAACGCGAAGTAAAATAAACTAAATCAATCAATCAATCAATCAATGTTCAAAAAGTGGACTTCGTAAAAATCTTTGATTTTTGTTATTTAGCGTCGATTTTCTCCCATTTTGGCTAATCGCAACGTTGAGGATGAGTGATGATTACAGGGTGTCTGTCTACCACTCAAGAAAGTCATGAAAAAGTCAAGAAATTATGCTTGTGGTCAAGAATTTTTGCTATTTTTTAGAGTATAGTGAATTTCCATTGTTATATACCTGTACTGGGATTTGATAAAATGAATAAATTGGAAATCTAAAATTGTTTTGAGTTGTGCTTAAGCTTTGTTCACTCTGTTTCTTAAGAATTATATTCTTGTATGCATGAAGTTTTGTAAAAATATTAAAGTTGTGTGACCATTTCCCATCCAGGATGAAGTCTGAGGCATTACTTTTTACATGCATTGACAATTAAGGCTAAATCTCTTGCCCTTAAACAGAAACATAGGTCTTTACTTCATAATTAGAAACATCCGGTCTGAGAGACCTTATTTTTTAATATTTGTTATTACATTTTTTAAAGTTTTTTAGACAATAAAAGGGCAAAATCATGATTAGTAACTCAAACTTATTGAAAACTAAAATTACATGGGAACGAAGCTAAGAAAATGTATTATGTAAATCACTTCCAACCTTGGCATTGAATACGTTATGCGAAACACCCGGTCTGTTAGACCTGCACGTTTTCAAACAACAATAAGTCTCTCGTAACAAACGGTCACAAACTGAGCAGTAACATGTGCAGAGTGTAGGCAAGTGGTTGATAATAAGGTACTGTGGAGGGGGGAGTGACAGCTCAATCAGTGTTGCCACACTGTAGAACTACAAAACACTAAAGGTCTCACAGACCGATGTTTCTGTGTAAGGGTTAAAGTACAGCTTCAGTTTTCATCTTAACCGTCCTTATGGTAATGGTAGGGATTTTTCATTTAATAAAAATATCAATTTTTCTTAATTTCCAACTATACCTAAGTAGGAGGCGATTAAATACATGTTAAGAAATGAGGGGGGGGGAGAGGTCACGAAAAATAAAGATAGGTCAAGAATTTATGATTTGTTATTTTAGTAGACACCATATGATGAAATTGATGAAGGGGCACTCACTCGATACTATCTCTATTGAGGTACACTTTGATTTATTTGTAAAAAATAAATTAAAACTAAACATCACATTTATTTCATAGAAGACACACGACTTTTTGAGCACCCTGCGTTTGGGGAAGGACATGTATTAATCAGAACGAACAGAGGCAGTTTGATGTCTAGCCTTAACTCGAAACCAGACTAGACGCTCTCATTACGAATGCAACAGGCCGCTCTGAAAATCCTGATTGCAGTAGTCTGTAAATGAATCGCCCAGCACCCTTCATCCTTCTTCGCACCAATCACTACTCTTCCCACTCCAGCGCTGTGGTGGAGGGCTCTGATATTATTAGAAGCAGGAACTGCAATCCGCGTTGGATTCCTGAGTTTGTTTTTCGATTGCAACCTAATTCGTCATCAGCGACGAGGCGGATTGGCAGAGCGATCGCTATGCGTTTCCATTCCAGATTAATTAGTTTCCGTACACTTTTTTTATTGTTATTATTCCGTTTCACTTCGCTGCAGTACCGGAAATTTTTATGTCTTTGTTTACTTCGTTCCATGTTTAATTCCCCCCCCCCCACACACTTCTTCCAATGAGTCATATACGGTTACATTCAATCCATTTCGCTTATTACTACAGTATATGCTTCCTCGTTTCATCTTTCTTTACCACACACCAGCGGCGTCGTTTCACATGTTTTTTTTTTGGGGGGGGGGGGGGGTATAATTCCCGGGTTCGAATCCCGGTCTGGCAACTATTTTTTTTGCAGCGTTCTTATGATACTGGAGACCGGAAGTAAGTCAGGCGCTTGGAACAGCCAATCAGACGAGCCTGTTCTTGATATCTGCCTGTGCCCTGATGCTATTGGAGGCCAGGAATAACTCCAGGCTCCCCAGACAGCCAATCAGACGAGTATGTTTCTGATATCTGCCTATGCTCTTATGCTATTGGAGGCCGAAAATAAGGTTAGGCGTTCTAAACAGTCAATCAGACGAGCATATTCTTGATATCTGCCCTCGCTCTTACGCTATTGGAGACTGGGAATAACTACGCCAATCAGACAAGCTTGTTCTTGAAATCAGCCCGCGCTTTATGCTATTGGAGCACGGGAATAACGCCAAGTACTCGAAACAGCCAATCAGACGAGCTTGTTCTTGTAATTTGCTCGCTCTTACGCTATTGGAGGGCGGGAATAACGTCAGGCTTCCGAAGCAACCAATCAAACGAGCATGTCTCATGCTATTGGAGACCCGGAGTACTGGATATCGCTAATAGAATAAGTAGAATAGAATACAGCGTGAGCACAAAAACACTCCCTGGTTTTGAGAGGGTATAACTTGAATACCAAAAGTAGTATTCTACAGAAATGTTCACAGTAGTTATAAAAACTCATAAAGTTTTCGTGGTGTTCATTGGAATTACAAATGCTCAATGTGCGCGCCACCTGTTACGCGGGAAACATCGAGACGATAATGCAGCTCCAACCACACCTTCTCAGTGTGATGAAGTTGACAGCTGTACTGATGCGTTCCTGAAGATGAGTCAAGGTTGTGGGTAGTGGAGGTACATAGACCTGGTCCTTCACGAACCCCCAAAGGAAAAAGTCACAAACTAGCACGTCCGGTGATCGTGGGGGCCACTTGCATAGATTTTGATCATTGGGTCCAGCTCGTCCTATCCAACGGTGTGGGAGGTTGTCATTCAGAAAGCTGCGTACAGATTGATGCCAGTGTGGGGGCGCTCCATCTTGTTGTAGAATGTAGTCATCTCTCTCTCTGCAGCAAGTTGAGGAATTAACCAGTCACGTAGCGTTGTTAAGTAGCTTTCACCTGTGATTGTTGGCCCCTCAAAGAAGAACGGACCGTACACTCGACGCTCTGACACTGCACAAAAAACATTCACCTTGGGTGAGTCACGTTCCATATCAAGCGTGGCATGCGGATACTCGCTTCCCCAGATCCTAACATTATGCCTGTTCACTTTTCCACTCAAGTGGAAGGTCGCCTCATCACTAAAAATGATCTTTGTCAGAAAGGTTTCATCGTCCTCCATTAAAGTGTGGATAGTCTCGCAAAACTCATGTCGCTTTTCCTTGTCTTGTGGATATAACTTTTGAACCAATTGCAGCCGGTACGGGTGAAAACGCAAATGCTTCCGTAAAATCTTGCTTACGGTAGTTTGTGGCACTTGCAACTGCCTGCTGGCTTGACGTGTTGATTTTCTGGGACTGGTACAAAGGCTTCTCGCACACGCTCCACAATTTCCTCAGAGATGGACGGTCGGCCAGAATGTTATTTTGTTTGATCACAAATGCGCCCTCTCTCAACAAATGTTTTATGCCACTGCAGAATGGATTTGTGTGTAGGTGGATCAACATTAAACGTCCGTTTAAATGCACGCTGCACTCTCACAACACTGCTTGTTTTGGCAAATTCTAAAACGCACCAGCTTCTTTGCTGCGGAGTGAACGCAATTTTCGATGTTACTGCCCTCTAGCTACCAAATTCACAACTAGCGATTCTGAAAAGAAAGATATTAAAATATTTTGAGTTAACTGAGCTTTTGATATCAATTTTATCAAAATATTCAATTAACTATTAATTTTATGACATCTTGAAACCAGGCAGTGTTTTTGTGCTCACGCTGTAGAATTGATTTCAAGTATGAGCCTTTACAGCTGTACAAGGATGAAAAATTTTAGTGCAATCTTCCTACACCCTTCCTCCGCTCAGTCTACTTCCACATTCACACTGCTTGGGAGTTCACAAACACCGCCTTTCATTTTCATTCATTCACTTCACTTGCACTGTTACCTGAGTGATTCCTAAATTTCTCAGATTTATTTATATATTTAGTAGCCCACCCTTTCACACATCTTAGCTACCCCCACTGAGCTTCTTTGCTCTCTTTGCCCAGACATAGTGTAGGAAACTTCCCACATTCCTTATTTGCGCCTCTCCCTCCTAATAACGGTTGTCATTATATTATCAATGTTAACTTCATTTATTTCCCTGATATATTTTTGTCGTGCCTCCCCTGTTTCTTTGCACTGGAGGAGAATGTGAAATTTCGTCTCGTCTTCACCGCATAGCGGGCATTCTACGCTCCCGTCCTCCCGTTTTAGTTTAACTTGTGTCCATCCCCCAGTCTGAACCAGGCAAATCCTGACCTTTCTTTTGCCCCACACAATTCCACGTAGTTCCTCCTTCCCCATTCTCGCTCCGTATCCACTATTTTCGCTGATGCTAACGATATTTTTGCGCCGCATTCTACCAAAATGTTCTGTTTGTTAATGAGTAAAAGTGGTAGCACTAGACAATGGATAAAATTCTATTAATATCGCATACTAATAGTTTTAGTTCCGTATCACCCACTTGTAACAACCTTACCGCGAGTTCATGAAAATATTCCCGCCTCGCCCCTATTGTAAGGGGTACGAAATTGTATCTTTCGCTTGTGCCTGGAGGCATGTTTGCCTACGTGCCTGTGATGTTTCTTGAAGCCAAGCTTCCCTAATCCCTGAAGACAACGGCAAGTGTTTGGCAAACACGGCCTGCAAAGCCGGTCTTTCGTCACTCACAGCTGCTCCAGTCCGCACAGTCAAAGAGCGAAATTGTTCTCCAATCCGGGGAAAGTAGTCTGGCTTTGTTTGTTTATGTTTCTCGCAGCTGTTGTGTTGTTTCTTGTTGCCTTCGAAAGGGTGAGAGGCGAGTGGGATGTCCCGTGGGTGCTGGAGGACAAGAATGTGTTGTCTGGCTTACCTTTGATTATGTATTCCGAGTACTTCAAGGCAAATACAGTGTTGCAAACTTTCGAGGATAATTTCTCTTTCTCTTTTTTAAAGCAAGTTGAAGTTGCATGTACTGTACAGAGGGATGCATAGGCATTGCTTTGACTGATTTTATTAAATTTTCTCTTGAATCTTACATATTAACAAGGAATGGATTTTTACTTAGTCCAAAAAATATAGTTTTTCAGAAACTTAGTGCCTAAAATCAGTTTTTCAGGAAACTTAGTGACCAAAATAAGTTTTTCGGGAAACTGCAAAAATCACAGTTGCCTAAAATCACACTTGCGTAAAATCACAGTTTTTCGGGAAACTGCAAAAAATCAGTTGCCTAAAATCAGTTTTCGGGAAACTGCAAAAAATCACAGTTTTCGGGAACCTGCAAAAATCACCGTTTTCGGGAACCTGCAAAAAAATCACCGTTTTCGGGAAACTGCCCAATATCACCAGTTTTCGGGAAACTTCCCCTTATCACCAGTTTTCGGGAAACTGCCCAATATCACCAGTTTTCGGAAAACTGCCCAATATCACCAGTTTTCGGGAAACTGCACAATATCACCAGTTTTCGGGAAACGGCACAATATCATCAGTTTTCGGGAAACAGGGCACAAAATCACCAGTTTTCGGGAAACTGGGCACAAAATCGGTTTTCTGGAAACCTGGTGACCAAAATGAGCGATTTTATAGGAATCTTAATTCCCAAAATCACCTTTTTTCAGAAATCACGTTGTCCGATTTATAAATTTCGAAGGTATCACCGCAAGGTTGTGGCAGACGTTATTTCCACATCACTCCGCCTTTTTTCCCGTTCGGAAAGTCTCTGCGAGAACACGCCAGCCATGAAGGCGGCGCTGGTGTCGCCTCATTTAGTAGCTTAATGGCAGTTGCCTGTCTCCGCCGACACACACACACACCTACACACTGCGCGATGAAATGTGTACGGGCTGGAAGGTTTAATTTGGTGAGTTGGAAGCATATTTGTGCGCGGAGGTCTCTTAAAGCGGCTTTGCCGTGGAATGCTTTGAGGGAATAATGAAGAAATGAGCCACAGCGTGCAGTCTTTTGAGGTGGCGCGCATTCCTGCGGGGAGCTTGTACGCAAGAATAAATCAGGTAAAATGGGAAGAATGATGTAGCGTTACCACATTCTCAGTGGTGCCATGTTCGATGAAATGAATTGCCACCTCCCCCAGCTAGATTTACACATTGGGCCGCGCTGAGTAAGTATATCGGAAGACATCCATCGCCTTGGTTTTTGGTATATATGATATCACTCCGCCCTGAAAATATTTCATGAGCATTGTTGCCAACTCTGCAAATATTTACCAGAACAACTCTCGGAATAAATTACCAATTCCAGCTTGATAAGTACTTGATATCCTCTGTCATAGATTTCGTAGTGATGTCTAAAGCTTGTATTGCACGTATCATAGCGTTATCACTGTCTCACTGGTGCCAGGCTCGATGAAAAAAAATGCCACCTTTTCTCTCCTGAGCGAGAATTACATATGGGTCGTATATGATATCACTTCACCCTGAAAATATTTAATGAACATTGTTGCCAACTCTGTAAATTGTTACTACTGCAAATTGTTGCCAACTCTGTAAATTGTTACTACTGCAAATTGTTGCCAACTCTGTAAATTGTTACTACTGCAAATTGTTGCCAACTCTGTAAATTGTTACTACTGCAAAGGGTCCTCCTCTCGGAAGGGGTAAGTGATTTGAAAAGTGCCACAAGATAAAAAATGGAAATAATGAAAAAGTATTTAAAAAGAGAAAAATGAACTATCAGATATAACTTTACCTAAAATAGCTAATAATCTAAATTCCTTTTCCGCTGTTCTGGGATATGCTACGACGAGTTGGAATTCCGTTAACATGTTGCACGCGCATACATATCGAAGTGAACTGAACACAAAAAATATATATATTTTTTTTTAAACTCGTGCATCATATGAACCACAGTATGTTTCCGCATGTCAATTACAATTCTTGTTATTAAAGTGTGAAATTGTAAACAAGCTTTTTGGACACTCTGTATATCCGGACTTGGTTATAAACAGTTGAGTTAAAGCTACTCTCTGTACCTTTCAATATGTCATGCATATGGGGGTATGTGGAGGTAGACACACCACGCATTCATAATCGTGATGTGATCAGCACCATGATCCAGCAGCCTTTACCCCCCCAGGTACCCGTTTATTAGAGGCTGAGTGGATCCCAGAACGGGCATAATGGAAGGTAAAGTTCCCCTGCATATAGCACCGTGCCATGAAGGCACATTTGGGGGATGTTGGGTGTAAGAACACACACATTCTCCATCTCGGGCATTTTGGAGGTGATGTGATCAGCATCAGGCCCCGGCCGCCCTTACCCTCCAGTCTTGCCCCCAGGTACCCATTAACCCCTTCTAGTTCGCTGCACTTCATTACTCTCTCTGCACTCGCGCGTCCAGTTGGTTACAAGGTGCAACACCAACTCGTCTACTAAGTTGATTTTGTGTCAAGTGGTGTATTTGGTGTGTGCACCGTTTGCACTACGTACTGGAGCGATGTAGTGTGTTGTGTGTAGTCAGGTGATGCGTGCTAACCGATCAAATGAACGTTTAAAGCAACAGACAGGCATTTGTTGAATCTTCTGGACTTGAACATCACTATTCGTCTACTTGGATAAAAGTCATTTCCTTGCACCAGCCTGAAACCGGGATACACCTGCACCACATCTGTTGCAAGAAACTTGCGGTCAAACAGCCAATTAGACCTACATACCCCTGTTTGGGCAACAAGCGGCAACCTGGATCCCACTTTAAACTGTAGGTCCCGTCCCGATTAGCCTTACTGTACATAAAGTGGACTTAAAACACCAAATCAATCAACAAGCGGCAACCTTAAAATCCCTCCTCCACGAAGCAACAAGCAGGAAAACAGATTTTTTGAAAAAACTAAATTATATTTTGTCAGAATAGTGAATGGCGATCGGTTCTTAGCCTGGCCCGGGTATAGACGGGGCTATCATCTCCGTAATGTGATCATGTGACCGATTACTTTGGGTCACGTAAAATAACGCACACGTATGACGAAAGGGTGATTACGGGGAACAGGAATAGTGTGTAGGAAGAGTGTTGGATTTCGGTGAGCGTGTTTTGCATAGTGTCGCAATAGAAGCTGTAGCTAGGTGGGTAAGAGCTTGAATGCTATTGGTTAACATTGCATGGTGTGATTATGCTAAGACCAATCACACCCTTGGAGTTGCAATGGGGTGAGTGATGCAAAAAGGACGAAAACAGTGCAGTTGGGAACAGAAAAGGCGTAACATCAACTTTCTCGGTGAGCAAAGATTTCTTCGGTTGCGAGTTCCCCGCGGTTGACCAAACTTTATCCTGGCGTCGAGAAAATACTTTTAAACGCATTAGACGGTAGTTTTAATCGTTAGTAAAGTTAAGCTTGTGAAGAGTTGTTGTTGAAACAAATTGTTACTATTATAATCCCACACCACATTCTCTGGCATAAGAAGAACAGCATAAGAAGAAAAGTTAATATTGATTATTGGAAATACCACTGTTTATAGTGTAAAATGTAGTGAATATTGGATTTGAAGGTTTATTTTCAAATACAAGATAAAAATTAGATATTATTAGTAGTTTATTTCCTTTTGCGTTAATCTTAATTACATTTCACTAATTAGCTAACTTAAAGACTTGAGAGTGACTGGTCGGTCCGGTGCCATAAACCCAGAGCTCGCAAGTCGAATGAGGTTACTACAATCAAAGCAATAGTAAAATTAGAAAGTAAGTAATTAACCACAAATAACCGCAAAACAAAAATTGCTGATATCAGCACCATGCTCCAGCCGCCCTTTCCCCCCAGGTACCCCCAGTGAATCTCAGAACTGGAGAAATTTCCAACCTTAGTTCATAAACTCCTGGAATCCTGCATACCTTTATTTAAAAGAGATACTTTTTTTTCGATTTTCTAACGCACTCCCTCTCTTCTTCAGTTCTGTCGAAGCCAAAAATCGAACTCTATATTTGCTTGTCGCATGAACGTCGAACATCGATTGACAAAACAATGGAAGATAACGATTAGCGGTTAATAGCATGGCATTGCGGTGGGTGTTTCGATGTTTTCGTCAAAAAAAGCAATGCATGTAAATTGCGGTGCATGCTGGGAGAACAGGGTAGGAAGCGACCAGACTGTTACGTCATGTCAATTTCCCCGGGACAAGCCGAACAAAAAAGCAACAGCGCGTTTTGCATAAATGGCTTTTTTACCACAGTCATATTACGCGAATGTCCTACACCCCCCCCCCCCCGCAGCTTTTCCCATCCGGGGAAAGTATATTGTGCGGAACGGAATTTGGTGAATGGATATGTGACGGGGGAGGGGAGGGATGCAGGCTTAAATGAACCGCAAAATGCTCTTGTCAGTTTAAATGTTCAGAACAAATCAAGCGTTTTGGATAGCTATATTTGAGGGATGAGTGTTTGCAAGCTGGCTAGTGTGACCCCCTCATCTATATCATTCAGGAGACAATACGGAGAACATTAGCCTCTCTGTAGACAGAGAATTTTTAAGACAATTTAGAAGTAAGATATTGACTCCATTCCCAGGTTTAGAAGCACAATCTACTGATTTTCCTCTCTTAGAATTAAAAGTAAGGTACTGACGTTCCTTGCTCGGATTTTGGAAGAAAGGTGTAAGATTTAGAAGAAATATTGATTTTCCACCTCTGGATTTACAAGGGCCGTAGCGATTTTCTACCTTTGGGTTTAGAAGGGTCATGGCGATTTTCTTCCTTTGGATTTAGAAGGGTCATGGCGATTTTCTTCCTTTGGATTTAGAAGGGTCATGGCGATTTTCTTCCTTTGGATTTAGAAGGGTCATGGCGATTTTCTTCCTTTGGATTTAGAAGGGTCATGGCGATTTTCTTCCTTTGGATTTAGAAGGGTCATGGCGATTTTCTTCCTTTGAATTTAGAAGGGTCATGGCGATTTTCTTCCTTTGGATTTAGAAGGGTCATGGCGATTTTCTTCCTTTGGATTTAGAAGGGTCATGGCGATTTTCCACCATTGGATTTAGAAGGGTCATGGCGATTTTCCACCATTGGATTTAGAAGGGTCATGGCGATTTTCTTCCTTTGGATTTAGAAGGGTCATGGCGATTTTCTTCCTTTGGATTTAGAAGGGTCATGGCGATTTTCTTCCTTTGGATTTAGAAGGGTCATGGCGATTTTCTTCCTTTGGATTTAGAAGGGTCATGGCGATTTTCTTCCTTTGGATTTAGAAGGGTCATGGCGATTTTCTTCCTTTGGATTTAGAAGGGTCATGGCGATTTTCTTCCTTTGGATTTAGAAGGGTCATGGGGATTTTCTACCATTGGATTTAGAAGGGTCATGGGGATTTTCTACCATTGGATTTAGAAGGGTCATGGGGATTTTCTACTATTGGAATTAAATAGGTAATGGCGATTTTCTACCATTGGAATTAAATAGGTCATGGCGATTTTCCACCTTTGAATTTAGAAGGGTCACGGCGATTTTCCACCTTTGAATTTAGAAGGGTCACGGCGATTTTCCACCTTTGAATTTAGAAGGGTCACGGCGATTTTCCACCTTTGAATTTAGAAGGGTCACGGCGATTTTCCACCATTGGATTTAGATGGGTCACGGCGATTTTCCACCATTGGATTTAGATGGGTCACGGCGATTTTCCACCATTGGATTTAGATGGGTCACGGCGATTTTCCACCATTGGATTTAGATGGGTCACGGCGTTTTTCCACCTTTGGATTTAGAAGGGTCACGGCGATTTTCTTCCTTTGGATTTAGAAGGGTCATGGCGATTTTCTTCCTTTGGATTTAGAAGGGTCACGGCGATTTTCTTCCTTTGGATTTAGAAGGGTCATGGCGATTTTCTTCCTTTGGATTTAGAAGGGTCATGGCGATTTTCTTCCTTTGGATTTAGAAGGGTCATGGCGATTTTCTTCCTTTGGATTTAGAAGGGTCATGGCGATTTTCTTCCTTTGGATTTAGAAGGGTCATGGCGATTTTCTTCCTTTGGATTTAGAAGGGTCATGGCGATTTTCTTCCTTTGGATTTAGAAGGGTCATGGCGATTTTCTTCCTTTGGATTTAGAAGGGTCATGGCGATTTTCTTCCTTTGGATTTAGAAGGGTCATGGCGATTTTCTACCATTGGATTTAGAAGGGTCATGGCGATTTTCCACCATTGGATTTAGAAGGGTCATGGCGATTTTCTTCCTTTGGATTTAGAAGGGTCATGGCGATTTTCCACCATTGGATTTAGAAGGGTCATGGCGATTTTCTTCCTTTGGATTTAGAAGGGTCATGGCGATTTTCCACCATTGGATTTAGAAGGGTCATGGCGATTTTCTTCCTTTGGATTTAGAAGGGTCATGGGGATTTTCCACCATTGGATTTAGAAGGGTCATGGGGATTTTCCACCATTGGATTTAGAAGGGTCATGGGGATTTTCTACCATTGGATTTAGAAGGGTCACGGCGATTTTCCACCATTGGATTTAGATGGGTCACGGCGTTTTTCCACCTTTGGATTTAGATGGGTCACGGCGTTTTTCCACCTTTGGATTTAGAAGGGTCATGGCGATTTTCTTCCTTTGGATTTAGAAGGGTCATGGCGATTTTCTTCCTTTGGATTTAGAAGGGTCATGGCGATTTTCTTCCTTTGGATTTAGAAGGGTCATGGCGATTTTCTTCCTTTGGATTTAGAAGGGTCATGGCGATTTTCTTCCTTTGGATTTAGAAGGGTCATGGCGATTTTCTTCCTTTGGATTTAGAAGGGTCATGGCGATTTTCTTCCTTTGGATTTAGAAGGGTCATGGCGATTTTCTTCCTTTGGATTTAGAAGGGTCATGGCGATTTTCTTCCTTTGGATTTAGAAGGGTCATGGCGATTTTCCACCATTGGATTTAGAAGGGTCATGGCGATTTTCCACCATTGGATTTAGAAGGGTCATGGCGATTTTCTTCCTTTGGATTTAGAAGGGTCATGGCCATTTTCTTCCTTTGGATTTAGAAGGGTCATGGCCATTTTCTTCCTTTGGATTTAGAAGGGTCATGGCCATTTTCTTCCTTTGGATTTAGAAGGGTCATGGCGATTTTCTTCCTTTGGATTTAGAAGGGTCATGGCGATTTTCTTCCTTTGGATTTAGAAGTGTCATGGCGATTTTCTTCCTTTGGATTTAGAAGGGTCATGGCGATTTTCTTCCTTTGGATTTAGAAGGGTCATGGCGATTTTCTTCCTTTGGATTTAGAAGGGTCATGGCGATTTTCTTCCTTTGGATTTAGAAGGGTCATGGCGATTTTCTTCCTTTGGATTTAGAAGGGTCATGGGGATTTTCTTCCTTTGGATTTAGAAGGGTCATGGGGATTTTCTACCATTGGATTTAGAAGGGTCATGGGGATTTTCTACCATTGGATTTAGAAGGGTCATGGGGATTTTCTACCATTGGATTTAGAAGGGTCATGGGGATTTTCTACCATTGGATTTAGAAGGGTCATGGGGATTTTCTACCATTGGATTTAGAAGGGTCATGGGGATTTTCTACCATTGGATTTAGAAGGGTCATGGGGATTTTCTACCATTGGATTTAGAAGGGTCATGGGGATTTTCTACCATTGGAATTAGAAGGGTCATGGGGATTTTCTACCATTGGAATTAAATAGGTCATGGGGATTTTCTACCATTGGAATTAAATAGGTAATGGCGATTTTCTACCATTGGAATTAAATAGGTCATGGCGATTTTCCACCTTTGAATTTAGAAGGGTCACGGCGATTTTCCACCTTTGAATTTAGAAGGGTCACGGCGATTTTCCACCTTTGAATTTAGAAGGGTCACGGCGATTTTCCACCATTGGATTTAGATGGGTCACGGCGATTTTCCACCATTGGATTTAGATGGGTCACGGCGTTTTTCCACCTTTGGATTTAGAAGGGTCATGGCGATTTTCTTCCTTTGGATTTAGAAGGGTCATGGCGATTTTCTTCCTTTGGATTTAGAAGGGTCATGGCGATTTTCTTCCTTTGGATTTAGAAGGGTCATGGCGATTTTCTTCCTTTGGATTTAGAAGGGTCATGGCGATTTTCTTCCTTTGGATTTAGAAGGGTCATGGCGATTTTCTTCCTTTGGATTTAGAAGGGTCATGGCGATTTTCCACCATTGGATTTAGAAGGGTCATGGCGATTTTCTTCCTTTGGATTTAGAAGGGTCATGGCGATTTTCTTCCTTTGGATTTAGAAGGGTCATGGCGATTTTCTTCCTTTGGATTTAGAAGGGTCATGGGGATTTTCTACCATTGGAATTAGAAGGGTCATGGCGATTTTCCACCATTGGATTTAGAAGGGTCATGGCGATTTTCCACCATTGGATTTAGAAGGGTCATGGCGATTTTCTTCCTTTGGATTTAGAAGGGTCATGGCGATTTTCTTCCTTTGGATTTAGAAGGGTCATGGCGATTTTCTTCCTTTGGATTTAGAAGGGTCATGGCGATTTTCTTCCTTTGGATTTAGAAGGGTCATGGCGATTTTCTTCCTTTGGATTTAGGAGGGTCATGGCGATTTTCTTCCTTTGGATTTAGGAGGGTCATGGCGATTTTCCACCATTGGATTTAGGAGGGTCATGGCGATTTTCCACCATTGGATTTAGAAGGGTCATGGCGATTTTCTTCCTTTGGATTTAGAAGGGTCATGGCGATTTTCTTCCTTTGGATTTAGAAGGGTCATGGCGATTTTCTTCCTTTGGATTTAGAAGGGTCATGGCGATTTTCTTCCTTTGGATTTAGAAGGGTCATGGGGATTTTCTACCATTGGATTTAGAAGGGTCATGGGGATTTTCTACCATTGGATTTAGAAGGGTCATGGGGATTTTCTACCTTTGAATTTAGAAGGGTCACGGCGATTTTCCACCTTTGAATTTAGAAGGGTCACGGCGATTTTCCACCATTGGATTTAGATGGGTCACGGCGATTTTCCACCATTGGATTTAGATGGGTCACGGCGTTTTTCCACCTTTGGATTTAGAAGGGTGATACCTTTCCCATAGACGCCAGCTTCACGCCACATCTGTTCATATACAAGGAATCTACCATTGAATGCACTTTATGGGTCTATGACGTAATAGCAATGTTTCTATTTCCGAGCCACAGATCTTGGATAAACACTGAAAACACTGGACGCAATTAGGTGTTAAGAAGTGCGTGTCACGACCAGCTAGCACCGGATGACAAAAGGTATCCTTGGACTTGGCACTCCCTGAAAGACCTCGTGACATCGTTCCCTGCGCCTCACCTGTCGTCCCACGTGGACAGGATGACAATGTACCTGGAAACAACTATTTAGTTCGTGGAAGTCTTCCAAAGAATTCCTTCTCATGCTCACAACGGCTGTCCGCAGCCTACGAAACAAAACTCTTCCAAGAATATTTAAATGCTCTATCCGATTTTTATATCACTAATAAATGGCTTAAGTAGAGCGCGTTTCAAAAGTCGCTCAACTCTTAACAATGCGCTATTATAATATGTACACTGGGTTTTCTCCATTATAAAATCTCGTCCATTGAGATAATTTGGAATGGTTTTGACTGTCAGTTTATTCAATGTAAGAAATTCTACAGTCAAGAGTATTATTTTTTCAGAATAGCAATTTGGAGGATAAATTACTGCAGGGTTCACTTTGAATGTCTTGTGTGGTAGCTAATGCTGGGTTTACGAGTAATAATGGTAATTTATTTATTTATTTATTTATTTATTTATTTATTTATTTATTTAAAGACATGACACTACAGGCAAATGCCCATTTACAGTGTCTTGTTGGTAGGAAATTATAACACTGTTTGGTACACAAAATATGCAATCAGAAGAATTCAAAAAGTACAATAATATGATAATATGTGTTACAGTAATATAAAAAATAATATAAGATTTGATATGAAACAGAAGTATAAAGTATTAACCTGACAGTTTGGGTTAGAACTTACACATGATAACCAAGAAAATAACCAAGGAAAAACATATGTACTTCACCTTACATTTAAAAACGATGATATATAGATGTAATGACAGTAATTAGTAAATAACACAAAAGAAAAATGAAAAATAGGATGGACTCTACGCCTGTACATAAAGAGACTGAACTAATAAACAAAGTTAAGTCTGGCTTTGGAAATAAGTTTCTGTTTCCCTTTTGAATTTTCGAAAACTTTGGAAGATGTCTATCTTATCATGTGTCTTTGCAATTTCGTTATATAACCTACACATTCTACGAGTGGGTGCCGCATTGGCTGACTTTGTTTGAGCTCTCGGTACTTGAAACAGCTCTTTCCGTGGTCTTACCTTATTATATGGTACATAAAAAGGGATTTCTGAGAGCAGCTGAGAGGAGTCTAATGAGTTGTTTAAAAGTTTATGTAAGAATAGTAACTGATGTATGTTTCTTCTATCGCCTAGGGATTGTACATTGAAGTATTTTTTTAGGGTATGATAAGGAGTATATTTGGGGTAAACGCCGTCTCTTTTCAGTCCTAGGAATCGAAGGAACTTGCTTTGTACATTCTCTATTCTGCTGGTCTAATGGAGTTCGGAACAAGTCTGAGTTGGATTCGAGACTCGACACAACAAGTTTGAGTTGGATTCGAGACTCGACACAACAAGTTTGGGTTGGATTCGACACTCGACACAACGAGTTTGGGTTGGATTCGAGGCTCGACTCAACAAGTTTGGGTTGGATTCGAGGCTCGACTCAACAAGTTTGGGTTGGATTCGAGACTCGACTCAAGAAGTTTGCGTTGGATTCGAGACTCGACTCAAGAAGTTTGCGTTGGATTCGAGACAAGACTCAGCAAGTTTGAGTTGGATTCGAGACTCGACTCGGCAAGTTTGAGTTGGATTCGAGATACGACTCAAAGGTACTATTAGTTGGGTCGCAACTCTAGAGCAAAGGTACCGGAAGCGAGTTCTGGGTTCAAGTCTCGGGTAGAGAATCCTTGAATCGAGTGACGGGAATCAAATTGAAAGTTGCTTCAAATAATTTGAGTTTGATTACATTAGAGTTACTTAAGCCTAGTTTACATTGGTCGAGCAGACGGGAGAATAGCTGGACGAGTAGGGTAAAGCGAGTTACTCTCCCCGTGTAAACAATTGGGGAGAGAACTGGAGCAAGTACTCGCTCCAGTAGTCAGGACAGTCGAGTGGCTATCCACGGAGGACAGCGACTCGACCGAGTTGCTTCCTCTCCCATCGATGTTTTCACTCACGCGTAAACTTGACAGACCACTCGATCAATGTAAACGCTTTCTGAGGAGAGTATAGAGTCTGTGAGTGTCCATGGAATTTGTTCGATTATAGGAACAATCAAGATAAACTACGGGCATATGAAGAGATGGATGTATTTATTTGGCGTAGGAGAAGTAAAATTAAAAATAACGATTTTACGTTCTACGTTCAACCAAGGATCGAAAATAGAAAAATCAGAGAAATTAGTTGTTTTTTTCAGACATGTCCTCGTGCATTATTGTATTGATTTCTCCTGAAAAAGTGTGTAAACCGTTTCAGAACTTTTTCTTGTAAATCGCCAACGACGTCATTCTGTCAAAAGAGCACCAAAAAGCTGCAACAAGTATCCCACTTTGTTGGAGTCTATTGAAAGCGTGTAAACAGCTACTCGCATTAGAACGGTCGAGTCGAGCAGACAGGCCAGTAACTCTCCCGCTCACTCGACCAATGTAAACCAGCCTTTAGTGTGTGTGGGGGGGGGGGGGGGGAGGATAATTGTAATGCACTTACTATCAGTGTGGCCTGGAATTCGGTGAAACAAAATTAACTCTCTCATTTTCTTTCAGGTACGTATCCCCATTGGAGAGATAACAGAATCTTTCACGTGTCAGCCATACGAATACCGAGATGTGTGTGGAATGCTTATTCCTAAGGAGGAGATGTAAGTTAACGTTTCTATATTCGACATATTGGGCGTAAATTGAATTTATAAACTAATGCTTGTACATTTAGTTGTATTTAATTTTTAGATATTGAATTATGCTTTTTTGGCTATGAAGTTGCATGATGATTAACGAACACAGCGGAACATAATGATGAATTATTCACTGAAGACTGTTACTACCTTTTCACATTTGAATCCCGCCAATGAACAGCAAATACCACAACTTCTAGAAGAACCCCAACACACTGTTTTTATTTTAGAAGAACGGATGTCATTTCTTAATAGGCTACACACTCTGCAACTTATTCAATGACTCTATCGACTTTCGTCTGTTCAGAAAAGTTTCCAACCAAAGGCTTCATAATGCTGTTTTTTTTTTAATGCGTCTTTTTTCTACTACTCATATGTGCTTCTATTATACTGGTTTACACTGACAAAATAGACTGGAGAAATTACCGTTGCTACTGTATTTGGAACAAAAGTAAAGGTAACAAAATTAGTATTTGGCAACATTGGCTGGCTAGAAATCGTTTTGATGTCTGTTGCGAGCCTTATAAAGAACGATGAAGAAATTACCATCAATTTTCGCTGTCATACAACTAACAACCAAAAGTATTATACATAATTAACTGTAATTAATGTAATTCTAATGAATCCTTTGTAAAGAGAAACAGTCTTCATTGATGATATAATATTCAAATTTTAATTCTTCTGATAAGTCTCATTTTTGTGTTACAAGTCTTTACATATAATATCTGCGAGTGTGTTTCTGTGTTCAATATTCCAAGCGGCTACCAGCACCATCTTTACTTCTTTTTCTAGTCACAGCACAGAGAGTTGGCGCATGCGTTCACGATAAAGCTGTTCAGTCTTGTGTTTTATTAACGGGCAGGCTGTAGTCCCGTTTCGCCTAATTGCTTATCACCAGAACATAATGTGATTTACTACCTGGCCGCCATTTTAGGCGAAATAGGATGTCCCCTTTCACCTAATTCAGTTTCGCCTAAACTAATTGAAAGGGAAATGTTTCAAGTGAGGGAAAATTAAGGGTCTCTCAGCAG
This sequence comes from Lepisma saccharinum, assembly GCF_977018435.1. NCBI lineage: Eukaryota > Metazoa > Arthropoda > Insecta > Zygentoma > Lepismatidae > Lepisma > Lepisma saccharinum. The sequence continues at coordinate 67,161,559 of NC_139240.1, forward strand.
GGAGATAGTGCTCTGTTTTGTTATTAAATCATCCTTAGCTCTCCTTGATATCACACACCTGTTTAGGTTATTGTAGATAAAACAAGATAAAGCATAAAATGATGCGTCAATGAAGCTACTTGTAGTTGACAATACGGCTAAACGTCAGAGATTGGAGTGGAGACGTGTTAATTATTTCTGCCTACTAAAATACTAAGAAATTGAGTATTTTACAGGTGTAAAATGAAAGATAATATGGTAAATTCCCCCGGCTGTGACAATTCTCCCTTTTTAGAAGCGACAACTACTATTGTAACTGTTCGTAATTAGCAGGGAACAGATTTATATATGTGTGGAGCTGAAATCAGTTATATTTTGTATTATCTTTGCACATCGTGGCATGTAGACTCGAAAAATTCAGTTTTTATTTTCCATATTTGTACATATATTAGGTTTCGGCTCATATTTAGCATATTTTAGTTATTTTTACATATTATTTCCATATTTCAGGACATTTCTCAACATATCTAGTCCATATTCGCACAATAACTACATGTCTCCGTGTGACCAAAAGAGTTGGGTGACTTCTTGCGAATAACTGACAATTCTATACCTCCCAACTGTATGCTTTTGCTATTGTAAAACACTTGAAATTGCTGTGTATTTTCAATTGTTGTCCACAATAGAGAATGAGGTCTCAAGAATCGGTTACACACGTACAACAAAATTTTGTTATTCATTGTTTTGGGAACATAAAGTGAAACGCAGTTTGTATTGTTTTTGTCAATGTAAGTGTGCTGTGTTTTTTGGAGGTCGTGATTGTCTTGGTTAAAAAGGTAAAATTTTACATATTTTGGTGAAAATAACTATATGTATTTACATATTTAGCACATTTTTACTATACATAAATCCGTTTGGCATATGTTCCGAATTGCTTCCTCACTTGGCAATATTTCCCTTCCAACCGTTTTAGCCGAAACGTTCATATGTTTTTCTGTGCCATCCCAAGTTTGATATTCCCAAGAGAACAAGTAAGATAATCCTCCTATAAGCGTAATTCTAAGTTTTCTACCCCTTTACGGTCCGCTGCAGGACCGGAACCATTTTTTCTCGCACAATTTAAATTCGGTCCAAGTTGCGTATTGTTTAATTGAAAAATGGTTTCTGGACCGTATTTAAATTCAGCCGGAAAAAGTTACTGGACCGTATTTAACGTGTTGCGGAAAATAGGTTCCTGGACCGAATTTAAATTCAGCCGGAAAAAAGTTTCTGAATCGCATTAAAATTCATCCGAAAGAATGGTTCCTGGACCGTTTTTAAATTGATCCGGAAAAAAGGTTCCTGGACCGTATTTAAATTGATCCGGAAAAAAGGTTCCTGGACCGTATTTAAATTAAGCCGTAGAAAAGGTTCCTGGACCGTATTTAAATTAAGCCGGAGAAAATGTTATTTAAATTGAGCCCGAAAAAAGGTTCCTGGACCGTATTTAAATTGAGCCCGAAAAAAGTTCCTGGACCGTATTTAAATTAAGCCGTAGAAAAGATTCCTGGACCGTATTTAAATTGATCCGGAAAAAAGGTTCCTGGACCGTATTTAAATGAAGCCGTAGAAAAGGTTCCTGGACCGTATTTAAATTGAGCCCGAAAAAAAAGGTTCGTGGACCGTATTTAAATTGATCTGGTAAAAAGATTCCTGGACCGAATTGAAATACTTTACAAATAAAAGGGTTCTTTACGGTCCATAACCAATTTACGCCTGTTGATTTTCTCTCCTGCACCGGAATTGAATTTATTTAAAATTGCTAGATCTTTAACCAGCGCACAGACCTCATTATCCAGCTCGCCGCGGGGAAAGGTCGCGTCTGGCTGGACACAAACTGTTCCTCCTGCACTTAATATACGATCCTGATTTGCAAGGCAGGGTTCAATATTAATTGATCTGATTTGTTTTCCTTTGCTTTGCTGCCACTTTTGGTTAATCGCGACGATGAAGATGAGTGAGTAAACTGGTTATATGATGAAGGGACACTCACAAAGAACACCCATGCTTAGACCGGGATTCGAACCCGGTCGTCGTAGGGCGCTGTGCTTACGAATCCTCCACGAAGGTCGGCGCAGGGTTCAGTATTACAGCTCCTGACAGCCAGGAGAGAAAATCACTTGTCCGCAGACGCGAAGTGACCAGGAGTCTTCCCACACAGGATGTTCCACTTGACGACGCGCGGTGTCGGATCACGTGGCCCTGCGGTTAAATAGAAAGGCAGGGGGCGACTTGAGAGGCGTTGAGAAGGGTGAAATTGCAGTGTGTAGAAAGTCTACCTCTTGTATTGTTGTACTGGAGCGGGGACGATTTCTAAGCAAATTTTCTGCAGTTTCTCTGAACCAATTTTTAAGAGCGACGGCTGGTTTTCAAATCCATCAAGTCGAGTGTTTGCAGAACACACTTCAGGCACCGGTTGATGCTTTCCTGTTGATCTGCGGGCCTGCTTTCAGTAAACGATGACTAATCTGGTTCAGATTTCCAAGCGCCAATCCAAAATCAAGTTCTGTAACCAAGGGCCTCCTGGAGTACAATAGAATGTTGGGAACATTCTTTTTTCTGTTCCGAAAGCAGGCCTGTCCGTTTCTGTCAACCAACAACTCCTCTTTGGTCGACAGGCCTTTGAGGGCAATACCAAGGGTTGAACTATTTCATCTGCTTTCTATTGGCCCAGTAAGTTAAAGGTAAAACCGAAATGTTCGACACAATAGGGGAAAGCTAATTTTGAAATATTGTTATAACATTACATGATACGTATTTCCACAAAAGACCCCCATTGCTTTCCTTTCACCACCTACCATAAAACAAAATGGCGTCCAGTTACACTTGTAAAGTATTTTTCTTTCACCATCACCGGGTTCGACACCTGGCAATGTTCTTTGTGTCATCAATTTGATCCTGATCGTCGTGATTAGTCAAGTGTGGCAGAAAAGCGACGGCAAGTAACAAAATTCACATCGTACAGCATGCTACGACACCAGTGGTCTCGGGTTCGAAACCAAGGTCTGGGTATCGATGTTCAGTGTAAGTGTTCCTTCAGCAGTTCCATCATATCATCACTGAACCCCATCTTCGCGATTAGCCAAAAGTGGCAGAAATGCCCAATCAATCAACCACTCAAAATCAAATCATGGAATCATATTTGTCGATTGCTGATAAGGAGTCTTTAGGGGGCTTCCCACGAAAGACTTACCAAGTAGTAAAATTAAATAGAGTTGCAGTCAAGGACTATTTTCTTCCGCCGATGGATTTATGCACACTACTACTTATAAAAATATGCGTAAAATATTAATCAGGAACTTAATTTTTCGTGAAATGGATCTAACATCTTTTTTTTTGTTATTCAATAAATATTCAATTCTTTATTTATTTGACATTAATTTCCTTGCCAGGGCAGTTGTTGTTATACAAATTTTGGCGATCATTACACGTAAGGTAGATCATGAATACGTGCTGTTATATATCTATTCTTATGCGGCCCTTTTACCTGAATAAGATAATGGTAAGGTAAAGTTCCGCGTGCAAACAGCACCGTGCCATTAAGGCACATTTAGTGGATGTGGGGGTTGAGCCCCACACATTCCCGATCCCGACCTGCTCGTCTAGTTGGTTACACGGTGCAACACCTACTCGTCTGCTTCCTTGATTTGGTGTCAAGTAGTGTATTCGGTGTCTGCACCGTTTGCACTATGTTCTGGAGATGTGTAACATGTGGTGGATGGTCACGTGATGTGTGCTAACTAATCAAATGAACGGTTTAACCAGCAGACAGGCATTTGTTGAATCTTCTGCACTTGATCACCGCTATTCGTTTATTTTTTCGAACGTCGTATCCTTGCACTAGTTTGACACCGGGATACACCTGCACTACAGGGCATCGTACTATACGGGGCTATTGATTTGAGGCTGGGTAAGCCTTTGAGCCGCATCATGGGGAGACAAGGCCGGAAAAATTCCGACCTCAGATCACCCTCCCCGGGAATTGAACCCGGGTCTCCCGCGTGGAGAGTCAGTCAGACGCCCTACCGATTAAACCACCGCGGCCGTGGCCCCCCCCCCCCCCTGGAAAATGAAAGTCAACCAAAAATATGTATTTCACACATATAATTTCATTTTAGCCACAATAATATGTGTTAATTATTGCATGAACACCATAAATTCAAATTTAAACAATGTTTTTTAGGGAACAACACTATTTTGGGGGAAAATTTGCCTTCGTTTGTCCCCCCCCCCCCTGGAAATAAATACCTTCCTTGCCCCTCTCTGGAAAAAATCCTGCGGACGTCCATGCTCCGAAATATATTTCTAGATACGAATCTGATTGATGATATAACAACATAAGCAGACACTTTACACAAACAGTAGAAAGCAATGGGTGACACATATGGGAACGCAATTCCAAACACAAGACACAACGTCCTCGTCCTTGATAGCTACAAGCGGAGTGGGAAGATTGTCCACGCGTTGGAATTTGCCCCCACCTGACTACTTGTCTTTGTCTCCACACTTAAATTTGTAGGTTGGCAGGTCGGGCAGGTTTTAAACAAAGTAAACATCCTGCTTCAAGAATCGATTTCGCTTTCATGAAGCGCGGTGACCAAGAGTGTAGGTTGTTGGTGTCCTTTCTCTCTCTATCTCTCGGTACACATGAAGGAACGCGAGATTTAATAAAGCGACAGAAGAGCTGCTGTGCAATTTAATATAACGCGAGGGGAGACTGGTGCTGAAGCGATTTGTTCCGTTACGTCATTGCAAGAAACATTCACAAAATGAAGACACCATTATATTCTCCATCCACTGTAAGATCAAAGTTAATGTAAACTAAACCACGTGACTGAGAGATAGTGCATTGTAATGACACCCTGTATATGTATGTTCGACTTGCTATAAACGGAAATTCAGGCCTCCCCGATGGCACGGTAGTGGTGTCGGTTTGTAATCAAGGGGTCCCTAGATCGATACCCGGTGGAGGCACATGCTGGTTCGGATCCCACTTTAAACTGTAGGTCCAGTGCTGATTAGCCTTACTGTGCATAAAGTGAACTTAAGACACTAAATCAATGAATCAATTATACACGGAAATTTACGTGTGTAAAACAGCAAATCGAAGTGCAATATCAACATTGCAGTACACAAATTACACCTCTCGGAGCTTGAGAAGGTGTTAAGATTTCAAGTGAAACGAAACTCTGAACTTATTTTCAAGTTATCGGCAACTACATCGTTAGAAGAGGGAATTCGGTACTTTCGTATGAAGCTTGCAAATTATCAAACTAAATAGGCTTTTCTCTACATGGCGAAGCCAGCCCCAGGATAACTGAATTTATAGAGGTGGGACCTGCAACGTAGATCATAATATTAATTCTTTATTAAATGTACTATTTATTATGTTAATATTACAAAACCAGTGAGTAACACTGAGAATCAAAGGTTTCTTGAATTCATTCGAGTATTTCAGGTCATAGGCTTATGCCTCTTATTTTTTTACTTGTAGTCACTCGAAAAATTCCATTTCCCGAATTGTCCATGTCTCACATTCAACCATCCAACAGTTTTTCGACACCAAAGTGCTTTCTCTAACTCGAATTATTTTTACATCTCCCTTGCATATGCTGTTCAGTGTTATTATAAATAGTGAATGTGCTAAAACACTTCCCTGTTTTATATCCTATCCTTAAAACAACCTTGCATTTTGATTTTTACTATTACCTAGCTTGTCTGATAAAACTAATATAAATTATCGGTAAATTTCTCCCAACTGTAAGTTAGCTGTAGTTTCGATTACCCTCTGTTCACAGTTACACTTAATAAAGCTTTCTGAACCATTGAGATGATAACATAAGTACAGAATCCACTCCCAAAGCCACTTCCAGCAAAACAAAACCCTCAGAATTTCTCTTCAGGTGGCCGTGAAAGCAACATCCCTCCACAGGAGAAAGTCAGGAATTATGCCCCTCATATTTTTCAACCCTTTTGTTTGCGGGACTCGGGAGGGGATGTGGTCGTATGTCACTCGCTGAACGAGACGAAGTTCGGAGGGAATACAGGATGTTGCATTCATGCTCCGGGTCGGAGGACTCCTAACAAAGGAGCCCATTTGTTATGTGGAAAACACTGCGATGTTCACCACTAACAGTCCCCTCCCCTCTCTGTTGTATAATATTATATACAGAGTCTATTTCACGATCTGTGTATATGTGGGTCTCGTGTGACGTCAGGATGCGTACAGCCACCATGTTTACCGACCAATTTTATTTGTCGTTTGCAAGGAAATATCCAAATCGTAATATCATAAGACCAGAATGGACAACAGCATCCAATAAGAAGTCAGTAGAAGTGAAACATATTAATCACCGTGTAGGAACATATATAATAGTACCTGAACGCAGCAACTTTGGCTAGAAACCGCAAAAATAAACTGTGTGAGCCAATAAAATAATTACTACAACGACGGAAATATCTACCACGTTGCGTTCCTTACATCTGCACCAAATGCATGTTTGTTTGAAATCACGAATGTCTGTGTGAGTATCGCCAGCTTGAATTCCTTATGCTTACAAGAACTGGCCTCAATCATGCCTGCTCGAAGCCACAATGCAACGGTTTGTGACGTAGGTGAAACACATAAGGACCCTGAGGATTACACTTCAGTTTAACGTTTTGTATTTTTGATATATTATTTCCCAGCATCTTGCAGCGTGTAGCCATCGAACCATTGACTGAAAATGAAAATGTACATAAGGTACAAGGGCAAAATGAACAGTGGTTTCTTCACACTTCCACAGTTGCAAACACTGCAATCGATATTAATTATCACAGGCAACTTTATTTACAATGAAATTCCGTTGATTAAACTAGATGGACTTCAATCTTTAAAATACGTTGTAAGCTTCTTCCCATGACGTCATACTTCTAACTCGCAAGGCCAAGCTGATAGACCAGCCTGTATATACACAGTACAACCCCGATTTTACGTTCCCGGATTTTACATTTCCCTTTATTATACAGTGTGGGCCAAAAGTCACGGTAGGTTTTTGATGTATTATTATTGTGAATGAAATTCGGTAATCAATGCAAACATTGTATTGAACTGAACAAGATACGTGAAATAGGACAAGAATATCTAAGTTTGTCAGTGCGTGTAGCTCTGAATGGTGGGATTCCTCGGTATGTTGACCATCATTCTCGGTGCATAGTTGGGTTCACCGACATGTGTGTTGGCTTACAAGGCCATCTCAGTACAGGGTGTCTGTCAAGAATGTCAAAAGAAGCCAAGAAATCGACAGATAGGTGAAGAGAGTCAAGAAAAAGTCAAGAAATTATAGTTGTGGTCAAGATTTTTTTTTTTTCAGTATAGTGAATTTACATTGTTGTGGCTCAGTCGGTAACGCGTCTGACTGCCATGCTCAAGGTCCCGGGTTCGATCCCCGGCCGGTTCAAATCCGGGAACTTTTCTAACGTTGGAAGCGGCTCCGGCGCCCACCCAGCGTCGAGTAACATGGGTACCTGGGGAAAACCCTGGGGGTAAAGGCGGTCAGGGGCGTGATGCTGATCACATCACCCCCACTCACGACCGGATCAAGAAAGTGTGGGGCGTTACCTCCACACCCCCTATACGCCTTCATGGCGTGGTGCTAAGCACAGGGGAGAACTTTACCTTTTTTTTACCTTTATATACCTGTACTGGTATTTGATAAAATTGAATATTTAGAAATCTAAAATTGTATCGAGTTGTGGTTAAGATTTGTTCAATTTGTTTCTTAAGAATTTCATTTGTTATGCGTGCAGTTTTGTAAAAATATTAAACAATGTGGCCATTCCCTTTCAGGATTAAGTCTCCAACATTAATTTTTACATGCATTAATAATGAAAGCAAGTCTAAATTTCTTGTTAAAGTACAGCTTCAGTTTTCATCTTAATCGTCCTTGTGGTAGGGGTTTTTCATTGAATAAAAATATATATTTTCTTAATTTCAAACTATACGTAAGTAAGGGGCGGTTAATTAAATGTTAAGAAAATGGGGGAAAAAAAGTTAATGAAAAAATCAAGAGTTTTGTATTGATTTTGGTGGTCACCCTGTACAAATATATACAAAAAAATATCAAAAGTTAACTGTCTGGAAGAAGAATTTATGATTTGTCATTCCATCAGCAGACGTAGAGTGAAAGTTATTGCTAATAACTCGATACTTATCAGTCAACCGCAAGGGAAAAAGAACATAAGAACATTTTCTTGGCAACTGAAGATAAATATATCATTTTTTCCACCGACAGAACTAGGGCAATGACAACTCGGTTTTATTTACTTTTCGTAATCCTTGACGTACATCGAGATGTTATCTTTAACCTCCCTTTTGAAGGTTTGAAGTCTGAGTAAATTGAAAGTAATCGTATCTTATTCCATGTTCCTTTCTCTCTCACACAATCTTGGTTAATTATTCATTATTGGAATAAAGTTAATTTATACTCCTAATTTTAAGTACATTTTCTGCTCTGTTGAGCAAGCATTGACCTTTCCTTTGCACGGCAGAAATCGCATGATGTGTATGTACAGTGGTAGACAGAACTAATAATAATTCAGTCGTCAGCCCCTTTTTCTCGGGAGCCAGGATACAGGCTAAGAAAGCCATGAATCCATGAAATGTGATCCAAAAACATTTAATTTATTAATGAATACAAGATTGGATTAAAAGTAATTAATTCTTGCACCGGATTGGCCTTCCTAAAGAAAGCTCAACTTGCAACAGCATGAATAACCATGCAATACATTCTAATATATGGCCAATTTTACCATATTGTAGCAGTGCTTAAAATTCAGATAGCAACAGTGCAAAAATTTATGATGACAAGTTTATTATCTGATTTATTTATGCACATGATACAGAAAACATACAATCGTTAAAAAACACATACAGTACTAGACTTTTTTTTTTAAAAAAAAAGGTAATGGATATTTCCATATGTGAACTCAAAATATTTAAAAAGAAAAAAAATAGGAGAATTAAAATTCAGGCGCCGTGTATTCTTCTATCCCTCTTTTACATAGGAGAGATTAAGGCTAATGTATGATCTTACACTCAACCGTAACCAGAAACGTATATTCTAGGCTAGCTAGCTAGGCTACCTGCGAAGCCTGAAGTCTAGCTAATTAGATAATAAAATACAGGAGAAAAATCTATCAGAAATTGTAAATAAAATTATTCATATCAGTGAGATGATGATCGTGATTCTGGAGTTGGCAACCTGATTTCCTATGAGTTGGCAACCTGATTTCCTATGAGTTGGCAACATCATTTCCTATGAATTGGCAACCTGATTTCCTATGAGTTGGCAACATCATTTCCTATGAGTTGGCAACATCATTTCCTATGAGTTGGCAACATCATTTCCTATGAGTTGGCAACATCATTTCCTATGAGTTGGCAACATCATTTCCTATGAGTTGGCAACATCATTTCCTATGAGTTGGCAACATCATTTCCTATGAGTTGGTAAACTAATTTCTATTCATAGCCTAGGACCACGTGACGTAGTGAGATAGCCCAGATCTTGGACTTGGTATACGCCACTGACCGTAACACATTTTCTTATCTGCACACATTAAAACTTGATATAATTGGCAAAGAGCAAAATGAATAAAGACAAACATGGACATATCCTTCACTCGGATTCGATTCTTAGGGTGGATGATTTCTGGAGTGACATTTTGAGTCATGGAACTGCTCTGCGGTTAATAATAATAATAATTTAACACCTATACTCTGTCCCAGCTAACTGTGGCGCAAGGCCGCGCATAGCGGCAGAGAAGGGGAGAAAATCGAGTGGCCAGAGCGAAGCAGTACACGCTGCTGGGAAGGCAGCCGCTTTCCCCTTCTCCACGCAATTCCGTTCCTCTCACGTTTTCATTGGTGGAGCCGTCTCGCGTAACTACTTGCGCAGAGACTTGATTTCGTTTGCCTGCTCTACAGTTAGCTGGGACAGAGTATATGTTATTTTGATATGTATTTATTATTAGTAGCACTACTGGGGCTCTGCCTCCATATCCCCCATATGCATTCATAGCATGTTGAAATGATTAAGGGGTAGCTTTACCCTACACACACACATTAGATATATCACACACTCACCAAATTTTCAACCAGCCATTCCCTTGCTTCCCCTATTCTGACGCAAAAGCAAGGCAGGTACACAACAGTCCATCACTTGCGAGGCGCTTAGGACAAGGGCGGGCGCTTGAGAGGAGAGAACAAGGGGGGGGGGGGTGAGGGAAAGTTCATTCTTTCCTTTGATTACTTTCCGTGCGGCGATCCAACTCAGAACGAAGCAGTGAATTAAAAAAATCTCTTGTACGGAGCTAAAAAAAAAAAGAGATATGTTTTTTTCAGCCTAGACGAAGGAGATGAGAAAAGGAGATTTTCAATTAAATTGAAAGCTGAACGTAGGACAAAAGACGAGCGGGTTTATTTCTGTAGCTGTGGAAGGCGCCGTATTTCGTGGAAGTCTGGTAACAGCTTGCCTCATCGTGCATGTTTTGGTGGTAATGAGAAACACACCTCAATATCTATCTCTCTCTCTCTCTCTCTCTCTCTCTCTCTTTCTCTCTCTTTCTCTCTCTCTCTCTCTCTCTCTCTCACACACAGCTATTAAATTTAAAAGTAAATTACAAAATATTTAATAATAATTATCGTATAATATATAAGTATATATCACTTACAAAGTTGCAAACTAATTCCTTTAAGGGAGCGGTGGAATAACCGCGAAAGGGGTTAAGCACGAAAGAGCACAACCGCGAAAGGTAACATAGGATTAAAGGCGAAAAGAAAAAGCGCGAACGGAATAAATGCGAAGGAATACGCACGAAAGGCTTAAGCCCAAAATGGAATAAGCGCGAAAGGAACAACCGCGAAACTTATTAAGCGCGAAACTAAAATTGAACACCGGAATAAGCGCGAAATAAGCACCATTTATCCTCATTTTCGCAATTAGCCAAGAGTGGCAGAAACGCAAGTAAAATAAAACAAATCAATATCATTGCAAATTTGCTTTGCTACAAAAATTACTAATTCGTTGAAATCTGTTCGGAAAAGTAATGTACGAAGGGTGATTGAGAAGTTCGTGACCTGAGTTGGAAATGGATGAGCTGGATAGGTAGGTCTCCGTTGTATGGAAGGGAGGAAGAAAGGGGAGAGATGGAAGGAGAGAGAGGAGAGGAAGAAACGAATTAAGTACTCTATCCCTCTCTCCGTTTTCGTTCTTTCCTTCCTTCTTTCTTCTTTTTCTTCATCTTTTTTCTGTCCTCTCTGCATCTATCTTCCTTTCCTATCTTTGTTCTTTCTTCCCCCGAGTTTCCATTCTTCCTTTTCTCCTTTCTTTTCTTCATATCTTATCTCTACTCTGTTTCTCTCTCCCTTTCTCTCTTTATTGGATGAAGGAGGAAGAAAAGCAAGGAATGTTTGAACAGAAAATAACATGAAGTCACTAGACTCACTAGTTTTCACACGCCAGGGTCTAACACCAAAAATGTTTAAGAAAACGGTGCCTTTGTAAATGTTGTAATTTAACTCCACTTTTTTACCTGTAGGTTAATCGCGACGATGAGGGTGAATGATAAGATATTGGTGACACGCTGCAGAATACACACGTCTTGACCGGGACTCCAACCCAGAATATTCGGAGACTAGATTATGAGTTCAAAACTTAACGGTCTCTGTGATAGAGGTGACCATACTTTCTGGACTTCCCATGTAAGGGAAATTATATTACTTCGCTCGAATTTCGATGTGTGTTTTGTCAAATATTAACAATTTTGCAGTAAGTTCCACAATAACAGTTGCGGGAGAATTCAGGGAAGCGGCCGCCCCCCTTTGCGTTATGGCGTTGCCATAACGACCACTTCCGGAATGCGGTCATAAAGCGGGAAAATAAACAAGCAGTCGTGTTTATGTTGCCGTTGTGATCCTCAGACAGAATATGGATAACTTTGCGACAGCGAAATTAGAGCTGGAACGCGTTATGAAAGGGGAAACCTCACTTTCGGGCGAAAAGGATTAGATCGTATGCGGCAGTGCAGCATCATGCTGGAGAATTGAGTTTGGTTACATACTCTGATGCGCTGCTAGCTCTGTATTATTTTAAGAGAAGGGATGGAGGGGTCGTGAGGAGGGGAAATAGGGCACAAAGAGTCATGGGGGGTCATGACCTCCTCTATTTGGCGCAGTATTCCTAAAAAGGCAAATGCAGGAAAAGATGGCAACTTATTGAACGTACCGCTAATTAGAAGTCAACCCATTGGTATTACCAATCTCGTCTCGATCTGGTCTAATATTGCGATGGGATATTTAACATACTTTCTGTTAAGTCATACTAATTCTACATCAAGTAGAACATTATGTTGTATCCATACATTGGCAATAACGAAACACCTTACCCCGCCGCTGCGAAGAACAGCTTTGATGTTCTGAAAAATTATTTGGGCTTTAATTTCTTCTAGGGTATTGACAGAAATGTTCGCATGGTTTCCTTTCTCTGTTTAGGTATCTGTGATGGGAAATAGGCTTACGTAGACACGAAACTATTGCGAATCACAGATAAGGGGAGGTAATGGGAGGCAATGGGTAGCAAAAATTAAGACTGAATTATACAGTATAGGGCTGGGATGGGTGTGGAAAGAGGGAATAGAGGGGAGAATTGATATGCAGATGCTAGGGGCCATATGTGCCAGACTGGAAGATATTACCAAACAGAAATTTTTGGCAGAATTCGACGTACAAATATCGTTAACATCAGCGAAAATAGTGGATACGGATCGAGAATGGGGAAGGTGGAACTACGTGGATTTGTGTGGGGCGAAAGAAAGGTCAGGATTGACCTGGTTCAGACTGGGGGGATGGGCACAAGTTAAACTAAAACGGGAGGACGGGAGCGTAGAATGCCCGCTATGCGGTGAAGAGGAGACGAAATTTCACATTCTCCTCCAGTGCAAAGAAACAGGGGAGGCAAGACAAAAATATATCAGGGAAATAAATGAAGCTAACATTGAGAATATAATGACAAGCGTTATTAGGAGGGAGAGACCGAGAGGGGGGGAGGCGCAAATAAGGAATCTGGGAACTTTCCTACATTACGCCTGGGTAAAGAGAGCAAAGAAGCTCAGTGGGGATAGCGAACATGTGTGAAAGGGGGGAGGGTTACTAAATGAATGAATAAATAAATAAATCTGAGAAATTTAGGAATCACTCGGGTAACAGTGCAGTATAGGGAAAGAGTTGAAGTTAAATAGTGTTTGTGAACTCCCAAGCAGTGTGAATGTGGTAGAAGACTAAAAGAAGGAAGGGTGTAGGAAGATTGCACTAAAATTTTTCATCCTTGTATGGTATGCACAGCTGTAAAGGCTCATACTTGAAATAAATTCTACTCTATTCTAAATATGTAGGCAGTAGTGAAAGTAAACCACAGGAAGATTTACTTTAATGCTCTAGAAGGAATTCCAACTAGATGTAATTTGTCACAATTTGGAATGTCATAGACGTTTCTCGAAAGAAGAGGAATTTTCGAAAACTGTTTTACTGGTACAGTACCGACGAAAGGTTCAGCAGGATCTTACTTTAATTATTTTACATAACATGAATTTCTGTAGTCATGAAATCCCAATACCCATTGATTAGGTGCAGCATAATCGAAATTACGGCCCAGTTCCTGATTGTAGCTGATAATTGCATTATACTCGCATTATGTGTCGGGTGTAAATTGCTTCTATGCTATCTCGTCCATTTAAGGTCAATTTGCAGATAGGATGTTATGTTCCCATCGTGTTTAGACTGTTTCTATGATCTGGGATGGCCAGATGGTGGTCCCCCACTTGATTTACACAAGAATCAGGCTTTTAAAGTTTGCACACAATCTTTTCCATGTTTCTGTCCTGTCTTAAATAATGTTGTGACTAGATATATGCCTGTGTGTTATTTACATCGACAACCGTAAACAACCCAAACTACAGGGGAAAAGTCCTTAATCCGCCACGAAACGGTTGCGAATGTCGAGGTGATCAGACGTCACATATTGGCCGGGACATTCTTTCTTTTAGTCTCTGTCTAGATTTTTTAACGTAAAACAGGACGCCAAAATTTATATTTTTTGTGACAACGACTTATCGGCATAAAATTGCTGCAACAATACACCGTCTCGACTGTTACTATAAACTATGGCATTGTTGGGTAGACATTATTTTACATTTCCATGTCAACACTGAACCATATTTCAATTTTCTTAAAATATTGGAGTACGAGGGACGTTCATTAAAGATTTCCCCAGACCCAGTTCTAGTTAATGTAGAATACTGAAATTTTGTATGTGTAATGATACATATGTGCATAAGTCAAGGTAATTTGTAATTCTGAACTTCTCTTAGTTTTTGTCTTACAAGTGCTGAATTGAGACAAGGTGTAGTGATGGATCCAGTGGAATACCAAGGAGTCATCAAGTTTCTTTACTTGAGAGGCTGCACGCCAAAGGAAACTTATGGCATATGGAGAGGATGCCCCATCGTATGACGTAGTGAAGCACTGGCATCGTCAGTTCAAGTGTGGTCGGACTTCAGTAGAAACAGCCCCCATTCTCGGGCGACCCCAGTCAGCCATTGACGAAGACACCATTGGGCAAGTGAATGCCGCCATCTTGGAGGATCGCTGCATAACCATGCGCCAACTAGCTGAAGATGTCAAGATCAGTGTGGAGTCTGTCGAAAAAATCATCCATGACCATTTGCACATGCGGAAGGTGTCTGCCCGATGGATTCCTCGGCTACTCACACCTTTCCAAATGCAGGAACGAGTCACGTGCTCCCAGGCTAATTTGGCCATGTGCCAGGAAAACCAGGAGGAATTTTTTGACAGACTAATCACCCAGGGTTAAACGTGGGTCCATCACTATGGCCCAGAGACCAAGGCCCAGTCAAAGCAATGGAAGCATCCTGACTCACCACCAGATCCTGCAGATATGAAATCCTTCCTTATCCCCCGTACTCTCCAGACCTCGCACCATCAGACTTCCACTCTTCCCAACCATGAAGTCATTTCTGAAGGGAACGCACTTCCATGACGATGAAACGTTGATTTCTGAGGTCAAGCCATGGCTTCTGGAACAACCTGCAGACTTCTACAAACAAGGTCTCCACGGGTACATAGAACGATGGGGAAAGTGTGTGGCCATTGGTGGTTCCTATGTAGAGAAGGACTAATGTCTGTACCAATTTTCGTTTATCTCCGTCCATGGGAACTGGTTCAGGGGAAATCTTTAATGAACGTCCCTCGTATCTTCTGTTTACCTGGAACCAATGCTCTCACTAAAAGAATGCTTTCGTACATGAATGGTTTGTGGACAAGTGACGAACGCTCTTTCAGTACAAACTTTAAAAGCTATGTCGACCACATGTGTGTCAACGTTTACAAAATGTTATTTGAAAGAAGGATGTACTGAAGAAGATCCATTCATGGGCAAGATATCAATCAGTGTCTTCTTAATTCTAAAGAACTGCTTGGTTGGAGTGCAGTTCATATGACCATATTATGTAAGTTACTTCAACAGTATTTAATGTTTTATGTAGTTTTCAATCATAAGTATTTATGAAGAAACAGTTTTTATATTAAATTGTGCACATTTTGCCGTCCCATTTTTCCTGTTTGTTTAAATAATCTGGTCTCCTTAATGTAGACAATAGCGAAAACAAATTACACGAATGCTCGAGAGTGAATTCAAAAACATGTGTAATTTTTCAGAATTTTAATTGAAGAGTTCGGGTGTAAAACATGATAAGTGACAATTTGGGTCGCAAAGTAAATTGTGCCATCCTTCAATTTTCGAGTGAAATTGCCATGTCATACAATTTGCATTGGACTCGGTGAAGTCTTCTGAAATTGGTAAACACAACACGAGAACAATTTATGTGCAGTATTGCTTCTATTAATCTTTTTTTCGTAATGGACTCGGAAATGACCAAAATGTCACTTACCACCTGAGCCCTACAATTATGACAGCAGTTTTTCGAAAGTTTGAAGGCCTCCCCGATGGCGCAGTGCTCCCGGGATCGATACCCGGTGGAGCCACATAGTGGTTCAGATCCCACTTTAAACCATAGGTCCAGTCCGGATTGGCCTTCCTGTGCGTAAAGTGGACTCAATCAATCAATCTAAATGCAAGTTTGCAAGTCAAATGATCATCATAACTAGAGCCCGGAAGTTTGGCAAAATGCCTCTTTTTATCTACTGCATATATTGATTTTTTTTTTCCGGATATACGTTTTTTATGTTGTTTCGAATGTTTTAGAAGCCTTTTCATTTTGCCTATTTTGCTTATTTGAGACCCCACTGCCTATTTTTAATTATAATGCCTTTTTTTGCCTTTTTCAATGAAATTTGACCTTTTTTTAAAAAATAAATGTTGGCATTTATTTTTCTTCCGTTTATTATGTGAATAATTTTCGCCTTATTCAAGTAATATTGAAGTCACGCATGTTTCAACATTGCTGAGGGAGAAAGGTGTGAGAAAAAATATTTCATGCTGAGTTAGGATATTGCATTTCGGTTAACATTTCCTTGTGCATGATTGACTGCTGAAGTGGAGAGGTTGATTTCGAACACAAAGAAGATATTTCTGAAATCTCCCTCTCGAACCCGAAAATTTCAGGAAGTTGCGCCTGAGCTTAGTTTACCTCCGCAATCAGTCTTGACGAGATGGGGAACCTGGATATTAGCAGCTATATATTATGCTAACAACCTTGGAAAAATCAGTGAGGTGATCGATGCTCTTCCAGAAAATGAAGCGGCTTCAATTCGTGAAGTGAAAAACTCCTGTGCTATTTAGAACTGAAGAATGAACTGTCGTTTATTTTTGCACATTATGGTGCATTACCAGAGACAATTACAAAGCTAGAAAAAAGAGGCGAGACTCTTACAGCATCCATGAAAATCTTCGAGGAATCTATGCAGCAGATGATGGAAGTGCCAGGAGAAAAGGGAAACTGTTGCGAAAAGTGCAAACTGGTAGTGAGTGCAAATAAGGACTTGAAACAATTGAAAACAATTTGTGATATTCTAAAAGGTGAAAATGCTGTTACCGAAATGAGTCCAGCTACATTAGCTTGTTTTATGTATGCTCCAATAACTTCTGTCGAAGTAGAAATATCATTTTCTATTAAGAAAAACATTCTCTCTGACAGGCGACTATCAATGAATGTTGAGAACTTAAAAAAAAAAAACACCTTGTAGTTATGTGCAGTCAAGATGGAGAAAATTAAAATGCTCTTCCCAATGTAGATTTTAAAATGTGGCCAGAAATTATATATAAAAGTAAGCGACTTCCAAATATGGCTTTTTTTCGGTTTATTTTGCCTTTTTTTCATTATAAGTGCCTATTTTCCGCATTATAAATGCCTTTTTGCCTGCCTATTTTAACGAAAATAAATGCCTGAACTTCCGGGCTCTAATCATAACCATTTGGTTCGAGGGCTGAAAACCGACCAGCCACCTTAAATACGTCACTGAACAAGAAGAAACAACATTCGGCAACTTACGTAATGCATCACCAAGCTCTTGCAATGATTTCTGTGTGGTTATTATTCAGAAACCCATTACTACTGGTGGAAGAAGTTCCCACGTGGACTACACGCAACCCCACTCTCCTCACAGAAGGAGCCCTATCCTTGTTAATTGCGTGTGAGCAGAGCTGGTTTGCCGGATGTCTTTTATTAGATGTTTTTACTGTTTTCCTCATGGTCTCGACTCTTATTTCATAACGCGGTTCGTTAGGAACAGCCACGAGTCGGGGAGATGCAAGATTTCTTCACAACAGCCAGACCTTGTCTTTCTGATTCGACCTTGAAGGCTGCGTTATCCGCACGAAGTATCTCCCCCTTTTTCTTCTTCTTTTTTTTACCTTTCTTTTGTCTGTGGTCAGGACCTGAGCGTGCTTTTTTGTTAGTTTGTCGCATGTTTGGATGTCGACAGACAACTCTCGACGCCAAAGATATTTCCACATCGTGCTGATTGAGCGAACAGTTTGAGGCACGTTTCAGCATTAGAGATAGGCAGATAGCAACTTTTGTATCAGAAGCGACAAAAGGGCAAATGTCATGGGACTGTCAATATATCGTCAGGCGCCATTGTCCAGACATGAGCTGACATACAGAAACATAAGCGATATTGTATACATCGTCGCCTTGTAATCAAGGGGTCCTGGATTCTATACCCGGGGGAGGCACATAGTAAACCGCAGGTCCAGTCCCGATTAAAGGTATTTTCTACTCTTACGGCAGCCGATCCTCATGCTGGCAAGGCAAGTGGGGAGCGGGGAAGCGACCAATCCAGCACGATAGGACACGCAGCGGCCTGTGGAACGAGGTTCACGTAGTACTTCTTCCCGCCGCGTCGTAATCTCGGTGCCACCGCTTTTGTCTGGATGGTCTGCGGCGTAATCCCCACTCACTTCCCTTGCCAGAACAAGCACCGGCCGCCGTAACAGTAGAAAAGATCTATATCATATCTGTGCAAAATTAGCACATTTCTGTTGATGTCGGAGTGTTGAATTCGAAAATGACATTAAAGGTTGTTGATTTAATCTTGCTTGTTTTGATGTTAAGCAAGGGAATGTAACTTTACTTTTCGCAATTACTACACGGAGAATATGTTTCAGGGGTTTATCCAGAGGATAAGGGGTAGGGGCTGTATGTTTTTTTAATTAACAGTTTTCGATGTCTCTCTGCCGATTTTTGCTTCAAACAATTTCGACGTGTCTCTTGATTGTTGCTTCAACCAATTTCAATGTATCTGACAATTGTTGCATTAACCACATTCGATATCTATTGATTGTTGCTTTAACCACTTTCGACCTCTCTGCCGATTGTTGCTTTAAACAATTTCGACGTGTGTCTTGTTTGTTGCTTCAACCAATTTCAATTTATCTGTCAATTGTTGCTTTAACCACGTTCGACCTCTCTGCCGATTGTTGCTTTAAACAATTTCCACGTGTGTCTTGTTTGTTGCTTCAACCAATTTCAATGTATCTGTCAATTGTTGCTTTAACCACGTTCGATGTCTCTGTTGATTGTTGCTTTAACCACGTTCGACCTCTCTGCCGATTGTCGCTTTAAACAATTTCGACGTGTCTCTTGATTGTTGCTTTAACCACTTTCGACCTCTCTGCCGATTGTTGCTTTAAACAATTTCGACGTGTGTCTTGTTTGTTGCTTCAACCAATTTCAATGTATCTGTCAATTGTTGTTTTAACCACGTTCGACCTCTCTGCCGATTGTTGCTTTAAACAATTTCCACGTGTGTCTTGTTTGTTGCTTCAACCAATTTCAATGTATCTGTCAATTGTTGCTTTAACCACGTTCGATGTCTCTGTTGATTGTTGCTTTAACCACGTTCGACCTCTCTGCCGATTGTCGCTTTAAACAATTTCGACGTGTCTCTTGATTGTTGCTTTAACCACTTTCGACCTCTCTGCCGATTGTTGCTTTAAACAATTTCGACGTGTGTCTTGTTTGTTGCTTCAACCAATTTCAATTTATCTGTCAATTGTTGCTTTAACCACGTTCGACCTCTCTGCCGATTGTTGCTTTAAACAATTTCCACGTGTGTCTTGTTTGTTGCTTCAACCAATTTCAATGTATCTGTCAATTGTTGCTTTAACCACGTTCGATGTCTCTGTTGATTGTTGCTTTAACCACGTTCGACCTCTCTGCCGATTGTCGCTTTAAACAATTTCGACGTGTCTCTTGATTGTTGCTTTAACCACTTTCGACCTCTCTGCCGATTGTTGCTTTAAACAATTTCGACGTGTGTCTTGTTTGTTGCTTCAACCAATTTCAATGTATCTGTCAATTGTTGTTTTAACCACGTTCGACCTCTCTGCCGATTGTTGCTTTAAACAATTTCCACGTGTGTCTTGTTTGTTGCTTCAACCAATTTCAATGTATCTGTCAATTGTTGCTTTAACCACGTTCGATGTCTCTGTTGATTGTTGCTTTAACCACGTTCGACCTCTCTGCCGATTGTCGCTTTAAACAATTTCGACGTGTCTCTTGATTGTTGCTTTAACCACTTTCGACCTCTCTGCCGATTGTTGCTTTAAACAATTTCGACGTGTGTCTTGTTTGTTGCTTCAACCAATTTCAATTTATCTGTCAATTGTTGCTTTAACCACGTTCGACCTCTCTGCCGATTGTTGCTTTAAACAATTTCCACGTGTCTCTTGTTTGTTGCTTCAACCAATTTCAATGTATCTGTCAATTGTTGCTTTAACCACGTTCGATGTCTCTGTTGATTGTTGCTTTAACCACGTTCGACCTCTCTGCCGATTGTCGCTTTAAACAATTTCGACGTGTCTCTTGATTGTTGCTTTAACCACTTTCGACCTCTCTGCCGATTGTTGCTTTAAACAATTTCGACGTGTGTCTTGTTTGTTGCTTCAACCAATTTCAATTTATCTGTCAATTGTTGCTTTAACCACGTTCGACCTCTCTGCCGATTGTTGCTTTAAACAATTTCCACGTGTGTCTTGTTTGTTGCTTCAACCAATTTCAATGTATCTGTCAATTGTTGCTTTAACCACGTTCGATGTCTCTGTTGATTGTTGCTTTAACCACGTTCGACCTCTCTGCCGATTGTCGCTTTAAACAATTTCGACGTGTCTCTTGATTGTTGCTTCAACCAAATTCGATGTATCTGTTGATTGTTTCTTTCTCCAATTTCTATGTCTCTGTCGATGATTACTTGAATAGATTCCTGTACCTCTGTTTATTATTGTCTAACCAATTTCTATGTCTGTAATTATTATTTTAACCAATTGCCAATCATGTGATCAACAGGGAATTATAAAAGCTGTCAGGTCTAAAATAAAGGAATGAATGAATCAGCAGGGCATTTAGGAATTGCAATGTTTACAATAGTACGCAACACAATTACAGTAAAACTTTTCGGTATCTTGGTCCGTCCGCTTGATTCTTGCTGTGAAGAGCTTCTCCAGAAAGATCTTCAGTTACCTCTATCCTCGTCTAGACCTTTCATCTTTCCAATCTCCTCATCTTATTTCTTACCGCCTTGCAATCAAGGGGTAATATAATATTTTTCACGATTTTCGCTCATGTCGCTTCATTCTTGTATTTTTTAGGTCTCTGAGAGCAAAAAGTAATTATACTAAAATAATTTCTCGATATATATTTTTAATAAGAAATTATTTTGAAATAATGCAGTCAGTATTATTCCCAGAATTAACAACAATTATTTGCAAAATATTGCATTAGCAACAGAGACAATGAAATTGGTTGAATCAATAATCAACAGAGACAATGGAATTGGTTGAAGCAATAATCAACAGATACAGTGGAATTGGTTGAAGCAATAATCAACAGAGACAATGGAATTGGTTGAAGCAATAATCAACAGAGACAGTGGAATTGGTTGAAGCAATAATCAACAGAGACAGTGGAATTGGTTGAAGCAATAATCAACAGAGACAGTGGAATTGGTTGAAGCAATAATCAACAGAGACAGTGGAATTGGTTGAAGCAATAATCAACAGAGACAGTGGAATTGGTTGAAGCAATAATCAACAGAGACAGTGGAATTGGTTGAAGCAATAATCAACAGAGACAGTGGAATTGGTTGAAGCAATAATCAACAGAGACAGTGGAATTGGTTGAAGCAGTAATCAACAGAGACAGTGGAATTGGTTGAAGCAATAATCAACAGAGACAGTGGAATTGGTTGAAGCAATAATCAACAGAGACAGTGGAATTGGTTGAAGCAATAATCAACAGAGACAGTGGAATTGGTTGAAGCAATAATCAACAGAGACAGTGGAATTGGTTGAAGCAATAATCAACAGAGACAATGGAATTGGTTGAAGCAATAATCAACAGAGACAGTGGAATTGGTTGAAGCAATAATCAACAGAGACAGTGGAATTGGTTGAAGCAATAATCAACAGAGACAGTGGAATTGGTTGAAGCAATAATCAACAGAGACAGTGGAATTGGTTGAAGCAATAATCAACAGAGACAGTGGAATTGGTTGAAGCAATAATCAACAGAGACAGTGGAATTGGTTGAAGCAATAATCAACAGAGACAGTGGAATTGGTTGAAGCAATAATCAACAGAGACAGTGGAATTGGTTGAAGCAATAATCAACAGAGACAGTGGAATTGGTTGAAGCAATAATCAACAGACAGTGGAATTGGTTGAAGCAATAATCAACAGAGACAATGGAATTGGTTGAAGCAATAATCAACAGAGACAGTGGAATTGGTTGAAGCAATAATCAACAGAGACAGTGGAATTGGTTGAAGCAATAATCAACAGAGACAGTGGAATTGGTTGAAGCAGTAATCAACAGAGACAGTGGAATTGGTTGAAGCAGTAATCAACAGAGACAGTGGAATTGGTTGAAGCAATAATCAACAGAGACAGTGGAATTGGTTGAAGCAATAATCAACAGAGACAGTGGAATTGGTTGAAGCAATAATCAACAGAGACAGTGGAATTGGTTGAAGCAATAATCAACACAGACAGTGGAATTGGTTGAAGCAGTAATCAACAGAGACAGTGGAATTGGTTGAAGCAGTAATCAACAGAGACAGTGGAATTGGTTGAAGCAGTAATCAACAGAGACAGTGGAATTGGTTGAAGCAATAATCAACAGAGACAGTGGAATTGGTTGAAGCAGTAATCAACAGAGACAGTGGAATTGGTTGAAGCAGTAATCAACAGAGACAGTGGAATTGGTTGAAGCAGTAATCAACAGAGACAGTGGAATTGGTTGAAGCAGTAATCAACAGAGACAGTGGAATTGGTTGAAGCAGTAATCAACAGAGACAGTGGAATTGGTTGAAGCAGTAATCAACAGAGACAGTGGAATTGGTTGAAGCAGTAATCAACAGAGACAGTGGAATTGGTTGAAGCAGTAATCAACAGAGACAGTGGAATTGGTTGAAGCAATAATCAACAGAGACAGTGGAATTGGTTGAAGCAATAATCAACAGAGACAGTGGAATTGGTTGAAGCAGTAATCAACAGAGACAGTGGAATTGGTTGAAGCAGTAATCAACAGAGACAGTGGAATTGGTTGAAGCAGTAATCAACAGAGACAGTGGAATTGGTTGAAGCAGTAATCAACAGACAGTGGAATTGGTTGAAGCAGTAATCAACAGAGACAGTGGAATTGGTTGAAGCAGTAATCAACAGAGACAGTGGAATTGGTTGAAGCAATAATCAACAGAGACAGTGGAATTGGTTGAAGCAATAATCAACAGAGACAGTGGAATTGGTTGAAGCAGTAATCAACAGAGACAGTGGAATTGGTTGAAGCAATAATCAACAGAGACAAAGGAAATGGTTGAATCAATAATCAACAGAGAGAATGGAATTGGTTAAAGCAATAATGCAGTCAGTATTATTCTCAGAATCAACTGCAATTATTTGCAAAATATTGCATTAGCGACGAACAAAGTACACACGCAGCTGTTTTTTTTTGCTGTGTGTTTAAACAAGAAAGTAAACCGAAGGGCCTCCCACAATCTGTTGAAAAAAAAATGATTTTTAGGAGAAATCATACTTTTAGTTGTTGTCCCACAAATATATCTGATTGCTCAATTGAAACTAGTGAAATGGTAAAAATAATTACAAAAAATGTAACAATACCTCAAAATATGTAAACATAATATGGATCACTAAATTCATGTTTTTATAACTTTTACTTGTCTGTACACAAATAAAAAAAATATGTAAATGTTTAAATATCTTGACCGTAGTTATATGCAACCAAAGATAGGGTCGCGTGATTTTTGAAGCACGGTAATATGCGGTGTAATTATACCATGGTCTGCACAATATTTTTCTCGTGGCTGGCAACACTGCTCTCATAAGAGAGAAAGATGAAGAGAATGATTCCTACGGAAGTCCCATCGTCACGCGTCCCTTTCTGACGAGAGGTCTTCAGAGGGTGAGGTGAGGAGAGAATATTAGTATTTGTGGGCGTATTTTCGGAGAGGATGTTGGGCGGAAGGGAGGGAGGTAAAGAGTGATGCTGAGAATGACGGGTGTGAGGGAAAGGCGGTGATGAACAAAGTAAATACCCAGCCGGAAGTTTTATCCGCAGCATCTCTTGGCAGACTCATGAATGTCAGAACACGTGGGGCAGCATCCGAGAATATAAAGTGGTCGCTGTTTGCTGCGTGGCGTTTTTTTTGAGGGGGTGGATCCTTTTCAAATATCTCACCCCCTTTTCTTTAGTTGATGGTTGTCGTCTTAAGGGCCCTTTGTTTGCCGCCTACAACTTCGGACTTTTAAAAATTATTATTCGCCTCTTTCTTTTGCGATACTGCCGAAGCATGGATAAATAGTAGCTGGATATTAGAATATCTTTGTTGATTATTGCTATAAACAATTGCAAAGTCTCTGTTGATAATTGCTTCAACCAATTGCATTGTCTCTGTTCATTATTGATTTAACGAATTTCATTGTCTGTTGATTATTGGTTTAACCACTTTCATTGTTTGTTGATTATTGCTTCAACCACTTTCATTGTCTGTTGAATATTGCTTAAACCACTTTCATTGTTTGTTGATTATTGCTTCAACCAATTTCATTGTCTCTGTTGATTATTGCTTCAACCAAGTTCATTGTCACTGTTATTATTGTTTTAACCACTTTCTTTGTATGTTTATTATTGCTTTAACTAATTTCATTGTCTGTTGATTATTGCAATAACCAATTTCATTGTGTGTTG
Source organism: Lepisma saccharinum (assembly GCF_977018435.1). Taxonomy (NCBI): domain Eukaryota; kingdom Metazoa; phylum Arthropoda; class Insecta; order Zygentoma; family Lepismatidae; genus Lepisma; species Lepisma saccharinum. The sequence goes on from NC_139240.1 coordinate 67,186,357, forward strand.
ATTACTGCTTTAACCAATTTCATTGTCTCTGTTGGCTTCAACCTATTTCATTGTCTCTGCTGATTATTGCTTGAACCAATTTCATTGTCTCTTGATTATTGCTTTAATAAATTTCATTGTTTGTTGATTATTGCTTTAACCAATTTCATTGTCTGTGTTGATTTTTGCTTCAACCAATTTCATTGTCTCTGTTGATTATTGCTTTAACGAATTTTATTGTCTGTTGATTATTGCTTTAACGAATTTTATTGTCTCTGTTGATTATTGCTTTAACGAATTTCATTGTCTATTGATTATTGCATTAGCCAATTTCATTGTCTCTGTTAATTATTGATTCAACCAATTTCATTGTCTCTGTTGATTATTGCTTTATGAGATATGTAGGGACTATGAGGAACTCGTGATGTTTTAAAAAAAATGTTAATTTGTTACTGTTGTTGGATGGTGTCGAAAGTTCACAATCTTTGACCGCCATTCAATATTTTAGTGTACATTGAGGACCAGTTTCTTTGGAAAATGTATAACAGTTAATAATCATATTTTTTCCCCTCGGCTTTCACTACTTTCCAAATTGACCTCACTATTACCGCGGGACCATTCAACTAAGCTTTACAATGAAACCTCCGGCTCTAATTAAAGCAGCCAATTAAAGGCGAAGCTGAGTTATTGTTCTGCTATTATGAGGATCCCTGGACAATTCATATCCCCTGCGGTTAAGCAACCACATATTGGACCTATCGTGATCCAATGGATCCAAAATCTGAGAGAGAGAAAATTGTGGGATTCCCTACCCGTATTGGTCGGTGGATTGGCCTAGAGTCTGCTCTGATGTCCGTCTGTTCCCCTTCCCCCATTGAAAGCATCTTTCGATAAATGTATCAAGGAGTCCTTTGTGCGGCGACGAACCGACCATGTGACCTGCAAAGGGCCATTGTGGGGAGCCCTTTTTTTCTTCTCTGCCTGTGTCCCGTCCTCCCTTGGGTTCCCTTTGTATCTGCCCGACCGCCGGAGCAAGGAAGGGCTCGGCCCTTTTGCCTCCTTCACTCTTCATTAGTGTTTCCATCCTGCGAGACTAAAATTCTACCAAAGCTGAGAGGACAGATTTGCTTCGATGTGTTCCAAATATTGCTTCGCCTGTATACAACACTGTGGTTAGTGTGCTTCTCGCAATTGTATGCAAATTCCTATAGAGTTGGCTGTGTATATACGTTGTCGCCTTCTCATATACCACAGATATCTGCAGGTTAATCGTACTGACGTTCTGATTATGCAACAGATATCCAGGAATATCCATGGCATGTCCCTTGGATATCCATATGACCGTCCAGAAGACATCCATTGGATAGGCAGGAATATCCGATAAACCTACATCAGATATCCCTTGGATATCCAGGAATATCCGATATTCACGTCTCCCAGGAGACATCCATTGGATATCCACCAAGGATGGTTCATGAATATCCTATTGATCATTTTCAAATATGTCTCTGACATCAGTGCTATGTTATCCATGTGGATTGGACGTTACCTGTACGTTCTGATTTGATTCGGATATGTTGTGGAAAACTAAAGAATATATTCTGGACATTTATTACATATCATTTGGAGATAGAAAATTTATTTTCAGGTTTCGATTTGGGCTTCAACTCTACTACATTACGCCATTGTCTGGGTATTTTTTTCACGTATCATTTGGATACGAAAATAGCACATGTGTGACTAGATTTGGGCATATCAAAAATCTTATTTGAACATATATCTGTAATAATATGAAACAGTTTTATGATAGTAATGGTTCCAATCCCACTTAAGAAAGCGTAGATTCATTTCCGATTAGCCTGAGCATCCCTTGGTGCAAACAGCTGGTTGAGGACCACTACCTGCCAATGGGTATTTCCTTGGGTGAGTGGTCAGAGGATCCTGTCCCTCACCGATGTCTTCTGGTTTTCGAGGCTCTGGGCATACAGTTGACTTTATACAAACTTTAAATCTCTGTTAAACCCTAATTCTGTATCTCGTGCTACACTTCCTTGTTCTGTTACTGAATGTTGCTTCTCTCTATAGTAATTCCTACGCGTATATCAGGGTCTAGAATTCAGTACCTTCCAGCTCGTCAGGGTTTGGAATTCACTACGTTCCAGCTCGTCAGGGTTTGGAATTCACTACGTTCCAGCTCGTCAGGGTTTGGAATTCACTACGTTCCAGCTCGTCAGGGTTTGGAATTCACTACGTTCCAGCTCGTCAGGGTTTGGAATTCAGTACGTTCCAGCTCGTCAGGGTTTGGAATTCAGTACGTTCCAGCTCGTCAGGGTTTGGAATTCAGTACGTTCCAGCTCGTCAGGGTTTGGAATTCAGTACGTTCCAGCTCGTCGGGGTTTGGAATTCAGTACGTTCCAGCTCGTCGGGGTTTGGAATTCACTACGTTCCAGCTCGTCGGGGTTTGGAATTCAGTACGTTCCAGCTCGTCGGGGTTTGGAATTCAGTACGTTCCAGCTCGTCGGGGTTTGGAATTCAGTACGTTCCAGCTCGTCGGGGTTTGGAATTCAGTACGTTCCAGCTCATCAGGGTTTGGAATTCAGTATATTGCAGCTTCTTATTGGCTTCATCATAACAAAAATAATCTAACGACAATTATCTGTTAACATACTCATTCCTGTATAGCCTAAAAGTAATAAGCTTTCAAAACATGGCTATATGTCATGTTCGAATGTTGAACCCAGCTGATAAAGAGTCGCTGTTACATCACACGCTTTTACTGTATCAGTTTCGAGCTGTCTAGATCTCATGGACAGTTCTATCCCAGCTTGTCTAGGATGTTTTCATAGTGAAGATTGCCGGTTCCCGTGGCGGAATGGTTATCAAATCGCGGTACAACGCCAAGGGTCCCGGGTTCGAATCCTTGCCTGAACATGGATGTTTGTGAGTGTCCATTCATCAATTTCATCATATCATCACTCATCCCCATCTTCGCAAATTAGCCAAAAGTGGCACAAAATTCGAAGTAAAATAAAGCAAATCAATCGATCAATCATAGTGAAGAATGTGCTCTTTGAGAGACTGTGTCGCTTGTGCGAAACGTCCATGTGGCGTGTCAGCAAGCTTTCAGACAGAAGCAACATGCGACAGGAGACAAGTGACAAGCGATATAACTGCTGTTTCGCACCTAAGTGAGAAGCGACGGCGCCAGCCTAAAATAAGTGGGGGGCTACAGATTTCGGAGTCAAATTGTCGGGGCGCTAACAAATATCGGCTAAAAGGTAATTACGTAATACTTTATTACGGTATAATTTTACCAGTGACATACTTTACAGTCAAATCCAAAGATAAGTCACTGAGATGTTATGTTTGTTCCACAGGCACGAATCATTTATGTCAATTAATATGCAATAATTGTATTGTTTTCTTTTCCTAAGCCATTATCGAGAGGAATAGTATCACATACTTACTATTCATATGAACAATAAACAAGATACTCCATAAAAATACACTCATTATCAACTCGCTAGATATATGTATAAGTACTAAACGTAACACTCTTTATAAGTAGCAAGAAATCGATAAGGTAGCTACGTCTGTTTTTATGAGCAGCTACAACCTTGTTTAAATCCAAAGATTTTGCAAGCTCTCAAAGGACAGAATAGATATAGCATTCAACCTCTCATTGCCATTTCGATTGCGAAGTCAAAACTTCATTTGCCGTAGGCAGCCGTTGATGGGCCTGTGCACATTTCAATAACACAAAGCTTATAAAGTTCGTAAAAGGCTATTTTAAACATTTCAACCATTGCAAGCAGCTCCTGAAGGGTCTTCATTTTGAGTTGCTTTCTGACTCAGTGTGCCATAACTCTAAACTGTCCAAATCACAACAGTAGGGAGCGGCGAAAGATTGTAGCTTTTCGTGCATCAGAAAAGCGGCACTAACTTAATAAGGTAGGCATCCAACAAACAAACAAACCACTCTTTCATAGAAAGTATGTTAATGATGCCATTTTCTTCCATGATGAAATATCTTACTTTTTCTTGTTCAACGACTGAAATTCAGAACTTAGGGCTAAAAATGAGGAGGATGCCGAAATGCCGTCCACGTAGGAGGTGCCACTCACAAGGAACAAGAATATTTTTACTACAAATTTACTTCCACTAGGAGACAAATACATTGACATAAAAGCAATTAATATAGTTGCAACTCTTGCACTGGGCATTTTTATTAGTTTAAATAACTACTGAAGATTTTAATTTTATTTCAGAATTATAACACCATTAAGCCTTGTTTCCATGATATGAAAAACTCAATATGCTGACCAAGGCAGAAATTTATTTTATTATAAAACATAAACGTAACGTTTCAACCTTTTAGCAAGGTCTTCTTCAGACTCTGCACCAAGTACAAATGTAACAAGGTACAAGAAAAGGACCATACATACACACAACAATACTCCCCTCCAGACTATTAGAAAGTTGTTCTGGAACATTCTAGCAGGTGGCTTTCCCTTGTCAACTGTACTTTCACCTAAAAGGCTAAACATTTTCTTCCATCTGGAATGTGGTTGGACTCTTTATCTCACGCTCCTTTTCCGTCATTCTCCTTCCTTCTTCTCTCCTCTTTCTCTCGTGTCCTTTCCACTCTTTCTAACACCTTCTTCCATTCTTTGTTTATCTTCAGTCCCCCATTCCAGTTCATTGTGTCTTCTTCACCTTTCTTCTCTATTTCCTTGGCCTCTTTCCATTTTCTCACTAGCATTCTCTTCTCCCTTCCTATCTGCTTAGCCTTATCCCACTCTGTATCATGTCCTGTTTCTCTCGTGTGTTTAAATATCGCATTTCTCTCTTAAGTCGTACATCATCCGTATGTTGTTTCAACCTGTCTTTCAGCCTCTTTTTCGTTTCTCCTATGTACACACTGACATTCTTTACATTTCGCTTCGTAGATAATCCATTCCTCTTCTCTGTTTTCCTTTTTCTTGTTTGCATTCTTCGAAGAGAAGAAGGAAGAAGAATGAAGGAAATAGAGCGTGAGATAAAAGAGTCCAACCACATTCACTTTCAGGTGAAAGTAAAGTTGACAAGGGAAAGAAAGCCACCTGCTAGAATGTTCCAGAACAACTTGCCAATAGTCTGGAGGGGAGTATTGTTGTGTGTATGTATGGTCCTTTTCTTGTACCTTGTTATATTTGTACTTGGTGCAGAGTCTGAAGAAGACCTTGCTAAAAGGTTGAAACGTTAAGTTTAGTTTATGTTTTATAATAAAATAAATTTCTGCCTTGGTCAGCATATTGAGTTTTTCATATTTCAGAATATATTGTGCATAAATTCTGCACAGAATTGGATCAATAGTTTTAGATGTGCTTCAAAGATGGATTCTTCTGCGCAGAATCACGTTTGTCATCTATGGTGGTACTGCAGAAATTATTTCCTAACCTCACAAATTATTATTAATTAACACGTAAGACTAGGACTGCGAGCAAGAAAATTGGCCAAACCTGCTGATATTCGCACCGTATTTGAATGATTACTTGATTGAATTTGTATAATGTCTATTATATGCACAGAGGCTAATCGGGACGAGAGCTACAGCTTCTAATGAAATTGAATCGAATTGTTTCTTGATGTCCACTTTATGCACAGATAGGTTAATCGGGACTGGACCTACAGTTTAAAGTGGGATCCGAACCACTGTGCAATGTGCCTCCACCGGGTATCGAACTCGCGATCCCTTGATTAAAAGTCGACGATGTTTGCATTACGCCATAGGGAAAGCCCTTCTAGTGGAATCTGAATGATTTAATGAAATGTTACCTCCACCGGGATCGAACGTGAGACCCCTTGATATCAAGGCAGCAATTCCATCGCTAGACTATGGGGGGCTGGAAGGCAAATTTTAATATTTCCAATGTTTTAGCGTTTAGGAATTAGGTAGTTTGTGTACTTTTTCATTCTTTAACTTCGTATTTCTCCATCTCGAATATTTGCAGTGATAAGGATAGGAAGGCTTCTGTTGCTGCAGCCATAAACCTTCGGGTTTAAGAATGCTAGAAAATTAGTTACTTAAGAACAGATATAACGATGAAACCAATGAGAGAACATCTTTAATTTCCTTGCAATTGTCGGTACTCCATTGAGGAACTAACAAACAGAAAGGAATCATAACGCTTCTTTATATTTTGAACGTCATCTTACTTATAAAAAATCATTTGTCACACCTGTTAGACCTATTCCGAAAGATAGTGATACGATTTACAGAGGCTGCCAACAACAATCAAATAACAATCTTACAGCCACTGAATACGTCCATCTTTCAGGCAGGCAGATCATTTCTTAGCAAGTTTGGCGACTCCTGATTTTTGCAAATTACTTAGTATCGAATGACCAGTGCTTCATTGATTTCAAAACACATCGTATTAAAGTAATTGCTAGGGACATTGAATTTTCGCGACACGCGAAATCGCGAAATGTGAAAAAAAGATGCAATTTTGAACATTCTGCACGTAACTACACCCCCAATGAGTTTTATTCGCGAAGTAATGCGAAATGTGTGCTTTTCCACGAAATGAACGCTTTTTCGCGAAATAACCGTGAAATATCATCAAATTAAGTAGAGAACACGCACAAACCGGCAATCGAGGTTGTGCGCGCAAACTGTCGATTTGTAACGAAACGTTTGCCTAAAGTTTCCTACCACTTGCAGCTGAAGAACGTTTTATCTTCCATCACATCAGGAAGACGTTGCAAATTGGGATTTCCCATGCACATAATCTCAGTTCGAAAATTTCGCTCCTTGTCAAGCTGCATTCCTTTCTTCCCCCGAATGTCTACTCAACTTCCAGTTTCATTGAACTTGCTAGCTGTAGCAGCGATAAGATTAGTCTGTTCCCGCACATCAAGGGATACAATGGTGTCATTTGTGTTCAGTCATGAATGAATTTTGTTTATCATCATTTGATTTTCAACATGTGTTTGTGTATGTGCAGTAGTGATTATTTTATTTGTTGGACAGCAAGGATATCCTTTAAATACATACAATGAATAAATCACTTGAGATATGCAATTTAGAAATGAAGTGATTTTGTGTTGATGTTTTATTTTTGGTTGGACAGCTAAGTACTTGTGTATGTGTACAGTATATAAAAATGAAGAAGTTTATCAATTTATAGCTCTTTTGTATGTTGATTCCTCTCATGATAAAAAAAGTGTGTGCCATTTTTTTTCCACCGCTGGTATATACCGCTGATCTAACATTTTATTTACCGCTCTCCTCAGTTTTTATTTGCCATAAATTTGTCTCCCTAGTAATTGCGATTTAACCGAACTAGAAATTGTACTTGAACATTGTACTTGCCCCAATGGAAGTTTCATAATGGAAATTGTAAATTTTACTTTTTAAGTTTTCGGTTGAAATGCGTCTACAGTAGTACAAAAATCTAGGGGGCTACCGGGGGGTTTCAGCCCCCGTAGCTCCCCTGTAGCGACGGGCTTCACGGCCTCCATACAGTCTGTACAAAAGCATGCGCTACTAACAGACCGAGGCGATAAGATGCACGCTTATTAAGAAAACTGTTCAGTCCGAGCGACACGCAAGCGACGACCGAGACGTGTCACTACGATAGCATTTGTTTCTGAAGGCTCGTTTCCAAGTTATAGCTGCCGTTTGTAGCCTGTCGCGTGTCGCTTTATTTTGAAAGCTCCCTCCGTTGGCGCTTGTCGTTTCGGTCTGATAGCAGGCTTAATTTGTTTCTCTATGTATGATTCATATCTAAAAAAATCCTTATTTTGTATATGGTTTTGCGACCTAAACAGATGTGTCACTGTTACTTCCTTTTTCAACGTGTACAGTGTTATAATCTTGTCATATTCCAAAGTCCTTCCATGCTGAAAAAGCAGTCGTCCCTCTACTACACACATGTTAAAAGTTTAAAAGATTTTTTTGCAATTGAGCCAGAGGTGCCATTAAACCGTACAAACGCCATGTAAATAATGAATATTCCCCACTCCACCAGAATCTTTTGTGTGACGCGACCCTCGTCTCCTTTTATGGCGTTCGCAGTTCACAGGACGATGAGGTTGGTGACGTAATTGCAGCGTTATCTTCACGTTTGTCATCACCCCCCCCCCCCCTCTCGCTTGTAAAAGATGGACGGATGGGAAGCAGCCATACGTTGCTTAGGGGGAAAAGGTTTGGGATTTAAACAGAGTGAATACAGCCCACTCAATATTGAATGCCGAATTCCTTTCTCACTTCCACTATGAAATGGGTAATATTTCTACAAGAAACGATCGAATCTCATGATTTGAATATCAAATCCAAAATTCACTACTCGGGTATTGCACGACAATCAGTTCCAAATCCATGATTCATTCTGTCCTGGGGCCACAATCAGTATGTTCCAGCTCATCAGGGTCTAGAATTCAATACGTTCCAGCGTATCAGGGTCTAGAATTCAATACGTTCCAGCGTATCAGGGTCTAGAATTCAGTACGTTCCAACGTATCAGGGTCTAGAATTCAGTACGTTCCAGCGTATCAGGGTCTAGAATTCAGTACGTTCCAGCGTATCAGGGTCTAGAATTCAGTACGTTCCAGCGTATCAGGGTCTAGAATTCAGTATGTTCCAGCTTCTGTGTTATGGTAAGGGCGCATATCTCGGGCCCTGTGTATGATAATGCAAGACTATATGAAGGTACTGCTTCTGTGCTTCACACTCTGACTGTCGGTGCCAGTTCCCGTGGTTGATTGGAATCCGTTCAAAGACCAAATCAACGAACAGTTCGTTGACGACCGTGTCGTCGTCAGTTTGCTCACCGTGGGGGGCGTGCAGGAACAAACAGAAGCGAGCGACACCCACTAGGAGGAAGTGATTCCTGATCATTCCCTGCTTGGTATTCAGCTTGCAACCCTTCCTCGGAGGAGAAAGCAGACAGGCAGTGTGAATCCCCCCTAATCGGATAGCAGGTCAAAGGGGATAGACGGATTGCCGATGCACAAGGCGCATGTATTGACGGACGGATTTGAAGAATCTGAACTGAGATTCGAGGAGAGAAAAAAGCAATAAAAAGATGGTGGGAGGAAGTTGGGGAAGGAATTGTAAAGAAAGGTGAAGATACAGAAGCGTGTTATTCCGTCTTTCTCTTATCTTAGGATGGAGTCTTAACGAAAACGAATTGGAAGCATGCGGGGGAGGTGGGGTGCTGACGGGCTATAAGGTGGAGGGCTTTGTAAAACAAGTCCGTTATATAAAAGTTTAACAGTAATATATGATTGTAAAATCTATTTATGTGTAGGCGGGGGGTTGTCATTAAGGTAACATAAAATTTAGAAATATCATAAAATACTAGGTTTTCCCCCCATATCTTCTATAACATCTCTTGATGTGTTAAGTGACTGCTACTGATATCAACCCTTACTACACACTCAATACGACTTTTGAGTATTGATTGAAAGTCACATATTTCTGTCCAAACGGGAGACCGCAACAGGAGCAACGAAGGTATAGATAAGGAAGCTCCCCTGTGAAAGAACTTCCGCTGCTTACACATCGGCTCATAAACAAGATTGGACGAATGTTCATATTCTGTGAATGTATCCTTCCCCAAGTTGTGAGCAAGATAATATCTTATGTCTACAGGGTGGCTCAATAAGTCACTTAACACCCCCAGTACAAGGCCACTGCGGCATGGAACGTGAAAATGGCGATGACCAATCGTTGACTGGCCAAGGGGGAACCACATTGACGTCACCCGCATGGTCGGCAGCCATCTTAATGTCCGCCATCTTGAATTCATTTTCTGAAATTTAAATGGGAAGGGGGTCGTGCGACATATCAAAATGGGCTAGAATTTCACCAGGAAAACAACTGTGACATTTGTTTTCACCTAACTTTAATTGTTGCAGAGTTAACAATACCACAAAGTTACGGCTCAATAAGACACTTAACACCCCCAGTACAAGGCCACTGCGGCATGGAACGTGAAAATGGCGATGACCAATCGTTGCCTGGCCAAGGGGGAACCACATTGACGTCACCCGCATGGTCGGCGGCCATCTTGATGACCGCCATCTTGAATTCAACTTCAGAAATTTAAATGGGAAGGGGGTCGTGCGACATATCAAAATGGGCTAGAATTTCACCAGGAAAACAACTGTGACATTTGTTTTCACCTAACTTTAATTGTTGGAGAGTTAACAATACCACAAATTTATGGCTCAATAAGTCACTTAACACCCCCAGTACAAGGCCACTGCGGCATGGAACGGGAAAATGGCGATGACCAATCGTTGACTGGCCAAGGGGGAACCACATTGACCTCACCCGCATGGTCGGCAGCCATCTTGATGTCCGCCATCTTGAATTCAACTTCAGAAATTTAAATGGGAAGGGGGTGATATGATATATCAAATCAGGCTAGAATGTCACGAGAAATGCATTGATGAAGGTTGTTTTGACGTATCTTTAACCAGTAAAAAGTTATGAGTGAATTATTGTACCAATTTGCTTCTTTTCGAGGTGTTAGAAAATGCCTTAACATTTGTTTAGCGCATCGGTAACGCATCGAGATCAAAGTGACGTCTAGGGGGAGAAGTTCGCAGGCCATTGCACAAGATTTTAATCGGGTACATTCACGAAGAGCTGCGCATTATGAATGGTTGTCGCGAACAATTACAGTGTGACGTTTCCATTAAATGAAAAGCCCTTCTGAAGTTGAATTCAAGATGGCGGACATCAAGATGGCTGCCGACCATGCGGGTGACGTCAATGTGGTTCCCCCTTGGCCAGTCAACGATTGGTCATCGCCATTTTCACGTTCCATGCAGCAGTGGCCTTGTACTGGGGGTGTTAAGTGACTTATTGAGCCACCCTGTACATTTTCACTGCAAACAAATCATGCAACTGTCACTTCGAACCATTCCAGTGGATATGCTGCCTGTGTGACGTGAGGGGCACATGGTTGCAGATCCAGTGTGTCTGTGAGGCAGAATAAGCCTTTCAAAAGCCGGCAATTTCACGGGACATGCGACCATTAACACTGGCCCATACAGCACACAAATGTTCAGGAGACATCTAATCAATGTCTTTTTGATATTTGTACCTAAGTTCCGGATATCCATAGGATATCCTATGGACATAGGATATCCAGGAAGGAGATTTATGTGGATCATTTTTGAATACGTTTTGGTCATTCTGTGGATCATTTTTGGACATGTTCTGGACATCCTCTGGATATCCAGTACCGGAGATCTTCCGAATATCCAGGTTGGAATATCCTATGGACGTCTAATGGATATCCCCTGGAGATTTATTTACTTATTTATTCCAAGTTCCAGATACAGCACTTGTAAGGCCATTTTACACTGAAAACTCAAATAAATAAACAAGAACAAGTCAAGATGGTTTTAGGTAAAAACAAAAAAGGTACTAAAGATAAACATAAGACATAAACAAGGAAACAAACAAAATATTTACATATTCATTCTTGGAGAGTCTTGTACTGTATGGGTATACAATGCACGTTTATCATCACTGATGACATTTATGAACATCCTGTATAATGTTTGGTTCTTAATGACATTATCAACCATCGTAGCAAGTATGTACAACCTCAAAACTTACTCTTGAGCGCGATTCCTACTTTTATCATTCCCCGTCTTTCTCTTTCCTACTTCCACCTCCAGCGTGAATCACAATTCTCCTCTCCCCCTCCCTTTCCATCCGTATCTTTCTCACTCGTTCGCTGGCGGCGCTGCTGCGGCCATTCCCGGAAACAAAACACTAACGAGCCGCGCTTCGAAATGGCCTCTTCCATAGTTAACGCCGTCTCTGGCCACCATTGTCATTTGGTCGAGCCGCGTTAACACTTCCGGAAAAAGGCGCAGGGCCCCATTTCACATACTCCTGCTGAACCCAGACACGATTCATCCCATTCTCTTGCTTTTTTATCTATCTCCCCCTCCCCCCGGTCCCAACCACCGCGAGGGGGAAGGGGGACTTTCCCTCAATCTACCGATCGCGGCGAAACAGGCTCTCTCCATTAGGGAGCGTCTACTTGCTTCAGATTTCAGCTTCAGCTGACTGGCTGAAAGACAAGGGAGGTGGTTACAGTCAGCTCTGCTCATTTCAGCTTCTCCAAGTGTTTTTATTTGCAGTTATCACAGAAATCACCTTATTTTCCACCAGTCTTTGTCACACACGTGGGAGACCTCCTGTAGCATTGATACTGCACAGAGAATATGGTACCATCTCCGATATTAGATAAATAAAGATTTTTCTTTCGTCTTCTCGATACCAAAAGATACAGAAATTACCACTTCTAGAATCGTACGTCCTTGCGACATGTAGAATAGCTATTTTAACAAGATATAAAGACCTTGAGTTATCATGCTCAATCTTGTAAAATGGGGCAGGGAAGATGTGAAATTAGTCGCGCCTCTAGCGGCCAAACGACGCATCCACATCTCACTCGAAAATGAACCTTCATAAATAAATGTAACTTTTCGTAGTGACACGGCCTTGGTCTGTTTTTACGCATGCGTAGTGAATTCTTTTCTACAGACTGGATGCTGCCCGTGTAGCTTGTTTCTTGAGTGTGAAACTTCCGTGTCGTTTCGGTCTGTTAGCTTCCTGGGGAGATTTAACACCGAAGCTACAGGCAACACGCGACAGACGACACTGAGAATTCACACCGGAGCGGCAAACGACACGAGCCCCATTCAGTATGAGGCAAAACATTCACCGCGCATGCGCAAACAGCAACACGAGGGGACATGATGCATGAGAAGCGACAAGTAACACGCAGCATGCCGTGTCTGTTCCCTTCAAAAGGTTGCATTGATTACTAAGGGTTCGCGTCCAAGCGATACGTGCTGCTTGTCGCTTCGGTGTGAAATCTCCCTAAGAGGAAAGAAGAGATATTCAGCCCAGGAAACCATTTCATGTTTTATCCTTAGACGCGGGAAAAACTAATATAAACCCTTCCTATGATAACATAAATGACGGTTTAATATGTTTTAAGTGGCCTGCTTTCAAACGAACCTTCTTCCGTACGTGAAGATAAAGACGGTCGCTTCCTGCCCGGCCAAAGGATCGTCATAAACACTTGAAGATCAACGAACCCCGCACATGTTTCACGGCGCGTAAAAATTTAAAATTAGCCGGGATTTACACTGTTGGAGGTTACGTCAACCAGACGTCCAGGCATCTTGTTTTTGGATTGCAAAGCCTTGTCTTACAGGTCGCCGCAAAGACAATGGCCTTCTCTGTGGTTTTTGTTTCTTTCAACTAATTTTTCCGCCTCAGAATTTCTTCTCAGTTGCCTTGTTTGCCACGTGTCCCCCGTGAGATGCTTTTGATGCATTTTTAACGAAGGCTGTAAATATAAGAGTATCCGAGGACGCGCCATCTTTCCAGATTTTTGAAGGTATGAAAGCATTGAACATACAATGTAATATCCAGGAAACGGATTTATACGCACTAAAAAGTTTTCGATACGTAAATATATATTTAGATATTTGGTAACAGTTCGTTATATCGGAGACACTTTTCTTCAAATTTACAGGAGAAACTACTTACTGAAATCAGTTTCTGTAGCATTGTCGAAGTTCTTGGAGGCATTTTCTTTCGCGGAAACTGAAAACTTCACCATAGAATGCTGCAGAACAAGAAATAATAACTTTTATGTAAGGAACTTGCATTTTCTGTAAAGCGACAACATTATGCCGTTGTTTCCATTATGTACCTGCAGATGGCGCGAGCATCGAAAGTCACGCGGTTTCGCCAGTGTTTCCAAACGTGCCTTTTTTTATGAGATTTTTTAACTATTCTTACCTAACCTAACCCATCCTAACCTAACCTTGCCGGAAATGGTCCTTGGGGCTATCCGTCAATGGTTCGTGGGGCTATCGTGGATGGTTTTTGGGGCTATCAGTCAATGTTTTTTTGGGGCTATCAGTCAATGTTTTTTTGGGGCTATCAGTCAATGTTTTTTTTGGGGCTATCAGTCAGTTTTTTTTTGGGGGCTATCAGTCAATGTTTTTTTTTGGGGCTATCAGTCAGTTTTTTTTTGGGGCTATCAGTCAATGTTTTTTTTTGGGGCTATCAGTCAATGTTTTTTTGGGGGGCTATCAGTCAATGTTTTTTTGGGGGGCTGTCCGTCAATGTTTTTTTTGGGGGCTGTCCGTCAATGTTTTTTTTTGGGGCTATCAGTCAAATGTTTTTTGTGGGGCTATCGTGAATGGTTTTTGGGGCTATGAGTCAGTGGTTTGTGATGACATAATGAACATGAACGTAGGTACTTTTCGGTTAAGAAGGTTGAAACACTGCATACCCACTCCAAATCGACAAAACACAAGCACGACGCGCGATGATCCACAGCTGTGCGCGACATATTGTATGTTCCGCAACGGAAGAAAGGAACCACAAGAATTACTCGTAATGTGAAAAATCGATGTTATTTTCGTGTAAAAAGCATAATAGCACCTTCAACAATGTTCCGCAATGCACAATTCGTAAGTACGAACCATGAGAAACACAAACTATCCGATTGTAATGAGTCTCCGATATAACGAACTGTTACCAGTTATTTTAGTAAAAACATGAAATTATACATGTACAACAGTGAAAAATAGCAATTTTTATCAACCACGCAGCTCACCTTACTAAACAAAACGCATTACGCTTACATGACATTACTTGTAATCCCAAATTCATGTACAAAATGTGCTTTATTTTCTATAAACAAGACAATTTCCCATAATCGATCAGCATTTTTTTTTGTAAGTCAAGTAACTACGACAACTTAATTTACCCACGCTCCTATGCGTGCAGCAAAAAGAAATGACATTTCTTTCACAAATAACACACTTCAAACATAATTTCAAATTTTGCCTTCTTCTATTTGGAAAACCAACACATTTGTACACAGTAGTAATTTTTATCAATGTTAATCACATTAAACACTGAAAGAATAATTAATATGTAACTTAGAAATTGTCACTTTTATTTCAATGTCCATCTGATCCCACCTTGTAGATTATTCCATTTTTTAAGAGTCTCACATGAAGGTTTGTCGTTAACCACAATTTAAACGGAAATGCGTCATACTGTTGAAATTGTATCGATCACTGACAAGGCCTTTGGGAAGTGAATCTCCTTCTGTTGTCCCTAAAGACATATTTATATTGTCTGAAACTGCGTTGGGAATGGGAATATGTAAAATTTGCAAAGGATTTTACAAACTTTGAGCTTGCATTCTCTATTCTTTGCCAAGACAGTGTAAAGCATTTTTGTATATCGTTTGTAAAGGCGAATCTCAAAGTGCATCATATTTCTTTCCATGTCTGTACGTTAATGCATGAAATTGATACGTTTTTCGATGCATCTTCCTCCATATTTATCGGTGATGCATTTAAACATTTGATCCAAGCTACAGACTTCATGCATTTTTCTGTTTCAACGCTTTCCATCTAGTAGACTAGCTTGTCCAATCAGGTAACGCATTCACAGCCCTGGTTCATCTACGCTTTAGAAACCACAGAATCCGCAAGGGAGCTCAATAACCCGTGAAACATTTCCCGGTAACTGAGGAAAATCGAAGCTATTTAAAAAAGCCAAAGGTTTTTCCTCTAATAACTCTTCAGCCACCGTAGCAGGAACGTGGATATGGACCTTTTGTCCACGTAATATCGGCAATGAGGAGCTTCTCCTATTGATTGGAGTGGTTGCTGGTGAGCGCCGATAAGGTTTCATCGGAGTCGGGTGGCGAAGTATTTGGAATGCGAGCGATTCCTCTGATCTCTCGCATAATTATCAGCTTCTGGCGCTCCATGTCGCCCAGCCCGACGAATTCAAGTGGAGAAATTGACGATGCGTTTCTCGATATGAAAGTTCTCTCACGAGAAAGGAGGCAAGAGACAGTTTGGAGCTTGATAGACTGTGTAGCCGCTTCATTGGAACTAACCGGAATTCACTCGAATGTAAGTTATATCGCAATAAGAGTTGTATTTGTGATACAGATGTCAAGTTTTTATTTTATTAATAGCCGATTCGAGATAACTACTGTCCGGCCGCGGATGGTGAGACTAGCTCGACAGGACGAGTCTACACGCACGATAGGGGTTGTAGGTAGAAACTCGCACGAAACAGCGCTGTGCGTTTCAGATTAGTATTTCGCTTAAATGCGTTCGGTAATTTTATTTATTTGTTGCGTTTGTGTTGTATTTTACAAGTGTTTAAGTCAAGGGTTCGATTCCCGGAGGTGGGTGATTTAAGTTAGGAATTCTTCCGGCCTTGTCCCCGCATAAAAATAGCGGCCCTGGGGCTCACCCAGCCTCAACTAGATGGGTACCTGGGGGCAACCCTGCGGGATAAAGGCGGCCGGAGCGCAGTGCTGATCACATCACCTCCAACATGACCGAGATCTATGGAATGTGTGGGACCCTACCCCCACACCCCCTTGTATATGCCTCATGGCATGCTGCAGAGTACACGGGGAACTTTATCTTACCTTTTCACCTTCAGTCGTGGCGAATAAACTAATTATACAAATAAATGAAGTTAAATTAACCAACCAGAGACGAGCAAAATGTGTGTAACATTTGTCCGCAAATACGACAGCGCATAAAAATAACAGTACTAATACAGAGCATTCCCTGACATTCGCTACGAGAGACGGCGGCAAGCGGCCCGCCATCAGCGCTTGTCTTTCCCGGTGAACGGATCCGCGACAGTCGCTAGAGTCGGCTGTTAAAATTACAGTTTTCATATTGTGTACTAACCTTCACTACAGAAGGTGTTGAAAATGATGTCCCTCTGCTGCAACACATTCCTGGCATCTCCGAAGGTAATTGGCATTTACACGTGCAAGTTCGTCTACTGTAATTTTCCCGATTTCTCGTACAATACTTTCTTTTAACTCACGGATGTGTGCGGATTGTCTTTGTATACTTTATTTTTTAGATTTCCCCATTTTCATTGCACTTTTATTCAGAACTGACCCTGTTACTCTAAACTTTTTTTTTTACGAGGTTTAATATAGTGGTCCTATGTGGAACGGGAACACCAGGAAATTTCGTTGAAAACGTCGTCGCACTTCTCCACAATTTCTCTTTCCGAAGTAACACTCGACAAGATAAATCCTTTGTTGTAATGTAAGCTTTTGTGGTGCCATATTAAACCACAATCTTCAACACACGGACACGACACAACACAACACAACTTCCGAAGGAGAATTATACTGGCGTCAGTCTGCAACGTCAACAGACAGGTAAAGGGAGCGAAAAAAAAAGACTGTAGCGTTCGACTGCCGCAAACCCCGTTTACCGGGAAAGACAATCTCTGACGCCGGGCCGCTTGCCGCCGAGTCTCGTAGCGAATGTCAGGAAATGTTCTGTAGTATGATTTATACTATTGACTCTGTTCATTGAATATCAATTACAGACTTTCAAAATAGTGATTAAAAGCGGGCGCCCAAACAAGCCTATTCAGCAGCACCAGAGTAGTGCTGTGCAGTGACTATAGACTGTTTACGAACCACACGATCATAAATAAATTCAATTTTTGTGCAAGAAAACCTGCTATATCTTCGAATCCACGCTGGATAGTAGAAACACGTCGTAAAAGAACGGCTGCCTCCCATCAACTGAATAGTTCCGGAACAGTGGCGCTTATGTCGCGACGTTATTCAAGGTCACGCTCTGTGACAAATGAAGGATGTTATCGGGCGCGTACATTTAAACAGAAATGAGTCTCGTTTTTACTGACACTCTCTCGTACGTTGTTATAGTGGTCAGCGTCTATTCCTACAGCTCCAGGTGCCTAGGTTCGAATTGTGGTTAAGCGGACTGGCCTTTCCCGCCATGTATTCATTCTCATCGCCGTTATCAGCCCAACAAAACGACGCAAATAACCAAAATATAACTAATTTAGTCTTATTCTGTAGGCCTTGGCAACAATGGAAACCCCTCCATTGTTGAGTGCATGTGAAGGGGCGAGGTCGGACACAGTGCTCTCACAAATACGTGACAGTTTCTATCAGCGGATCTAGAACGTTAACGAAAACAATGAGGCTTTCGATGGAACCATGGTGAATTATTGAACATGATTTATCACAGCCTCGACTGCACTGGGATATAAACTCCCAACACGTTTCTAAATACTGTAATTGATGGCCCCCTTAGGTACGGTGTAACAGAATCGTCGGTTTACACGTTAGATGGCGACACTGAAGTTTCTGGTGTATTAGCCTCTACGCCTAACGTGTTTTCAGCGCGAAATTTGAAATTCCGTGCTTCTTTAAATAAAAATGTAATATCTTGTAACTACACACGATATAGTTACAAATCATTCCTTGCTTGTTCAATACAAATCAGTGTCATTGATTTGTACCTAACACCTTTTTATAGGAAAAGTTATTCCTCTCGGTTGAATAGATATCGACTTATGAAGATGTGAAGTGCTACATTGTTTACTTCGTCTTGGTTTTCCTACAGGTCTCTTACCATCAGGTTTCACAGCAAGAATCCTATAAACTGTTCTTTCCTCTCCCATTCGTGCCACGTGCCACCTGCCCATCTAACGTACTTATATCATGATATAAGGATAGGCCTGCAATCTTTTATGCACAGGGTGTGTTTCGAAGAAAGCATCTTTATTTAGACCGAGTTGCAGGAAACGGGCGATTCGTAGCAATTTCCGGCTTCCAATGCTTCTAACGCTTCCAGCAAGATTTGCCGAGAATCTTCTTAGTTGATTCGTGGCCTGCCGCACTAATTAGAAACGCTTCCTTCTTCCCATTTACATCAGCTTTGCGATGTCCTGATTCAGTCCCCATGGTTACTCCTGGTTGCTAAGGAGCTTGCTTCCGGACGCCATCTGTAACCTACAGTTGCCCTACTCGCATTGTACAGTCTGTGAATCCTCCAAGCGTTCGTATTGGCGCTTACGTTCCTTCTTCCTGTGTGAACAGTAACTTGCTCCAGAATTTATCTTCCTTCTGAAAACCTCTATTCGAAAATCTGTGGGGCTTCCTGACAGTATAGTGATTACTTCACTTTTCTGCAAATCTTCAGGTTATTATTAGAATAATTAAATCAAGAAGACTTAGGTGGGCAGGCCATGTGGCACGAATGGGATTCTTGTTGGGAAACCTGATGGTAAGAGACCTGTAGGATGGCCAAGAAGAAGATTGAGGAATAACGTTGAGATGAACCTAAAGGAAATCGGTAAGGATGAAAAGGGTTGGATTGATCTTGCCCAGAATTGGGACAGACGGAAGGTTTGTGTTGCTGCAGCCATAAACCTTCGGGTTTAAGAATGCTAGAGAATTGGTTAGTTAGTTTTCTGCCAATGTTGACTAATCGCGAAGATGAGGTTGAATGGCGGTAAGATGAAAGAGGTGAAGGGACTGGCAAACACATATGGACAACACACAGCGAAGTCCCATAGAGGATTATGCTGGCCATGTGTTCAGACGCCAGAACCTCGCTAGTCTGCAAAATGCAGTCCAGGGTGTAATACGTGGCAGTGAGGTTAAGATTTGGGTCACCCTTTACACCTCGGATAGCATAATGGTAACGTCGTCGCCTTGTAATTAAGGGGTCCCGGGTTCTATACACGGTGGAAGCACATAGTGATTCAGGTCCCATTTCAAACTGTAGGTCCAGTCTCGATCTGCCTCTCTGTGCATAAGGTGGACTTAAAACAAGAACTCAGAGACGAATATGTGAAAAATTCTAATCTGTTTAGAATATCTTGTAGAGAAATTAAGCGCAACTTCATATGGTGTGCTTCCTCTTTGTAGATATCTCTAATGTACCGGATGTTTCATAAATAATTGAGTGGTTACAAAAAGTTATTGCAAGTAAAGTACGAGGTGCATTCAAGTTCTAGGGTCTCTATTTTTTCTTCATTACTAGAAGCAGTTATTATAGACGCAAGAGTTGTTTAAGAAGCATCCATTCTTGAAGGTTGATGAGGCCAGATGACAGCATGAAACGGCCCATAGGAAGCTAGTGGCGCTATCTAACGACGGACATGTTTTTGATACTGGAAATGACATCACTTACATCGAAAGAACAGCGTGTTAATATCCATTTTCTTCACCTCCGTGGAGTAACACCCATCGATATTTATCTTAAATTGACTGAGACATGCTGTGGTGGTGTCATGGACGTGAGCAATGTGCGTTCTTGGGTGTGATAGTTCAAGGAATGTCGAACGTCGTATGAAAACAAACGAAAGGAGCCTCGCCCACGAACCAGTTACTCCATTGCTGAGAAAAGGGATATTTTGGGACTGAGAAGGCGTTATACTCACGCAATGCTATCCTAATGGTACCACAATAATGGGTACAAGCTATGAAACTGATTTGAGGACCAAGTTGCTTCCAGCATTGCGAAAGAAACTGCCGGAAATGGCTGAAGCTGTGCTCTTTCATCAGGACAACGCACCTCCTCATTGGGCGGCCATTGTTCAGCATCTCTTCATGGAAAACAAATTTGAAGTGAATCACATGCTCCGTCCATACTCCCCTGACCGTGCACCTAGTGATTTTTGGCTTTTCCCAACGCTGAAGGACTTTCTCCGGGCTGCACATTTTCCTCTCGTGCTGCAATTGCATCGGCCATTTTCCAGTGGGGCAAGCAGACCCCTAAAGAAGCGTTCGCGGCGGCCATGCAATCATGGCGTCGACGTTGCGAGAAGTGTGTACGTCTAGAGGGAGATTATGTTGAGAAGTGAATGAAGTTTCATCTCTGTTGTGTAAGTTGCTTATGAAAGAAAAAATAGGAGACCTTAGAACTTGAAAGCACCTCGTCAAAACGAACGAGGAACTCAAACCGTTTTTTTGTACACCTACAAATGTTCAATGTGTGCGCTCAACGTGTGACACGGCACACATCGACACGATAGTCTAGTTCTTTACACACTTGCCTGTGGATAGTGTCTATCGCTGCCAAGATATGCTCCCTTAGGGCTGCGATATCACGCGGCATCGGCGAGACGAATACCCTGTCTTTGATTAAACCCCCACAAAAAGAAGTCACACGGTGTAAAGTTCCGTGGTTTTGGGGACCAAAACTGTGGGTGATTTGAGTGTCGCCTAGCGGCAGGGATGTGAACTCTCAGCTTACCAAAACATCCACGCACAAACTGTTTGCGTTCCTGGATCCTCCTGGACTGGTTTCATTAACACAAGTTCAATAGGTTACTTGCAATATTTTTTTGTAACTCTTATTTATGAAACACCCGGTATTAGTGGCATCGTAAGGCTGTTTTTGCTTAAAACAATATTACATCCCACACCAGTGGCGGCGACTGGGTTCCAAAACTGAGGGGCGCAAGCGCACTTTTCCTTGATACATAAGATTTAACGGGCAAAAGTGGCAAAAAGTGGGTGGCAACTGCCTCCCCTCCCCCCCATCGCAGCCACTGTTCTGCACGTAATCCTTTATGGCGAAATTTAACGTATCGTAATGTTAATCAGTCAGGCTAGCTTCTTGTGTACATTGCTTAATAATGCCAACAGATGTCGTGGCAAGACACATGTAAGCAACGCACTTGCCGCTCCGGCCCAGTTGCGATAGGAGACATTGCTCTCTGCTAGACAGCTCCACGCTATAGCATGTTGCTGTAACCTGCCGTGTAAGCAACTGAAAGAATGCTTATGCTAGGAGCTTTTAGTGCTGTGTTCAATATCTCGACGATTCCTTCCGAGAGAGAAGACATGACTAACGCAAGCACTCGTATCTTGGCTATCCTACTTCAAATGGATTTTAAGACAGGCCATGGAATTGGAAATGGGGCAGTTTTTCTTCATCAAACTCAACGTCTAAAGTCACTTTCCAGCAAGGTAGTGCTCTTGTTCAGATCTTTTCCAGACTTTGGATTGGTGGAAGGGGTTCAAGTCCATGGCCACAAATATCACCTGACTTCAATCCTTAGATTTCGTAAATTAAAGGCGAGTTTCACGGCAGAAAATCGTCAGGAAAAGTTACTATTTTCAGCCTGGCCCGTAATTTGTTTTCTAATTAGCCAGCAAAATCAGTATGTCTACAAGTTATGATTTTTTTGCTTTCATTATTGCATTTTGTCAACCTTCCAGTGAGGTGACAGAACTTTTGAAGATAGGCATTGCGTATATATATTATTTCCTGACCCAATAATGACAATTATTGTCCTACCAAGATTAGCACTGTTAACATAATTGCTAAGAAATTCAAATTCTACAGTTTTACTGCTTTGTTTCCTACTATTATGTTTTTCAGCATGTTACGTTTTCACGTCATCTTTATACAGTTCGAAAATCTTGATAGGTTTGGTACAAAATGATAGCTTGTCGTAGATCATAAAACTATTTGTTTATGTTCAATATATAAAGTGAGTTGACCAGAGGCTCAATCACGAATTTTTGTCAGTGCTGGGGAGCAAGTACCAGGATAAACGTACCAATAATAATAATAATAATAATAATAATAATAATAATAATATTGTACCATTATTATTATTATTATTAGTAGTAGTAGTAGTAGTAGTAGTAGTAACGACCGCCATGTTAGGCAGATTTCAGATGTATATTGGCATTTATTTTATTCGTATACTTTCAAGTTAAGAACTTGGATTAAATTATTTATACTTAATTGTTTTCATAATTCATGTATATATTTACGTTTTATCTTATGTTATAATATTATTCGCGTATTTTTGCAACATTTATTCAGAATTTATAGGCTAATGATTATCCCAAATACTAATATATGCAACGTCTTCATTGTTTTTCAAGCACAAGTTAAATACATCTCTTCTTAATATCGATTTTTGTTCAACAATGTACAAGATTGAAGTAATTTATCTTCGTTATAAACTAAATCTTTATTTAATCATTTTTATGTGCAAGAGCAAATATGATTTATTGATAAAATCAGCTTAGTTATTTCTATATAGTTTAATATTGTGATATTATAGCAAAGTATTTCTCCCTCGTTTTCAATAAAATATCGTTTTCCTATTGGCTGTTTATGTTAGGAGTGGGGGAACCACGCTTCGTGTTCTTGGAGATGTAAAAACTTCCACTTTGGCATTTTTAACTGTTGCCAACCACAATCAAAGCTTACTATCGCTAATTAACATTGATGTGTTGTATAAATTATCAGTTTTTCTTGTGTTATTTTATGTTATGAGTTTGTATTGTAAGTTAGAACAATCTGTTATGCAGCGTCTCGTGCTTGAGGTAAGCAGTTGAGGTCTTGCTATTAACTGTGAAGGCGGTGCGCGGACTCTCGTGTTAAATAATTGCTTATCACTGCCTGCGAGCGTGCATGACCCAACAAATTATAACTTTTAACATGTGCGAATCAGTATGTACGCGCGCGATTCGTCATTAAAGATTTTGGATATTTTTAATATAAAGTATTTGAAATTTTATTTACTGTCACGTGTCGGAATTCGGTGGTTTCCTTCCTGGAGGAAGGGTGGATCGTCTTAATCCCGATCCCTGGGTGAGAACTGGTGTTCCCAACTGACCAGTCGGAGCAAGGAGCGGTGTGTTGCCAATTCGGATCTCCATACCCTGGAGTTACGAGTGGTGGCACGTGGCATTGCATTTTGTGGTGCCGCAACGAGTACCAGGATAAACGTACCAATAATAATAATAATAATATTATTGTACCATTATTATTATTATTATTATTAGTAGTAGTAGTAGTATCAAATACGTTATCATCCTCGTAAATTACGCAAAAAAGGGGTCGGTGCTAATGCATTTGTGTTCAAACAAACCGTTTGACTTATTTTTCCAAAGGTAAAAGGTAAAGTGTTCCCCTGTGCTTAACACCACGCCATGAAGGCATACAGGGGGTGCGGGGGTAACGCCCCACACTTTCTTGATCCGGTCGTGAGTGGGGGTGATGTGATCAGCACCACGCCCCTGACCGCCTTTACCCCCCAGGGTTTCCACCAGGTACCCATGTTATTCGACGCGACGCTGGGTGGGCGCCGGGGCCGCTTCCAACGTTAGAAAAGGTTCGAACCCGGGACCTTTAGCATGGTAGTCAGACGCGTTACCGACTGAGCCACCGCAGCCACTTGTTTTTCCAACACGTTCAATTTCACATTAATAACGGAAAACAAGCACACAAACTATTTTTGAAAGACGAAAAATGCCTGATAAATGCATTCCGAATAAATTATTTTTTACATTAACATGTAAAACTTTCATGCACGATATATGTTTCACACATATGCAACATGGAGCGACGTAAAATAAGAAAATACATATGCAACATGCCAACACTCAATTGTGTACGTATTCAAAGTTTCTTTGATACAAATATATACGACATATATTATTTAAATACATTACACAATCATTTCGTCCATCTCCCAATAAACCAACAGCAAAAATTACATAAATTGTCTCTCAAATGTGCACGCTTCCATTCGTCAATACAATTGTCCGTGCATTTAAGACTAAATCAATCAAGACAAGTGTTATTTCTCTCTCTGGTAATTTACAATGCATTACAGAAAAGAATTAAGAGATTGCAAGCGAAGCGATCCAATTTTTTTGCAGACTGAAATCAATATTGATTTAATAGGGCGCAAGTAATTTCGCGGGACGCCGATGCATTCTCGCTTTTACAACTTTTTTCATTTAGATCATTCGGCACCCAGGACTGACTCCCCCCCTTACTACGGTTCTGAACTTGATAAGACGAAGAAAAGCAGGAAGGGAATGCGAGCGAAGCGAGCAAGAAAATTTTACGAAAAGTATTTTTATTTGCATCAAATTTGAAATTGAGGGCGGTAATTGCCCCCTGCAAGTAGTCTTGGCCGTCAATGTTTGCATTTCCGTCCAAGGTTGGAGGGCGGGGGGGGGGGGGGGGGCAATTCCTCCTGCCTCCCTGTGGTTGCGCACTGGAGTTGACTGTGTATGGGGATGTTAGGTGCCTGATTTCTGCGGTTTTGCTTTAAAATGTTAAATTTTCAATAGGCTGTACGTAATTAAATTGGTTTGTAGTTCATCAGTGTTCGGTAATTATTTACTATTTTACTAATATATGATTGCATAAGTCTCCACCGCTCGAAATTCCATTATCCATATTATAGATAGTAGTTTAAAATGCTATTTTTCATGTAACTCTCGATGTCACGTGAAGCTAGGCATACGCTGGTTTTCATCCGGTTCGAGGAAGGAGCAAAAAAAATTAGGGCGATTTCGATGGGGAGAGACGTTGTTGACTTGAGAACCTAGCAGAGACCCAAGAACACGCCCGATCTCTACTTGTGAGTTATCGCGTAGGCTGACAGATGGCAGCAGCTGCGTGATTGTAGACGAGGCGCTCTGTTTTTTACCCCTCGAGGTAAAAAAGAAAATCAGAGAGCGAAGAAGAATGATGCCTTAGTTTCTTTCAAAGAGAAGACTCGGTCATATCTTGCTCTATCCAGCGCAGAGGGAAATAACATGTCTACGTGAGGCAACTCTCGGTTACAGATTGTTTACACTTTGCTAGTTTATCAGGCGTCCTTGGGGGAACAGCGTTGGGAACACCGATATGGTGGTGGATTTTCATTACGGTACATCATCTGCCGACAAGGTTTTGATAATCGTAATGAAAATTCCACTTGTCTATCAGTGTTCCCAAATACCGACCTCCGTGGCGGAATGGTTAGCATAGCGCGCTACGACGCCATGAGTCCGTGATTCGAATCTCGGTCTTGGCATGGGTGTTTGTGAGTATTCCATCATGAATTTCGTCATCATCACTAATTCTCATCTTCACGATTAGCCAAAAGTGGCAGAAAAGCGAAGTAAAATAAACCCAATCAATCAATCCAAAAGATTTTATTCTTGTTTGCAGAATTCTTCAAACCACAAGGGCAACACAATTTTCCCAGGGTTAGCATTACTGATACTTAAAAGGAATTTTGATATTGTGCAAGAAAATTGCGAAGTGTCTCCCCACTAAGTGGGAGATAAATAACTGGGATGGTCACAGATAACAAGACAAAGATCCTTGCGTTGTGTGGTTAGTGTAGAAATCTTTATGGGCCACATACGTGACGATACGCGAAGCCGTTTTGCGTGTTGCTCTTGCCCTCAGCATACCTCCTAGAAGATTAGGATTTCGTCAGCAGAGGATGATGACGAAGCCTTCAGGAATGAGATCTGAGAGAATTTTTTCTTAATGGGCGACTTTGTTAATTGAGCGACATCTTGGGGCTTATCTGTGATGCAGGAACCTTGCAGATAGACATGGAAGAGCGAGGAGATGCTTCTCTGACCCATTTCGCTGCCGACATCTGTTCAAGGATGAAACACACTGCTTCGTCTGTGTACACAGCCACCGTATCTATATGATGCATCAGAAACGCATCATCTGATGCACTGAAGTGTGTCTTTTGGCCTTCACACACAAAACTAAATGCATCAAATCTATTCGATGCACTAGAAACTCAATGATTGTTGCACTAAAGTGTGATTTTTGGCCTTCACACAGAAAGCTACAATGCATCAAATCTATTTGATGCACTCTAAAGCATTATCTGATGCACTGAAGGGTGTTTTTGGCCTTCACACAGAAAACTAAACACCAGTAGAACAATAAAATACAAGTTTATTTCAATGCTCTGTTCAACTGTTATGAGAAATTGAACCAAATTGCATGAGTGAATGTTCCCTGTATTTCGAATTTAAATGTATTGTAACTTTCCTCACAATGTAGATATTCGCGTTTCCCATGGTAATTTCGCCGAACTATTTGTTTATGCTCGTAGTGTTCTTATTTTTGCCAATATGTTGCTAACATGATGTTCTCTTAAATAAATATGCAATTTGTCCGCTTCGGCAAATGTCATGTACATACATGGAAATTATTGTGTGGGACGTTGTGGAAGGAGTTGTGTGCGAAAGAGTTTTTTTTTTTTTTTACAACTACAAACCAAATTCCACACGAGCAAACCACGAATATTCTGTTACCAAGTAATGAATCGCTGAAATTAACAACCCGTTTGTCTCTCTCAATGAGTGGATGAGCAACAGGATCCGCGATAGTGTAGCCCGATTGTCTCCATATCAAAGTTTGCAGAGTTTGAATCCCGACTGTACGTTTATGCCCAGAAAAGTAAAGGCATTAATTAAAGCAAATAGATGCGTAAAAACTATAGTCCCAAATAAACTTCTAAATGTGTCCGATATTGTTTATGCAGTAAAATGCATATGTTTTTGGGACATGTCATGTCAAAGTGCCTTGAATCTCAATTTTTAAAAGTAAGACTACTGGCAACACTGCAGCCAGGCGACTTGAGTTTCAATGAGAATGGGACCATATTAGTGTGACGTCATGAGTCCAAACAAATCTACCACGTGTTTTTTTTTCTATCCCGGCCCATTGAAATTTCCATCAGAAGGGGTAGCTTTGACAGCAGTTATAAAAGAAAAAATTGTGATGTGTATCGTACATCAATGTAAATATGAGATCAACACATGCGAAATCAACACAGCCCCCAACCTGACCATCACCGATTTACATGAAATTTGGGGAGTTGAAACTATGCATGGAACTTAGTAACTATGGAAAGTTTGAGTCTCGTTTGTCTTCTAATTGTTAAATTATTCAAGGTCAAAGTTCGCATAAAATGCTCGTTTAGAGCCCGCTTAGCTGTACTAAATGTGCTGTAACTCCGCCCCTATTTCGCCTAGGAAGCTCAAATAAAGCTTATTGTACAGGGAATTGAACAAGCTTTCCAGTGATATATATAACAAGGCTACTTTTGGATAAAAATATAATTTTGTCACGTGACCTTGGCCTTTGACCTTGAATATCTCAAAACATGTCATAACAAAAAATCATGAAAAAAATATATTTGGTCTCTCATGCCATACTCTAAAACATATCAAAATATGATTCTTGGACTGCAATGGGATCAGAAGATACAAAATAATATGTGTAACTATGTGACTGATAAAAGCCTCATTACATGAACTATGACGTGTCAAATTTCCCTTAATAGCCCCCTACAAAATGTAAAGGATGGTGATGGTCAGGTTGGGGGCTGTGTTGATTTCGCATGGAATGACTCATGTGTTATATATAGACGCATTCTCCGAAATCTCATATTTACATTGATGTACGATACGCATCACAATTTTGTTTTATAACTGCTGTCACAATAATAAAAGCTAACCCTTCCGTTGGAAATTTCAATAGGAAAAAAAACACGTTTTCACTTTGTTTAGACTCAACATGTGCTCCGTCGTCTGCTGCAACGTCACCACTAATACGGTCCATTAGAAAGAAGGGACAGGATTGGCGCCCAAGCTGGGGCAGGATTGGCGCCCAAGCTGGGGCTGACCTCGAATCGCAGTTGGCAACTTTGGCCATGTTTGCCAGGTCTAAAACAAACTAATTGCGGTTGGATGTTTCCTCCCTGATCCGATATCTGGTCGGTTTTCACCTGTGCAACAGGTAACCGGTATCCGGAGACAGAGCAAGCACTGATCTCAGAAGGGGCAGAGCAGAGCAAATTGGCTAAATCAGCATACAGTCTCTTGTGGCACTAGTGCGACCAGAACGGAGAATTTCTGAGCGAGTGGGGGGCGTCCACCTGGTGACGTCGAGGGAGGCTTGGATAAACGTTTCCACGTGGTTGACTTTCTCAAACAAGAGGGTCAAAAGGATGATGTTTTGATAGAGAGAGAGAGAGGAGGAGGATTCCGGTCTGCAAAGGAAATGAACGTTTGATCAGATTCGGAGATTACAAGATTTCAATCCCAGCTCCAGGAGAGGTATAAAACAGAAACGCGTTTACCAATGTTACGAAAACAAAACTGAAGTATCTTTTTGTAGCTTTCTTTTTTATATCGCTCTGTCAAGAGTCTCGTCTCGTATGTAAGGAAATGTCTCGTTCTCATCTCGTGTACACGTCCTTCTTGATTTGATTAGTTTACTTGGCGTTGGTTTTCTGCCACATTGGACTAATCGCGACGATGAGGATCAGCGGCGTATACTGATTCCAAATCTGGGCTATCTCACTATGTCACGTGGTCCTTGGCTATGAATAGAAATAAGTTTACCAACTCATAGGAAATGAGGTTGCCAAATCATAGGAAATGAGGTTGCCAACTCATAGGAAATGAGGTTGCCAACTCATAGGAAATCAGGTTGCCAACTCTCAAGAATTTAGGTCATCATTTCATTGATATGAATAATTTTATTTACAATTCCTGATCGATTTTTCTCCTGCATTTTATTCTCTAGATTTCAGGCTTCGGAGATAACCTAGGTAGCCTAGAATATACGCTCCTGATGAGGATGATATAAAATTGATGAACACTCACAAAGAATGCCCAGGCTGGAATTCGAACCATGGACCTCGCTGGGAACACGTATGCTTATTATTATTATTTTAAATTTGAATGTATGCAACTTCGGCGCACGGTTGACAGTTGACACTAATGAATTAACCTCGCAATTGTGATACGGCTTGACCAAGATGAGCAAAACCCTCTGCGCTGTTTCACCGAAAGCGAGAGGAGCGCGGGCGATGCAATCAGCTACTTGCCTCGTTAACCCTGCCCCTGCGTTGCCAAAATGTGCGACATTCTTCAACACATCGTGTATTCAATGCCAAGTGTTTGGATCACCATGAAGGGGAAAACCGTGGAAATTTTCTTGAACCAACGTGACTTATGCAGACGTACCATCAAACAGATACACGTACGTAGATGCCGTACGGTGCACGAGCGCTTTCGATTTTCATCCGAAGTTTATGGTTCAAGTCCCGGCCTGGGAGTTCTTTGCGAGTGCCCCTTCCACAATTTCATCTTCATCGTTGCGATTAGCCAAAGATGGCAGAAAAGCGACACTGAATGACATAAATCTGATTACAAGATGTGAACAGTGTCATATATCGTGGAGGCAATATATCGCCACGATATTTTGGCGATATATATCGTGGAGACGATATATCGCCGATATCACGACATGGAAAAACATCGTATCCTCTGTGACGATATTTTCTTGACGGTATATCGCGATATCAAATATCCGATATTGTCCATCCCTAGTTACCATACCACCTTCGGGACCATAATGCAAAATCATTTTGGGAAGGAAATATTCGAAATTACCAATCATTGACATGATTCTAGGAAACTAGAAACATTTCTCAATAATGAAATTTTGATGTAATTCGAAGACAGAGCAGACATTTAGGAGCGAACACATAAAAAGAAGGATCAAAGACCTTAATATTTGATACGGGAAGAGTAGGTTGACCTATTATGCACGCTTCGAATGCCACGTTTGAAAAGAAAATGTCCGTTTGCCATTTTGACTTCAATATTAAAACTCGCAGATGACATTTACCAGCTATTAAAGAAGTAAATGGTTAGGGACCTCTCCCCCTCTTCCCCCCTAAACTCCGAGGATGAGAAATGTAATAAAGGAGCTTTATTGTTTATTTTGACTTGCTTCAGACGGGCTGCTTGAAAAGGGGGGAAAAAAACTGCGCATGCGCAGAATGTTCGCCGTCGAAATGTCGCCGGCCGCCAGACCTTTACCAGTCGGGACTCGCATCTGAAGGTTATAATCTCCAAAATTTCAGGAATTGCGGTTTAATTCTACACAAGCACTAGGATAAGTGGAAATCAGCTCGTGTGGAGTTTTGCCAACCTCTGTGAGAGAATGGTTTTTGCGCCGCGTGTACGATGCCAGGGGTACAAAGAACGAATCCTGTGTTAGGTATCACGTGTTAATCATTAGGGGTCGGATTTGCACATAGTTGCTTATACATACATATACTGTACATACAGGCTGATTCAAAAGTCCCAGGACACCCCTTTTTTCTCTGAAACGGATGCGGTAATGACAGGTCCAACTTCACCGGGGTTAATCTGGGGAAGATGCCCATGTGTGAAGGTGCTTCCGGGACATGGCCGCCATCTTGAATTCCGCCATATTGGATCGAGGTCAAATTTTTCAAATGGAAAGGAGTCATGTAAGGTATCAACACACACGAGAATTTTCCAAGAAATGCAATGCTGTAATTAGTTTTGTGATAGCTGTAACGGTACAAAAGTTATTGACACTGAAAGATGGCGACCGCGTACCCACCGGTATGTCATAAAGGATGTCCTCAATGTGGTTCCCATCGTGCTGATCACACTCTTCGAGGCGGGCGTGAGATCCACTCCGCATGGGCCCCCATGAGCATGTGTGGGGGTATTTGATCACAGGCCCTCATGATGCGGTAGCAAATGTGGTGTGCGTCGCGGATTTTTTCGGAGTACACAAGCTGTTTCAAGTAACCCCATAGAAAATAGACCAGGGGAGTGATGTCGGATCACCTCAGTCCTCTCTTGCGTGTTAGTGCCATCATTTGTTACTTGCAACAAACAGATGTTCCTACTTTGTGTCATTAACATTTGTACCGTTAGAGCTATCGCAAAACTAATTACATTATTGCATTTCTTGGAAAATTCTAATGTGTTTTGATAAACCCATATGGCCCTCTTTCCATTTCAAATATTTGACCTCGAGCCAATATGGTGAACTTCAAGAAGGCTTCTTGTGTATTTCGTTCCTCATTTTTGCCACATTTCTCAAATAACCCTTGAAAGATTACTGCTAAGGTATTATTTAATGCCAATGCACATGTTTTTGATTTGTAACCGACCTGCCCCAAGCCAAAAAATATATCCTGAATAATTTGATTGCTTTTTACAAGAACATAGTTTTGCTTTGAAATTAACTAATTTATCCATAACATAGACTATTCATAAGTATATTTTTTTAGAAGAAGCGTATAACTTTTATTATGCTCAGGAAGGAATTGTAAAATTGTACGTCGTTCACCGAAATTTGGTAAATGTAAACTGATATTGCGATGTTCTGCCATCTATTGAGCATAACATTCTCCAATTGAAAGCAACTTTCGACATTTAAAGTTAGTGACAAGCTGGCTGAAATACCGTCATTTATTTTTTGACTCAAATTTCCAAATTATGACACTCATATTTCCAGCATTTAATTAGAGCAGATGAACGCAACAACGTTTCATCTGGGGACTACTTTTTTTATTTTCCCTGCGGCGGATGAGTATTTCAAACGTCAACATTGGGAGGGATTTTCAACAAAGTTTTTTTCGTCTCTCCGGGGGGAGAAAAATCCCAATTTGTCTTTCTGAGGGGTTTTGATGAGTCGTGGCTGACTGAAATTGAACACAGTAACATTTTTATAGGTCTAGACGAGTCGTAAAGGGTAGTAACTTTATGGTATTAGATCTCGTTAACTTTTGAAAAGGTTAAACGTTGTTATAAAGCTGTATTACTGATTAAGGTTCGGTAGATTCTGGGGAAAATGATTAATTTTTAGACTTCGTGGTTGTCTTTTTGTTTCACGTTTTTGTTTGGTGCTCTTTCGCAAGGTACTGAGGAAAATTTCACTATTTATTGTGTTTCCTCTGTTCCCCGTACATGTCACAAAGAAGTGAAAACGTTCAAAATAAGCATAGCAAGTCACAATATGCCAACTTTTCTCCTGAGATTTCGGCCTGTGTATATGTCCACCACCACCGTGAAGAAATTTGGGAGCTACGAATGAGTTGCGTAACCTGGTCACGGAAACCTACTAGAGAGACTGGGGGTTCGTCGTGCTGACCACACGTCACCCCATAACTGGTTGGATGACCTCCCTACTTCGGCAGGTGGGAGTGAGACCGGCAGTCGCCCCCACGGGCTGTTGCGCTACGGGTTATTATTACAATCGGTATTTCATTATTTTTACATTATAATGCATAAGATAATACTATATTACCACAGGAGCATTCAGTTTCGTTAAATATATAAAATCACAAACAAGATTATTATCATTATCAGTTTTCTGTGCCTTATTCTTCAGTATCATAATATGGCAATTAATCGAACAATAACTAGAAATTAAACATTATACAGTTATTGAATGAAAGAGCCATCTGTTGAAAATAAAGTCAGATTCTTGTAAAATTAATTTAAAAAAATACTTGATTCTTGAACATTACTAATCCAAATGAATGACATACTCCTCTTACAAATGCAGTGGCATGCCCAGAATTTTAGAAAGGGCGGGGTGGGTGGTTAGGTATATATATTTTTCTAGACAACCCTCATTTTGCCATTTTCCCTCCCTTTGACGTTTTTTTTTTTTTAGAATACTTTGTCCCAACTTCAACACACCACTCTATAAATGGTGTTGCTAACTTGCGTTCATTAAATCCGAGAATAGTTAAAATGTTATAATTATGTGATATGTGCAGATTTCAACAGTAAATATTTGAAATGATGTATTCCTTTTTCTTTATTTTCAGATTTATACGCCAACGGGATTCGAAAAATACGCGACAACGTACAACGTATCGGATTATAGAATACATTTCGTAGTTTGGGACACGTCAGGTAAGCCATTACATAATATTTATGGATAAATTAGTTTTCACGTTACCTAAGTAATTTTGTGTTTGTGATATTGAATTAGAACATGTAATGAAACATTCTCCTATGCAGGCCACTTTTAAGTGGTACACCTGTATATTTAAAATTACTGAATTATCATGAACTGTTTTGTTCCACACTGGCTCCAGTTGTAATAGCAGTGTTTTTTTAAATGCAAGTAAAACCGTTTTTTTGTTTTAACAGTGTTTTAATCAAGAACAAGAGAAACATGTTTAAATAAATAAAATGTTAAAATATAATGCCAAGAAGACTTCTTTTCCAGGAATAATGGTCGACAAGAAATCTACTTTTCATCCAAGGAAGGACTGCGTTCCTAGTTGTAAAGTAAACACTTTACTACTGCTTAAAATTCCTATTTATGTTATTTGTAAATCTCGCATGTAGGCTGTTCGAAAATGTTCGACTATTTCACAATTGCCAGGCCCCATTCTATGCCCGGTGTAGCTACTCAGTTTTCCGAAATATCACATTTTATCGTGAATGTAACAATATTAACATTAACAAATATGTACGTTAAGTGCGACACAAAACTGTTTCATTCATGTACTTTTCAATTACAAAAGTGTTTTAAACGCTTGCAAGAGAAACATAGGTATGTGTTTAAACGTGGCAACCCTGTGTAATACTAACACTGGTATGAGCTTCAAGAAAATTTGTTTCTACTTGTTCTTTGACAAAGCACCATAATATCCCCGTTTATCTGCATTGCCAAGTGCCAGGAAATGACAAATGTAATTTCGGGGAAGAGGAGGGGGGACTGGGGGGTTGAGACGGAAGTTTCTCTTGCTTCCTGACAACAACAGAAAGTTTACATTTTCATCCGGTGCTGCGGCAAGAAAATGCCCAGGAAAAGGAAGCCCAAAAAAATATATATATGAACAGGAGAAACCTGTCACAAGCACTGCACAAGGGAAGGGTTATTTCCTTGAGGAGGAAAACAGGGGAATTCTCATGCATTTTCAGGGGGACAAATTACCCCAGCGACGGATCTGACAGGGAAAGGATCGCGTATAAAATCCTCCCCAGTCGCTGAGGAGGTTCGAGTGGCAGCTGCGGGAATGACTGAAATTGCTTTGCGACCGAACCCTGGAGTTCGATGGAGCGTGAGAAATTTGGCAACCTCGCACTCAGAACTAGTTTGCCACTCACCGGCAGCGTTACGGCCCGTCAACAATTTGACTCCGCGCTTTCGGCGATCGTCAGAGCCATCTAGCAAAGAGATTTGGGAACAATTTTCGGGCAAGCTACCCCTTAAGAGTTATTTTACGCTTGATTTCTTTCGTCGTATTTCTGCCAATGAATGGACCCTTCTAATGTGGAGATAAGTGATATAGTACTACGTACTCCCGACGAGAGAAATGGGTTCCGTATGGTTGCATGTCTTTATCTTGAGTGTTTCAAAAGGTAATGGCACATATAACTTTTATGAATGTCCTTATAGTGGTATGGCATTAAAGTCTGTCGCAGCCGACTCCTTAAGTCTATATGAAGCGAATGGGAAGATCAATTTGTCGAGCTCAGTTTACGACTGTGACGGCCAAATATGAAAAAGTACTAACAATTTCCAATAAATGAAGGAAATATAAAAGGGAAATAGTAAGGACTGGTACTAGTAAGTGTTTGGAAGGTTAGATGAAAGGATTGTGGTACCTCGTGAATTCTCCAGAAATAAATTTAGAACTTTCCTTGTTTACAAATACACTTATTATCGTTTTACTTACACATTCTACGTTAATGAAGAAACTACTGCATTGTACTGGGATCAGAGGCAAAAGGACCTGCGCAGATCCGCGTGTCCTGTACTCGTGCGTGGAGGGGAGGGGTAGAGTGGAACAGGCAGGCCACCTTATGGTCCGAGTTGAGCGGATGGAGAGGATGATTCGCGAAGGATTTTGGCTGAAGATTCTTGTGTGGTTGCTCTGTAACAACCCTACAGAAATAGTTATCCAAAATGCAAGCGTTATTTTATTAAATAGTTACGAACTTTCTAGAGCTATTACGTGATTCGATGTGTCCATATCTTCTAAATTATGAAACATTGTTTTGTGAATGTAGTGATGGCTTTATTCCAATGTCAGGGTTACGGCAGGGGGGGGGGGGATTTGCCCCAACCAACAATCACGTCCTAGAAACACCTCCACACAAAATTTCCCGTGGGGAGAGTTTTTGTTATACAGTAAAACTTGCCTATCCCGGAACATGATGGTTCCGAGCAAAATTTTCCGTCTTCACAGTTTTCCTTCTTATACAGGGTTGACTATAAATACAGTATAGAGCGCTGCAGGAAATAATGGAAAGACAGATTTACATTTCGCATTACTTATAATGTAGAGTACTAATGCATGTACGTACATGAATAAAAATGCGATACAGTCGCAATAAGCATAGCAGAGATTACAATTATGTAACTTCACAACAAGTTGGTACACTTTTTACAGTATTGTAAGAACATACAGTACGTACTTATGTATCTTTTCGAACCCGGTACCCCTGGCGTCGTAGCGCGATGTGCATAGAGGGAAAGATAAAGATTGAAAGATGGAATAAGAGCGGTGAAGAAAAAATAAATAAACAAAGAGGGAGATAACAAGAAAAATAGAAAGATGACGAAAGAACAGGAGAAATAGACAAAGAAAGGTGGAGAAAGCGGGTAAGAGATGAAAGAAAGAAACGGAATCGTAACAGCTATGAGTATTGTAGCGCATTCTTCCATATTGACTATGTTACCGATAAGCGAGTGGCAACAGAGGCGTGTTCCACTTACAGTATTGGATTGTTTTCTTGCGAGCGAAAAGAATAAAGGAAGAAATTTCCATCTTACTGAGAATAAAAACATCTCGTTGGTCTTTAAATGGTGTTCCGTTTCCGCGTTAAGGTTTCCGCCTTAAGCAGGTCATTTTCAGGTATAAAATTTGTCCGTTCTGGGGACTTGTTTTCCCGTATTTACAGGTTTCTTCTTATAGAGGTTCCGGGATATGCAGTTTTTACTGTATTAATTATAAGTGTGAAATCGAATTGTTGTATAATAGTAGAAACGAAAAACAACAAAAACTTGTACATAATAAAAACCAATTCTAACCCTTTTGCAGTTTATTGACATTGTTAACCAGTTGGTAAAAGAATTAGTTTGCTACTTTATAAATACCTGATATAGGTTATAACAAATGAATTCCATTATGTACTGATAGAAAACTTAGTGTGGTATTTGAAAATTTTCCTGTGGGAAGAACGCAAATAATTTCTCTAGAAATATGACATAAAATATATCTCCCCAAAGGTTTCAAAATTTGCTATTTCTGGTATTGTGATGCAGCCTAACGCACAGAATGAGTTTCTTCCATTAGAATACTGTAGTAAGACGTTAAAACCGCACGAACAAAAGTTGTTTTCAATTGGAGAATGTTTTTCTCAATAGATGGCACCACATCGCAATATCAGTTTACATTTATCAGATTTCGATGAATGATATACAATTTTACAATTCCTTCCGGATTATAATAAAAGTTATATGCTTCTAAAAAAATATACCTGAGTATAATAAAAGTAATATACTTCTAAAAAAATATACTTATGGTTCTATAGTTTGTTATGCATGAATTAGTTAATTTCAAGGTAAAACCATGTTCTTATGAAAAGCAATCAAATTATTCATACTTTTTTGCTTGGAGAAGGTCGGTTTCAAGTCAATAATTGTTTGGCATTTACGATAAGAAGAGGATTAAAGTTCGTTACAAGTTGATAGAAATTCCGTCATTTATTTTTTGACTCAAATTTCCAAATTATGGCACTCATATTTCCAGCATTTAATTAGAG
Organism: Lepisma saccharinum; assembly: GCF_977018435.1. Lineage (NCBI taxonomy): Eukaryota > Metazoa > Arthropoda > Insecta > Zygentoma > Lepismatidae > Lepisma > Lepisma saccharinum. The sequence continues at coordinate 67,223,640 of NC_139240.1, forward strand.
CAGATGAATGCAACAACGTTTCATCTGGGGACTACTTTTTTATTTTCCCAGCGGCGGATGAGTATTTCAATATTTAGGGTTACACCTTTATGAGTAATAACATGATAGATATGCACATCACATAGTAATTCATATGTTTGTTTTTGTGTATGTATGTGTGCGTGCATGCGTGTGTAAATTAAGATTCCCCCCCCCCCCAACAGTTTTCAACTTTTCACTCTCTAGGCGCCACTTGAATCGAGGCAAGCAGTTGGTTGTATTGTAACAACTACATTTTCCATTCACTACAGTGGATGACTGTCCCGCGTCAGGCTTTGGGGTCGGCCTACGGCGAGTCTCGTTGGGGGGGGGGGGGGGGGGAGCATGACAACTATCCTCCTGAGATTTCGGCCTATGTATGGGACCGGTGGTCATGGAAACCTACAACAACGACTGGGGGTTCGTCGTGCTGACTACACGTCACCCCGTAACTGGGTGGATAATCGCCCACCTCTGCTGCGGCATGTGGGGGTGAGGCCACCAGCAGTCGGTAAGTATATGCCCAGGACCTCAAGGGCTGTTGCGCGACGGGTTATTATTTATAGTGGATGCATGGAAGTCCGCAAGATTTTTTTCCAGGGAGAGGCAAACAAGGCACATTTTCCCCCATAATAGTTTTGTCCCCTCAAAATGAACTTCTTCAGTTTGCAGTTATAATGTTTTTGCAACGCCTTTGCAATAATAAACACTCATTACTGTGATTGAAATGAAATTATATGTGTGAAACATGTACTTTTTCGTTGGCTTTCATTTTCCAAGCGGGGAGGGGTGTGTGGCCCCCCCATATGTGCCTGTGAAACGTCCGTCCTGAGAGATAGCGTAATACAAAAACTACTAATATTCGAAAGCAGAATATTAAGAAAAATATTAGGCCCCTCCAAATCGAGCGATGGTTCTTGGAGAATATAAACAAATGACGAGCTGGACAAGTTGATTAAGCATAAGAATACAATTGGATTCATATAAGCCCAAAGGTTAAGCTGGTTAGAGCATATCGAACAAATGTCCGATGAAGAAACGGTCAAAAAGATATGTAAATGAAGACCATTTGTCAAGAGGCCAATAGGTAGACCAAAATTCAGATGGGAAGATGACGTCAGAAATGATATTCGAATAATGAAGATCTCAAATTGGAAGAAAGATACCGAGGTTAGAATTAAAAGGAAGAAAATAATTGAGGAGGCCAAAACTCATAGAGAGTTGTAGCGCCAAGAAGAAAAAGGGGACATCCATGAGTGGATGTCTGTCTCTGATCCATAGTGTACATCTTTGCTTTAGACAAAGGGACAAGTACCTTGTTCTGTCCGTTAGTTAAGAACTAACAGAGTTCTCTCCTCAGATCCAGGAACGAAAAATGTTTCTCCCTATTTGCCTCCTTTGTTATCTTTTGAAGGTTTCTTTTGTTTCCAGACGACATTTGAGGCAGCGGCTCGCTTGAGAGAACCTTCGGAAGGTCCCAGCTAAAATAAAAACGAAAGAGAAAGGAAAAACCGACGACAAACCGTGATGGATGGCGGTTCCCTCTGTTTATTTGCAGAATTGTATTTACTGGTCTGAGGACGAAGAAATCCGTGAGATTTAGTTTCAGGCACGTCAGTGCGTTCTGCTGGGCACATGTGTTGCGCGCGTGTGTGTGGAGGGAAGGGAGGCTGGGGGGGACGAGTCTAGTGCCAAATTTTCCGCCTTTCCCCCCCTGTTAATTACCTAAAAGGGCACACTTTTATGCTCGACTCTATTACTGCAGATCAAACATACAGGGTGTTTGAAAAATGATTAATCGGATTTCAAATTGTCAATTCAATTATTCTTGATTGAAAGGCGGGGTTCACCCTGCGGCTATTCTGCCACCTAACCCCAATGTATACATACACATCATACTGAAGACATATAACAAACAAATAAAAGAAGACACAAAATGAACAAATACAAAACAGAGAACAAAACCTCAAAAAGAGAAGATAGAAAGAGGATAATACACAAAGTATACACAAATTAATATACACGATTGTGTAATTTAGATAAGACAATACAAATTAAGATGGTATGAAAATATGTAAATATTTCGAGTTTACAATGTCAGAGTGGTGAGGAAAACTCATTACTATTCACATCCTTAAAAGTAACCTCCTGTAGTTACAGGAACAAGTCGATAATCGAATTATTGCCATTGTTCGTTCGCACACACTGCACAACAGTCAAGGTGTGATTTTTGAGTTCATCTAGAGTTGTGGGCAACGGTGGCACATACACAGTACTCTTTCATGTGTTCCCAGAAGACTATTCGGAGACTCAGGAGGCCAACTGTAAGAGCACCAACTCGGAATGAGCAGAAAAATCATCATGCTGGAGTATGGCACGAATTCCTTTATCACCTTGATGATGATAATGTAATGAAAGGAGGACACAGACAGAGCACTAATACTTAAACCACAATGATCATTTGAAATTCAATGAATCATTTTGAGACGCCGTATATATTGTAATTGTGAAAATTGATCGCAAACTATAATGCAGATAGGAATGGAATTGTAGTTGGAATATGGTGTGCAGGAAACGTACACAGTCTCCCCGAAAGAAAACTGCCTAACCTAGTAACAAATTGGTCCGGGTTCGCTCACCGGTGGAGGAACATTCATTCCACAGTGGCTCGGATCCCACTTTAAACAGCAGGTTTTGAGTATTTGAAACAAACTTTGCAAAAGTTTCCTCTGGCAGGGATGGCCTAAAGGGAGACCACGCCAAAGTTTGTTATATGTCCGCTTTATTCTCAAATAGGTTAATAGGAACTGGATCTAGAGTTTAAAATCCTAAGGATCGTCCTTGCAAAAAGACTCCCCGCAAATATCAACGAACCTTAACTGAGCCTTGCGACATTTAGAAAAAAATCCATTCACTCCTGAGAGACAAGGCCATTAAGTGTGCAAGCAATAACATCCAAAAATACATTGGAATTTCTAGAATTAATGTTCAAAGACATTACACTGTATAATTGCTAGATGCTGTAATAAATTGCACAAAAATGAAACCAGCATGGTGCGCCATCTGTACAGGAGCTACTAGTACCTTCATGCTAAACAAGGTTAGATCATTCATTCCTTCATCTTACTGCAGATAACCAGCTTGAAGTAAGGAAAGAAGTAGTCGGTAATCGTGGAAAATTGGAAAGTCAAATTCCATGCATAGAAATTCAAGATTCTCGTCGAAATGATTTAAAGGAGACTGTTTTGTTCCTCTTTCTCCAAGAAGATTGCTTCCTTCTCGGCCCTCATCCCGCTGCAGCATCCTCGTAATTTAATTAGCCACTTGTTGATTTTTTGTCTTCAGCTCTTGTTTTCCCAAGCACTCGAGGATCTCTCTTCAAACTTCATCTTTCCTTGCTATATTACCCTCCCGTCTTGAATTTCCCTGCTCGCTGAATTAAGAAGGCCTCCGACAGAGAGCGTTTCCGTGACTATATCCAGTAAGATAGTTTTAACTTGTTCTTTCGCAAATGGTTCTCCAAAGAAATAACAATGAGATTCCAATTGAAGTCAGGGTTGCCAACTTTGCACTTTTTTGGCAACACTTGTCTTTGAGATGGATGATGGAGGAATCACGAATATGGATGAAGGGGGAATCAGGAACATGGAGGAGAGGAGAGTTAGATGGTTTTGAAATGTGAATAACACACTTAATTTTGAAAGGTACAGAAATGTATTACTACAGAAATACAGGTTATTGTGTCACGGTATCTAGTGACATGTAAAACACAGTTCGATAAAAATTATTTTTGTTTATTGATTCATTTTATGCACCAACTTGAAAGTGTGAGGTTGTTTATTTTGTGAATAAACTTGTATCCGAGCCACACGTCGGGAGTTGGGAGAAGGTTTTTCTTGAGTGACAGCGGAACTGTCTGTTCGGCTTAGGACATGACATATTTGCACCAGCGCCAAGATAAGGAAAGATTGTTTTCGCCGCTACCGAGCTTGAGTCGCAGCAGGCGTTCGAACCCATGTTCACGGATGACCAGGAAAGCCAGCTGGAGCTCAAGTCCTGCAAGGATCGACGACGCGCACTTGACCGCGTTTCAAGACAATGGAGAGAGGTCATTTCCACCCCCTCAGAAAGAGAAGCGAAGCCACCTTAGCGTCATTCCCAACGGACGAATTTGAATCTCTCTTAAATACGCGGTGCTACCATCCCAGAGACAGTTTTTACCCGGATTTCATAGAGAGAGCATCTCCGCGCTACACTCTCGCGTGATCGTTGCTTTGTGTCCGTGAACTTTGTTTCCTTACGTACTGTGAGCGACTTGCAGATAGAGTTACCAGTGAGCGCCTTATTTTGGTGAAGATTACGCGGTGATTTGTTTTTGCCAAGCGTGGACTACATAAGGATGGAGGGCTAGAGAAGATAGAGAAGGGGGTCGTCGCTCCCCCTGACGCCTGCAACGACGCAGAAGCCAGCCAGACGACGCCAAAACCAAACACTGCCCAAAGCCCGTTACCAGAGAGAGAGAGAGAAGGACGTTTTCCAACTGAAGCCCGCTACCAGAGAGAGATGATTGCAGGTCGACGTCCAATTGATGCCCGACACTGGAGAGATTCCTGACCGGCGCGTGACCACGTACACCCGACGCTAGTGACAAGAGGAACGCCCGAAGTACTGAGGAGGTGCAAGTACACCATATCGTCGCAATTATTCTTCGTCGCGATCGACCTCGGAGGACAATTTCGCCACAAAGGAACCGTGTGCAAGTCCCGCGTCCAGGAGAGATGAAGGACCACGCCATGTAGCAGAGTCTGGTACAGTATACTTCAGAGGGTCTCATGTCCATGTAAACGTGCGTCGTTAGTATCAACACCGTACAGTTAACGCCGAAGTCTCACTTATTCGCAAAGTTACTCAGGAAAAACCTAAACCTAACCCCGCGTTTGATAATTTTGGTATTGTTATAAAAAAGGGTAATTTCCTGTTCAGATGTTCTAATTTAATTGTCTGCATTCAGCGTTAGAAGCTCCATTTCATTTCTTTAATATTTAGTGTAAATTGTCAAAGTGCGCTCCATTTCTTGTGTAACCGACCGCCCCGTCGCGCCACTTAACTTGTCAATAGTTGACTGATGAGTCCTTTTTAATTGTGGAAAGCGTAGTTGTTTTTATTGCAAGGTCGTGTGCGTGAAATAGTATTATTTGTTGCATAGTGGTTTTTAAGGTAATTTTTGCTCGCGCCGACGATTGATTAGTGTATTCCGGCAGCTGGAGCCAATTAAGTTTTTGCATCATTATGTAATTGAGTAGTTGTTCTCATGGGACGAGAGAGGCTTGTGTGTAATACCCCCGTCCGGGAAACTAGTATAAAGTCGAGCTTACGACTCGATGCACACGTTCATTCGAACGAAAGATTTAACCACGCCGACCCAATTGTCTTAGTTAACCGCTTTCCGAGGGCTGGCACTTAAGTTAATTTAAAAGAGCACAGGAGCTGGCAGACAAATGCCCTAAATTCACATAAAGGTTTAAAAATTAAAAGGAATGATATGTTAATGAGATCCATGATTTGTATCCATACTTCACATGTAAAAATACCTCATGTGTGTGAAAGAGAGATAGCGTGAATGTTGTGAGAGTGAGGAGGTTTTGTAAACAGTTGTTGATTGCAATATTTTATTTGTTGTTACAATATATATTCACTTTTTTACCGTTCGTCAGTGTTGTTATTTGACGTTTTTCAGGTACCAGATACTATGCTATTAGTGTTTTATGATTGTTCGAATCTACGTATCAAAGGTAAACAAAACAGTGTAACATTTCAAGGTATTAATCTCCGCCTCGCAATACTATGACAATAAACGACCGTCTCAGTACCGAACTTGAAAACCTGGACCGAGAGTCACGACCGGTCTCCCGTACACATAACGACGTTTGGCCCCGTGCCGGGGTATGATTGACACGTCATTTCGGGGATCGTGAGTGCACTCGTTACATTTGGCGCCGCGAACATGGGACGGCAACTTTTGTCATGTCTTTCCAGGAAATCCAGGTTGCGAGAGGGGTAGAAATTTCATTGTTGTATACGTCATGCATAAAATTCTTGTGTTAGGTTCCTGGTTATTTTTGTGTTTTTGCTTTGTATTTCGAGGGTTATTTCCATGTATTTGTTGTAGGTTCACGTGTAAGGACACGTTATTGGGCATAATTGGTAACAATAGGGCAGATATTTTTTTTCGGCGAAAGCAGCAAGGGCAGCTGCATAGGGCATTTTTTATGTACTTTTTGTGTACTTTTTTTGGTTTTTGGCGTAATTTATGGCATCAGGCTGAGTTGCGGGATAAGGGATTCCCGACGGACCTCCTTTTTCTTTTTATGTATCGATTTGTAATTCACATTTTGTGTGAGCTCGCGTAAGTTTGCGTAACTGTTCCAAAGTGCGACAGAAGATTGAGCAGATAATTAACGAAAGGCCTTCATGAGATTAAGAAATCGTCGTATAGACTGTTTGAACAAGAGTGACGTCATGATGGTTTGCGAGGCTTGTGGAAAGGAATTTGCTGATTTCGAAATCGACAGCGAGGGGGCCAGACCGGCTTGTCCCCAGTGCAAGGGCCCGTTGGAAATGGAAAGGGAGATACCAAGTGCCCAAGGGGGTACATCGTCACGTGCGGACAGCGACCACAGCAAGGAACAAGATGACGTAGGAAGTGGCAGTGGTGCCAACCAATTCCAGCTTATCCTCCAGATGCTCCAAGGGATGCGTACCGACTCCGAGAGGTTGCAAGCCAACATGCAAGAAATGCAAACCGAGATGCTAGCCAGCATGCAAAGAATGCGGATCAACATCCAAGAAATGGGAACCAAGGTACGAACCACCAGCCAGGAGTTGCAGACCGAGGCGCAGACCAATATCCAGGGGTTGGAAACCAGGATGCAGACCAACGTACGAGGGATGGAAGAACGCCTCCAAGGAACAGTTCGCGCCTCCGGAGAGGAAATGACGCGACAACTCCCCCCAACGATCCTAGAATCCGAGGCTCGAATCAAATCCAGGACCGCCGAGACCGACGCTCGCATCAAGGACCAAGAAGCCAAGGTGGCAACACTGGCCCAGAGCGTACGTGAACGAGAAGGAGCCTTGCAACACATCGGCCAGCAAAGTGCACAGCTGAAGTTCCTTTGCAATCGGAGCAACGATGCCCTCGAGCGACAAGTGCGGCGAGCAGCTAACCCAGCGGAAGGGAATTCCGAGAAGATAAAGGGAATCCAGGAAAAACTGCAACAATTGAACGTAGCCGACGTTCCGGGATCACCGCGAGAGCCGGCAGCTATGACGTCATCGCAGCCAGCTGAAGTTCCTTCGCCTTCAAGAAGCGCGAGTGACGCAAGGCCGACTACAGGTGTCAACCGAGGAAGCGAAGTGGAATCGAGACTACATCTTCCATCGTCGCGACCGTTCGAAGCCCAAACTTCAAGCCGGGACGACATATGGTCTAAACCACCGTCGGCGAGAGCTTTGTACCCGTCCGAATGTAAGAAAAACTTCAAGAAGTTCTCCGGGGACGACAGGATATCGCCGTCTGCCCTCGTCGAGGAATTCGAAGCAACAGCCCGGGAGTTAGGACTGGCGGATGGAGAGCGATTGCTTATACTGAAAGGCTGGGTGCAAGATCGAGCACAGAACAGACTGGATCAGAATGAAAGGCACTTTCATTCGTACTCGGCGTTTAGGGAAGCTTTCCTAACGCACTTTCCACGCTCTATGCAAGTGAAGGGAAAGATCAAGAAGCCGTTTTTCATGTACGACGAGCCGTATTTTTTGCAGAGAAATGCAAAAGGTGGAACTGCTCCGACGAAAAGCGCCAAGAGTGGTTAGCGCGATATAAAAGCACAAGCGAGTCTTTGGATTGAATTCTGATTAGGATGTGAGGTACATTTATCCTATTTTTGTGTAAATTATTGAGTGTATAATATGTTGATCTATTATGTAAATTGGAGGTATCATTTATATCATGTGTTTTATGTTATCGAACTGGTTAACATTTCTTGTACAGGGTGTTAAAAAATTTGTAGTCAAAATTTTGTGCCCCTGGTTAGTGAAAAATTTTATTCGCCTACAGAATTTTTTGATCGGAAGGAGGGCGAGATGTCACGGTATCTAGTGACATGTAAAACACAGTTCGATAAAAATTATTTTTGTTTATTGATTCATTTTATGCACCAACTTGAAAGTGTGAGGTTGTTTATTTTGTGAATAAACTTGTATCCGAGCCACACGTCGGGAGTTGGGAGAAGGTTTTTCTTGAGTGACAGCGGAACTGTCTGTTCGGCTTAGGACATGACATATTTGCACCAGCGCCAAGATAAGGAAAGATTGTTTTCGCCGCTACCGAGCTTGAGTCGCAGCAGGCGTTCGAACCCATGTTCACGGATGACCAGGAAAGCCAGCTGGAGCTCAAGTCCTGCAAGGATCGACGACGCGCACTTGACCGCGTTTCAAGACAATGGAGAGAGGTCATTTCCACCCCCTCAGAAAGAGAAGCGAAGCCACCTTAGCGTCATTCCCAACGGACGAATTTGAATCTCTCTTAAATACGCGGTGCTACCATCCCAGAGACAGTTTTTACCCGGATTTCATAGAGAGAGCATCTCCGCGCTACACTCTCGCGTGATCGTTGCTTTGTGTCCGTGAACTTTGTTTCCTTACGTACTGTGAGCGACTTGCAGATAGAGTTACCAGTGAGCGCCTTATTTTGGTGAAGATTACGCGGTGATTTGTTTTTGCCAAGCGTGGACTACATAAGGATGGAGGGCTAGAGAAGATAGAGAAGGGGGTCGTCGCTCCCCCTGACGCCTGCAACGACGCAGAAGCCAGCCAGACGACGCCAAAACCAAACACTGCCCAAAGCCCGTTACCAGAGAGAGAGAGAGAAGGACGTTTTCCAACTGAAGCCCGCTACCAGAGAGAGATGATTGCAGGTCGACGTCCAATTGATGCCCGACACTGGAGAGATTCCTGACCGGCGCGTGACCACGTACACCCGACGCTAGTGACAAGAGGAACGCCCGAAGTACTGAGGAGGTGCAAGTACACCATATCGTCGCAATTATTCTTCGTCGCGATCGACCTCGGAGGACAATTTCGCCACAAAGGAACCGTGTGCAAGTCCCGCGTCCAGGAGAGATGAAGGACCACGCCATGTAGCAGAGTCTGGTACAGTATACTTCAGAGGGTCTCATGTCCATGTAAACGTGCGTCGTTAGTATCAACACCGTACAGTTAACGCCGAAGTCTCACTTATTCGCAAAGTTACTCAGGAAAAACCTAAACCTAACCCCGCGTTTGATAATTTTGGTATTGTTATAAAAAAGGGTAATTTCCTGTTCAGATGTTCTAATTTAATTGTCTGCATTCAGCGTTAGAAGCTCCATTTCATTTCTTTAATATTTAGTGTAAATTGTCAAAGTGCGCTCCATTTCTTGTGTAACCGACCGCCCCGTCGCGCCACTTAACTTGTCAATAGTTGACTGATGAGTCCTTTTTAATTGTGGAAAGCGTAGTTGTTTTTATTGCAAGGTCGTGTGCGTGAAATAGTATTATTTGTTGCATAGTGGTTTTTAAGGTAATTTTTGCTCGCGCCGACGATTGATTAGTGTATTCCGGCAGCTGGAGCCAATTAAGTTTTTGCATCATTATGTAATTGAGTAGTTGTTCTCATGGGACGAGAGAGGCTTGTGTGTAATACCCCCGTCCGGGAAACTAGTATAAAGTCGAGCTTACGACTCGATGCACACGTTCATTCGAACGAAAGATTTAACCACGCCGACCCAATTGTCTTAGTTAACCGCTTTCCGAGGGCTGGCACTTAAGTTAATTTAAAAGAGCACAGGAGCTGGCAGACAAATGCCCTAAATTCACATAAAGGTTTAAAAATTAAAAGGAATGATATGTTAATGAGATCCATGATTTGTATCCATACTTCACATGTAAAAATACCTCATGTGTGTGAAAGAGAGATAGCGTGAATGTTGTGAGAGTGAGGAGGTTTTGTAAACAGTTGTTGATTGCAATATTTTATTTGTTGTTACAATATATATTCACTTTTTTACCGTTCGTCAGTGTTGTTATTTGACGTTTTTCAGGTACCAGATACTATGCTATTAGTGTTTTATGATTGTTCGAATCTACGTATCAAAGGTAAACAAAACAGTGTAACATTTCAAGGTATTAATCTCCGCCTCGCAATACTATGACAATAAACGACCGTCTCAGTACCGAACTTGAAAACCTGGACCGAGAGTCACGACCGGTCTCCCGTACACATAACGACGTTTGGCCCCGTGCCGGGGTATGATTGACACGTCATTTCGGGGATCGTGAGTGCACTCGTTACATTTGTATGCCATTTTTATTTACCACGACAGTTCGTGTAAAAAGAAAATAATGCCTTGAATTTACTTCTATACACATTCGAAGGCCTTTTTCCTTTCCTTTTAAATGACCCACGTAAGATCTTGAGATAGCGCTTTGTCCGTTTGAACAATTGAAAGAAATTCGAATCAACAATCGGCGATCCGGTGAGAAGTTGGTAGCCTGCATAACTGTTTGTCAGCCCAGTAAGCTTGGATCCCTGGAATGTGCAACATCAAGCGTTTGTTGTGGAGGGATTCTTCAAGACTGGAGAATCTGTATTGAGAACGCAGCATCTTTCTCAACGTTATTTTCATGTGGCACGCCATGGGTTCGAACACGGCCAGGTGGTGACCTATTCATAGCTGATGCTGTCAATCTGAAGTTCTGCATCCACGCGAGGATAGTGTTGCAGCTTGGTACACGCCCATGGCGTGCCACATGAAAATGACGTTGAGAAAGACGCTGAGTTTTCAATACAGATTCTCCAGTCTTGAAGAATCCCTCCACAACAAACGCTCGACATTGCACATTCTAGGGCTCCATGCTTACTGGGCTGACAAACAGTTAAGCAGGCCACCAACTTCTCACCGGATCACCGATTGTTGATTCGAATTTCTTTCAATTGTTCAAACGGACAAAGCGCTATCTCAAGATCTTACGTAGGTCATTTAAAAGGAAAGGAAAAAGGCCTTCGAATGTGTATAGAAGTAAATTCAAGGCATTTTTTTTTTTTTGCAGGAACTGTCGTGCTAAATAAAAATGGCATACAATAACCTGTATTTCTGTAGTAATACATTTCTGTGCCTTTGAAAATTAGGTGTGTCATTCACATTTCAAAACCATCTAACTCCTCTGCGGGACCCTGTAGTTATTATTGTAAAATGACAATTATACTGGTAATAGTTATTATCGTCATTATTCCTACTAATCAAATTTTATGAATGGGCTGCCCCCTTCTACAAATATTTCTGGTGACGCCTCTGCTGATAAGGGATGAGCCCCCCCCCCCCCGAAGGCTACGGGCCTCGTCAACGCCAGAACGCAAGGTTGTTCTATTGTTGTGCGATAAGGGACACCCCCTATTCCACATCGCTAGTCTAACGGATGTATTTCCTTACAAAATGACACCACAACCAGTTCTGTAACTTTTCCGGATAATCTTTTTATACGCTTACAAAGTTGTAAAGTACTTTTTGGACCGCCCTGTATAATTTAGGCCAGTAAGTCTCGTCTCGTATCGAGCGTCGCTTACTTGCCTCGGTACTTTCAGTAGATATGGCCACGTTGGTGGGTTTTGAACACGTGGCCCGCCGTGAAAACGCATCCAGCAACCTGCTCGTGTGCGGTCGGTGCTAAATTGTCCTGAGTCGTTATCCACGGTGCTGGCAAGCGCCTCTTTTATAGACCCATTCGACGAATTAACGACGGCCTTCTCTCCGGGCCCCGGGATGAGCGGCGCGCACGAGACGCCGGAGGCCGCGGACAGGGGTTTCTTCTTCCGAGAGACTGGTCCGCACGTGGTTTGGATCAGGACCATTTCCCTGGGCGGAGGTGTGTGAATGGAAAGAACGTGTCTGGTGCGGGATTTTTTTTTGTAACCCCCCTTTTTTTTACCCTGAAACGTTAGAATGATTGCAGTTCCCTCTGTGCGTTCAGTTTCAGCAGTCGCTCCAAATGACCACGCCCATTTCCAACGGTTTTTACGCGCTGCTGCAATCGTAACGCTGAGAATGGATAAGAATTTATTTGATTTTTGTAATTTAGCATCGCTTTTCTGCCACTCTTGGCTAATCGCGACGATGAGTTTGAGTTTTTGTTTTTTTCAGACCACTTTATGCACAGATAGGCTAATCGGGATTGGATCTACAGCTTAAAGTACAATCCGAATCACTTCCACCGGGTATCGAACCAGGGATTACAAGCTGACGACGTTACCAGTACGGCATCGGGGAGGCCGGGACGATGAGGATGAGTGATGAAGGAGCGGAAGCCCGCCTCTATATTTGAAAACTCATTGAAGTTAACAGCTAGATTTCTTCTAAATTGCTTACTTTTCGCGCAGTTAAAATATTGCATTTTATACCCCGTCCCAGCTAACTGTAGAGCAGAGCCGCGCATATCGGCAGAGGAGGAAACTCGAGTGGTGAAAGCGCAGTGTTGCCAACCGTACGGTCCAGACCTTAGTCCGTACGCTAAATGTACGGCTTGTCTAATATTTCCCTAAGAAATTCTTAAACCAAGCGTACGGACCTGGAGACAAAAATACGGTCCGTTTGCCATGTGCGTTCGGTATTATCCTTTTCAAAAGTTTGCAACGCTGCATAGCGAAGCAGGAAATCGGGTAACTCCCGCCGCCCATTACACAATCCCGTTTCTCTCACTGTTCATTGGTGGAGCCGTCTCGCGTTACTACTTGTGCAGAGACTTGTCCTCGTTCGCCTGGTTTACAGTTAGCTGGTATTTAAAAATATTTATTCAAAGATTTTTCATATCGTTAATTCGTTTTCATTGTTTTTCTTTCTTCAAACTGTCAGTCTGCCAGTCTGCTTGAAATCTTTGAAGGGGTAAGTACCAAAATGTCAACTTCTATTCCAAGTAGTGCACCCTGGTGTGCATTTTTGCGAACTAACAAGGCTCTCGTGTTATCGCAGTTATCTCCTTATTTGTTCCGATGTCTGCACGAAAATGGCATTATTTGTAAGAGACGTGACCGCAATACGCTGTTTTTTTTAATAAGCAATTTCTAAAATTTCTTCTGGAATCGAGACTATGGCTTACAGTACGAGAAAGAAGCTTGTTCATTCACAACAGAGGAGGGTATTGACGACTTGCAGAGTAAATTATTTTTACGTATTTCTCTGGCACGAATTCACTGCGCATCCTCTGCGTGACGTTGCAGACTAGAATCCTCCCATTAGTCACTTCTCGTTCTTGGGCGCATGCGCAGGAGCGCACTGCGCATCCACCACGTGACGTAGCAGAATAAGCTTCTACCACTCACTTTTCCCTTCGGAATTTCCGCGGACAGCTTAACCTTCCCATCCCGTAGCTGAGAAAAAAACTTCTACTCCTGGCGTGTTCATTACAGCACAGAATCCCACGGTGTAAAAAATCAGATGCACGCTCAAGGAGCTTGGTTTAAACAAGCATTAAAATTTAATAGAGTAAAAAATTATGGGATATATTTTTGTAGGTGTGAAGTGTGCGTCATCCCTTCAAAAGATTAGACACACAGCCCCTCGTGAACTGCTAATTCCATGGATTATTTTGTTAAAGGTTTCGCTTGTGTTTTTCTATGGCAACAGTTTCTATGACAACACTGGGAAATCGGGATTAACCTGAATCTTCATTCTGCCAGAAAATTTCAAGGCCTTCATCTCTACTAATCCATGTTAAATTAGTGTCTTCTAAGTCTTCTCCATAGTGGAAAATAGAATTCGTGCTTTTTTGTATAACTAAACTGATATGCTTATAATTAACATTGAAATACGTGGGCTGCTCAAAAAATAATTATCATATTTTATTCACATAATTTCTCGCGCTAAAATTTAATCTTATGTTGTTAGCTTAATGTGTAATGTACGCGCTGTACTAAAGCTTAAGCTATGAAAACAGCCCAGTCAAGGTCACGCCGCTCACATACAGTGTTGCCAGTGAGGAACAATTTCAACTGACGAAATCAACGCGCGAAGTGTCGACTGGGCTTAGAAGAAGTGTGGCAATCCTGGAGGGCCAGGGGTGTGGAAGAGGCAAGGAAGCTTCGACCTTGACTGGACTGTTTTCGTGGAGAGAGCAATAGTTTCGTTGTTTTGACTTCAGTTGTACGGACAACGAAGTTAGTTTTATACAGCGTATATTGATACACCTGTAGGTTTAATTGTATCATCTGCAAATATGGTGTATAAAGAAACAAACTGCTGGAGTATTAAGTGAGGTGAGTGTATACCTGTGACAGCCGTTCAGCTCGAGACATGTTCAGTTCGGCCTACGGCAATAATGGAAGCAATACCCTGCGTTGAAATTTTTCTTTCAAATCGTTAGCTGATGCCTATGAAATGCTATCATTTTTTTTCGTTGTTCATTACTAGAAATACAATCCTTTCAGTAGATTCTTTTCCGCATTTTCACTTTTTTTTTTTATTATAAAGAAAGGGGGCAATTGCACCTCTTGCCTCCTGAAATCCCTTCTGCGTTTCTAAACACAACTCCAGCTTCCCATGTGGAATAATGAAAAGCCTCCTCTGTGGTGTCCAAACGTACTTCAAGCATGAGAATCACTTCTTTCGTACAGACAAATGACGTCACGCTCTTTCGGCAATTTCCGCCTGACGTGGCAACCGAGTCGCTTCGTTGACGGTCTTATCCTGGTGAAATTTGCCCCCGTTCCAATTCTAGCTCCACGTCGCGCAAACTAGCAACGGTCGACGCTTGTTTGCGAAACTGTCACTCCTCCTGCCCTTATTTTGCCGAACTTTATTTTAAGCTCTGGAGGGGACTGGCAATTGCGAAAATTAAACCCCACCAAAACTTCCGGGAAGTTCGGTGTAATAACACGGCGACTACCAAATTGAATGCAGCAGCACAACCACTTTGTCGTTTGTCTTATAGGATTCGATTGCTCGGTATCCTAACAACACTCTCGCATTCCAAAACCCAAAGATTTATTGTCGCAGCAATGTGTACATTGAGGGCTAGTTTAAGCAATGAACTCCGTAGTGGAGTGGTTAGCACAGCGCTCTACGAGGCAAGATGTCCCTGTTCGAATCCCGAACTGGCATGGGTGTTTTTTGTGAGTGTCCCTTGATTATACGAACACTCATGTTCTTGTTCGCAATTGCCGGACCTTGTGGCCGAGTGGTTAGCACATCGCGCTGCGACGCCAAGGGTCCCGGGTTCGAATCCCGCTCGGACTTGATTGTTTGCGAATGTCCATTCAACAATTTCATCATTTCATAACTTATCCCCATCTTCGCAAATTAGCCAACAGGCACAAAACGCGAAATAAAATAAACTAAATCAATCAATCAATCAATCATGTTCGCAATTAGCCAAAAGTGGCAGAAAAGCGAAGTACAAACCACATCAACTGTAAAGGAGCATATGTACTATAGTACTGCATGGGATAACTTTCACACGCTCAATGGAATATCATTTTAATGTGACACTAATTGTAGGTAGAATATCCGCTTTGGTATTTTCAGCCCACTCATTCTCATATACGGTACACTTTCCGTATCCGGAAAACACCTGAAACTCTCTATTTATGTCACTTTCCATATTCGTGTATTTTGCAATATTGCTGAAGGTGGCATTTCGCTTTTTTCACGGAAATAATCTATATTTTCGACGTATGAAGTAAGTTTTGATCGTTTCTTTTTCCCTTCGGTAACACGCTAAATGGCGGTCACAATTTCACTACTGTAGTCGGCATGCAGTGTTTCCACCCCACTCCACCCAAAAATACCTACGTAGCCCCACAAACCATTGACGCATAGCCCCACGAACCATTCGCACATAGCCCTACGAACCATTTCCGGTAAGGTTAGGTTGGGTCACGTTTAGGTTAGAATAGTTAAAAATTGTTTTAGAAAAAAAATGCGTGGCCCCACACTATTCTCGCATAGCCCCACAAACCATTCGCGGAAACGTACCTTCTTCAGTTACAAAAACACGTGTTTGGAAACATTGACCGGGATTACGTCATCACACACAAGCAACATCCGGCTGGAAGGAAATGGATGCAACAGATTTCGTGCATCGATCACACCTTTATATCGAAAAATAGATGATTTACCAGCAAAATTCAATGAACGATGCGAGAAAACACTTCCCCGAACTTCCACAAGTCTAAAGAAACTGCATTCGGTAAGTAATTTCTCCTGTAAATTTTAAGAAATCCGTTTTCCGGATACGGAAAGTTTACCAGATAGACATATATATATATATATTGTAGAAAAAATCCAAATGTTATGTAGTACAGCTTATGGCTCGCACATGAAAGAAATAATAAATCTAAATATTCACGAAGGTTGAAGGTACACTTCGCAACATCTCATTTGACCGCCCCGAAAGAATTCTAAGTCCCGAAATCGTAAACTTAGCGACATTGCACTTCAGCTCCAGGTGAGAGTAGCCAACTTTGAGTAGGTCCTTTCACTAGACGATAAACGCTGCGGTGATAGGTTTTCAATTTAACACTTTCCATGAACTTAGAAACTATAAACAGCTATTATAATAGACAATCAAACAGATATAATAAATTGGAAAAAGAACCTTGAAGGATATTTACGATTCTGCTTGCTCGACTTGAAATTTGAGGGGTTTGAAACACTGAATAGAGTTTTTCTCCACCTGGAGGAAATTGCCATCACGTTTGTGCAGAAAGAAGCAAATTTGTGAGGAGTTTATGCGACATTTTATTTACAATACCTTGCATAATATCTTACAGTTCTCAAAAACATATATTTTACACGACTTGTCGAGAAAATGTGGTTGAAACACAGGAAGGTGGGAGTCTTCATAAACATCAACATGTTTTTAAGGGTATTATGTCGTTAAGTTAACGTAGAGCAGTTGGTTAGGCACTGCTATTTTTACTTTTCATCAAACGTGAAAGGTCGCGGGTTCAAATCCCACCCTGTCCTCTTTCTTTTTTTTTTTTTTCTTTTTTTTCTTTTTTCTTTTTTTTTTGCTTAACAGATACCGTTGATATTAGAATATTTAAAAAAATGAATCCGATGCACACTTGAGGGACGTCCCTTCTGCGCATATTTCCCCTTAGAAGTTGGAGATTTCCTGGATTTAAAGTTAAAACTTTTCTTTTTAGTTATTGTTCATATGTTGTGTTAACACACACATCATGATTAATTCACAAATCACATATATGTATTCAGGATGCAAAATGTAACGTTATTTAAGTTATGTATTGTTTGTTCTTCACTGACACCTAAAATATTGATTATTTGATTTCGATATACTAAAAAAAGATATACAGTTATGTTGAATAGTGATGTAGTGCAGTACTGTAACGAAGGAGAGCGTTTAATGAGTTCAAATTGCTAAGATTGGTAATTTTATGTCCGTTCTTTCGTAATTACTGTTGTCAATCCCCTCACCACCATCTTACCATGCGTCTAAAACTAATAGCGAATCGCTAATTAACATAAATAAATTGTTATTGCGACGAAGGCCGATTCGATAAGAAACTACTAATAAGTATATATATAGTGAGTGACAAACAAAAAATTCAAAACCTCATAATGATCGTTAATTCCTCACTGCTTTGTATCTAAAATGTTTGTCTTCTTTGAACATAAAGTACGAGTATCAGATATAACAAACTTTCCGCACTAACTTCGCAATATTCGAAACCACCATTGCCTCTCCGTAACTTGATTCTGCGCATATGCACGTGGCATGTGACTTCCTCCTATCATCGAAACAACTTTCTCTTACTATTTCCTTTCCTCCCGTGAAATACAGCGACCAATGTTAACTTATTGTCCTCCTCCCTAGTCGAGTCGTCGACCTCCGTGGCGAAGTGGTTAGCAGAGCGCGCTACAACGCCAGGGGTTCTGGGTTCGAGTCCCGGGTAAGGCATGGGTATTTGTGTTCGTCCAGTTGATAAGAAAGAAAGAAAAATGTAAGAATTGAAAAGTGTAAAAGTGAGAAAATGAGTGAATGGTGGGGGATACCTCCGTGTAGGGGGTATTTCCTTTAAAAAAAAAAAAAAAAAAAAAAGCGGGTTAAGGCGTTCACTCGTCTTGAGATCGCTCGCTGCGGGACGGCGTAGGTTCGAATCCGGCTCTGGTCGGAATTTATTCGGCCTACGTATAGGGCCGGTGGCAACCCACCATCGTGAGGAAATTGGGAAGCTACGAGTGAGTGAGCGTAACCTGATCGAGAAGACCTGCAACGGCTGGGGGCTCGTCGGGCTGATCCCCCGACACTCCAATACTGGTCTAAGATCTCCACGCTACAACAGGTGACGGAGGAACAGTGTCGGTAGGTAAGCCAAGGCCCTCCTCGGGCTGTAGAGCTATGGGTTTAATGTTAACTTATTAGCACGGTGGATAAACTTTACACCCAACGATATACTCCTGAAAAGGATCCTGCCTAGGTGGAGAAGTAAGAATCAAGCACGCTACCTCTTCTCCAGGTAGCTCATGTTAAAATTTGCTACCAGTTTGAAGAAACAACTTCACAGATAATGTCATATCTATAATTTCCTCATGGCAATTTTCATGAGGAAACGAATTCAGATAAAATCGAGAAACGCTGAAAGGGAAAAAATGATGAACATTGGCGTTTTGTCATATTTTGTAAATTGTGTAAAAATTCCGTGTTTTGAACAAGCAATCGTTTAGTTACGAAGTATTTTGTTGTTTGTTTAAAGTAGGAACAGGAGAGCGAAAAGGAGTCATTTGAACCAGACCCCGTTTGACAAGAAACTACAGCTTTTTTCCAAAGACTGTATGAAAAGAGAGAGGAACGTATGAAATATAATATATGTGTGAAATTAAAACAATGGAAACCTTGAAAGATAATACTAACGAACTTCAAACTATGAAAAACATATTTTCGTGGTGGAAAACTCCAAGTCATTTTCGAACTATGAACTTGATGTTTTTCTTTATTATGAAGTGGAGATATGGGACGATACGATCCCTCAGCAAGAAAATTTTAAGTAAGCTACCTACAACTTTTTCAATGTTCATAATTAGTAATTAGGGTCCGGAAGTTGATGAAAAATCAACTTTGTCTCTGACCCTTAAAAACAATGCTAAACCTGATATCATGTCCGTTTCCCTTCGGTTAGAGCCGGAAAACACTTTCTATTTTACAATTTGTTTTTTCTTTTTTCGGCCTTTTTTGGCTTTTAGTTTATTTGTCAGTATTTTTAACAGTTTTTGTTGCATTTTTACTTATTTTTGAAGTTTATTTTTCTCCTCCCCTGATGTTTCGTGCATCTTAAATGTATTTACTAGTAAAACTTATATATTTAGATTTCTTGACGTGGTCCTTTTAGCAAATTCACCATGAATCGAAAATACGGTCAATGGAAAAGCATAATATTATTGTTAACTGAAATGTTTGGCAATGGATTATAATACATTGTGTGAAGATCTACTTTGAGGTTCTTTTTCTAGACACTATTATAACTTTAATGTGTAGTTTTAAAATAAAATTAGTCACAATATTAAATGCAATTACACTCTGGTATACGCGAAGCAGAACTGTATTTTCGGATGCTGGCCGACGACAGTATCGTAGAAGGCCCACTCTGAAAGGAGATGAATTGGTTGATTTGGTGTTTTAAGTCAACTTTATGCATAGTAAGGCTAAACGGGACTGGACCTACAGTTTAAAGTGAAATCCGAACCGACTGCATAAAATAACGTGAATCGTGTGGTGTAGGGGGATCGTTTGCTTATGGAATGGAAGGTCATGGGTTCAAATCTACTTCTTTGCGAAATCTTTTTCGGGAAGTAAACGGCTTTGGACGAGAATGCTTATCTACGTTTCTTGGATATTTCCGTTGATATTTATGCGATTTTAAGTCCAGCATTTCCGGATGCAGAAAGTTGACATGTAAGTTCTTAATATGTGTTAACTTATAAAAGCTGAACGAACGGAAAAGTATTTCCTAAAATCCTGCCAATCACTGAAAGATTAAAAACCTTAGTAGAAGCATTACTTAAGGCATGCACAGTGGCGACGAGTGTGGAGGGGCAGATGACCCAGCACTATGCTAAACATTATCTACCAAGGGCAAGAAACTGTCCTTGCCCTCCCCCCTCCCCCCACCTTGCCCCATCAGTTTTGAAACCCAATCGCCGCCACTGAGCATGCATCGCATAAATATTTACAGTAATATCATATTAAGTTATTAGAACACTTCGTACTCGGTAAATAAAAAGGAAAAAATAATAAGGAAAGGGTGGGATTTGAACCTGCGATGTTTCGATCTTGACGAAAACAGTGAATAAACGAAAGTGCTGTCATCTAACCAACTACTCCAGGAGATTGCTAACAAAGAGCTCATTAAATCACGTTAATCTCAGTTGAAGCAACATTGTGCCGGAGTTTCGAACCATTTTTCGCCAAGAACCAAGGAAAAGACACACTTTGCAGAATCGTTTGGTGTTGTGCAAAGTATCTTTACTAAACATTTCGCATAAAATCATCATAAATTTACCTTCTTGCATTCAAATGTGACCGCAATTCTTTCCAGGTGGATGAGAACCTGTTCATTGTTTCACAATGCACATAAATTTTCTAATTTTCAAATTTAGAACTAAGAATCTTGAAATATTTTTAACATTCGTATTTCTACTTAACATTTTTTTGTCTACTCATATATTTTATTACTGCTTTAGGGTATCTTTACTTTATGGAATGTGAAAGAATGAAAAAAAATCACGAGCGTTTTCATTCAGGAAGAAGAAATGTTGCAAAGTTGGCTACTCTTAGTTGGCTCTGAAGCGCTATGCTGCCAAATTTACGAATTCCGGACTTCGAAATTTTTCAGGGTTGTCAAATAAGATGTTGCGAAGTGTACATTCTCTGGCAGTTTTATCGTTCTCCAACTATTTACCACTTTTTTATTCACCAACGTTGAACAACTCTTGTAGATGAGTATCAAAGGAAGACAAGGGAGGAAATATTTCACCGCGACAAGAGGGTGTGATTTACCCTTGCCCCCCTCCTTCCCCTCCCCACAGCAAACTTACTTTCAGACGCGATCAGCACCAGATAATTACACCGAGAGCAACCTTTGAAAGAGAACAGTGGTGGCTCTGCTAGTCGTGTTTCCTCCCGAGGAGGGGGAAACTACAGAAGGAATCCTGCAGGAGAAGTGTTTGGCAAGGACAAGGGCGTCTTCCCCCTCGCGTTCCCGAGGGAGCTGCACAGCCCTTCGCAAGCACCCCGAGGGTGTATTATCGCCTGGCTCAGATAAGGGCGCGGGAGAAGGTTTCCGGTTGGGGGAGGGGGGGTGCAACGAGGCGTTGCCTTCCTTGGAGATGCTCTACTTTGCACCGGAGGGCATTATCGCCCCCTCGCGAACCAATGGGGTCTCTCCATGGAAACTATTTGCCTAGTACTTTTCCCAAGTATTGATCTCTATTTTACGATGGTAATTTGATTGTCTAGTATTGATCACGCTGTTATTGTTTCGCGTAACCCACCCCTCATGCGCTTCTGAATAGAGTACAAGAGATTGCTCGGAACAATAGTATTCAAGAAGAGCTTGAACCACGCAGATAGGAGAGAGAGCCAATGAAAGATTGATTTAGTTGTTGCTTTTCTTCAACTTTTTTGCTAATCGCGACGATGAGGATGAATGGTAACGAGATGAAATCACACGCACACATCCACATGGAGCACCAAGAATCTTGTCCTCCAAAATCCCCCCACCAGATATTTTCTGGGAGGAAAATTTTTGTTATAACTACAAAAGGTAAGCAATTACTTTTGACTTCAAATTTACTTTACTAAAGACAATGTCGAAAACACACACACAGAGTAGTGTTTTTTTGAGTGTTGCATGATTTTTCTCTCTCCCGTTCAAGAGATCTCTGAATGGCAATATATGCACAATAATAGTAATACAAGAATGCATGGCAAATATAAGTATGAAATCTTAATAAAGTTAGGGGAGAAATGACTGCATATTCTTATATCTGAGAAAACGCACATGTAAAATGATATGCTTCATGACCCAATTTGAAAATCTGGATGCAATGCCAAGATGGCGGCTTTCAAGATGGCCGCCATGATACACACTAGCCCCATCTGGTGTGCCCGTACCCCAATTACCCATATCCGAAATTTCATCGCCCTCCGTCAAGTCGTTTTCAAATTAGAAGGGTGGCGCCGGACTTTTGCCTCACCCTGTAGTTGCAAAAACTAAACAAAAATAAATATACAATAATAAAAATTTTGCAGCTATTTTGTAATTGATTGTCATCTTCAACCAGTTAGTGAAAGAACAGAAGAAATTAATTCCTTTATATGCATTTAACAATACTGTACTTTTAAATAATAATATTTAGAATTTTCTTTTACATTTAATTACATTATAAATATGAATATCATATACCTGTGTGTATATATATACTAAGTTTCGAGAGACAGAAATTGAGATAATCTGATGTAGAAATTAAGCAATAGCGAAAGTTATAGATAAGGTGAGAAGGAAAAGATTGAGAAAAGGTAGGAAGAAAGATAAAGAACTGGAAAAAAGGAAATAGTACAGTAACAGATAGTTGGAGATAATGAAACAGAGAGAAGGAATGCGACAGACAAACAAGAAGAAAGAGATAATGAAACAGAGAAGGAATGACACACAAACAAGAAGAAAGAGATAATGAAACAGAGAGAAGGATTGAGACAGACAAACAAGAAGAAAGAGATAATGAAACAGAGAGAAGGATTGAGACAGACAAACAAGAAGAAAGAGATAATGAAACAGAGAGAAGGATTGAGACAGACAAACAAGGAGAGATAATGAAACAGAGAGAGGGAATGATACAGACAAACAAGGAGAGATAATGAAACAGAGAGAAGGATTGAGACAGACAAACAAGGAGAGATAATGAAACAGAGAGAGGGAATGATACAGACAAACAAGAAGAAAGAGATAATGAAACAGAGAGAAGGAATGAGACAGACAAACAAGAAGAAAGAGATAATGAAACAGAGAGAAGGATTGAGACAGACAAACAAGGAGAGATAATGAAACAGAGAGAGGGAATGATACAGACAAACAAGGAGAGATAATGAAACAGAGAGAAGGATTGAGACAGACAAACAAGGAGAGATAATGAAACAGAGAGAGGGAATGAGACAGACAAACAAGAAGAAAGAGATAATGAAACAGAGAGAAGGAATGAGACAAACAAGAAGAAAGAGATAATGAAACAGAGAGAAGGAATGAGACAGACAAACAAGAAGAGAGAGATAATGAAACAGAGAGAAGGATTGAGACAGACAAACAAGGAGAGATAATGAAACAGAGAGAGGGAATGAGACAGACAAACAAGAAGAAAGAGATAATGAAACAGAGAGAAGGATTGAGACAGACAAACAAGGAGAGATAATGAAACAGAGAGAGGGAATGAGACAAACAAACAAGAAGAAAGAGATAATGAAACAGAGAAAAGGAATGAGACAGACAAACAAGAAGAAAGAGATAATGAAATAGAGAAGGAATGAGACACAAACAAGAAGAAACAGATAATGAAACAGAGAGAGGGAATGATACAGACAAACAAGAAGAGAGAGATAATGAAACAGAGAGAAGGATTGAGACAGACAAACAAGGAGAGATAATGAAACAGAGAGAGGGAATGAGACAGACAAACAAGAAGAAAGAGATAATGAAACAGAGAGAAGGAATGAGACAGACAAACAAGAAGAAAGAGATAATGAAACAGAGAAGGAATGAGACACAAACAAGAAGAAACAGATAATGAAACAGAGAGAAGGAATGAGACAGACAAACAAGAAGAGAGAGATAATGAAACAGAGAGAAGGATTGAGACAGACAAACAAGGAGAGATAATGAAACAGAGAGAGGGAATGAGACAGACAAACAAGAAGAAAGAGATAATGAAACAGAGAGAAGGATTGAGACAGACAAACAAGGAGAGATAATGAAACAGAGAGAGGGAATGAGACAAACAAACAAGAAGAAAGAGATAATGAAACAGAGAAAAGGAATGAGACAGACAAACAAGAAGAGAGAGATAATGAAACAGAGAGAGGGAATGAGACAGACAAACAAGAGGAAAGAGAGAGAAGGATAATTCTGGTAGCCACGAGATCGCCCAAGCAGAGACCTACTAACTAACCTAGATTCTCTGGTGACGTCATCAGTACCCCTCTATAGCCGTTGCAATATGGCAGAAAGTGCGAAGCCAAACTTCCTTCCAAGTAAAACACCATGTTCATCGTTTATTAGTCACATATACTTTGTCCCAGGGATATGTGGAGCAAGGCTGCGCATAACGGAAGACAAGGGGAGAAAGCGAGTGGGGAGGGAAGCAGTAGGCGCTGCTGCTAGCTGCAGCCGAATTTTCCGCTTCACGCATTCACTTCCCCATCGAATCACTACTTGGGCAGACTTCCTTTCGTTCGCTTACTCCACACATTACCGGGATGGAGTATACTACGGATTTTTTGTTATTTTGTATATTTTTGTTCCGCTTTTCCGCCACAATGAACACCCAGGCTGGGATTGGAACCCGGGACCCCTGGCGTCGCTGTGCTAACCACTCTACCAGGGACTGGGCTCGTAAGAATACATGGAGAAACTAATTGAGACATCGCAAGAACCTATTTTCCTGCGAAATCTTCTCTTCACTTTTTACCCTCAGCAGTTTTCGAGATGTCTGTTGTCGAAACGAATATAACCTTACTTTTGAGGCACCCTGCAGAAAAAGAAGTTTCAAATATACAGGGTGTCTCAAAAGTAATAGCACAAACTGACAGGTGAAAATGCACGATAATAGAAGCAAAAAAGTCTCAGTAAACATGGGTCTGCAAACGAGCCGTTTTCGAGATAATCGTGAATGTGTGGTTACAAGCCGCCACTGACTTCATTGTTTGTAAACGTCGCCCTAGTTGGTAAAATGCTAATAATACAGTAAGAAAAGTGACTCCCACAGTACGATTAGACTGTGTACGGATTGTATCCATCCTGTTTGATTACAACACTACCTCTCGGAAATGTTCTGTTTTGCAAACGAAGAGCAAACCTCGGAACGCGCAAGGAGTAAAGCACTCTGTGTTAACAAAATGCAATCAATGCGGCTTGTATCCACACGTTCGCACACGTTATTAGCATTTTACCAACTAGGACGACGTTTACAAACGAAGTCAGTGGCGGCTTGTAATCACACATTCGCGATTATTTCGAAAACGGCTCGTTTGCAGACCCATGTTTACTGAGACTTTTTTGCTTCTATTATCGTGTACTTTTACCTGTGTCAGTTTGCGCTATTACTTATGAGACACCCTGTATATACACACTTTGTTGTACAAGATAACGACCTCCTGCTGGTGGGAGTGGGAAGAAGGCCTGTCAATGTAGGCGAAGTTGATCAATCGTGAAACAAGACCTGATTTGCCGAGTAGCATGCGCCATCTTAGAAACGACTGAATGAAACTGGTTTTGCATCCGAGGAGACAAGACAAGACATGTATTTTTGGCTTTATGATCACGCGACAGGGTCAAGACGAGTTTTTATCTTGCATAAACAAAGCTTTACTAACTGCGAGGAACAAAACTGGTTCGCCTTCCCACGATAATAAGTCGAAAGTGACTCCATGACGCTTTTCTGGTACGTTAAACTCCACACTCTGTCACCCTCCAAGAATAAAGTCAGCGGATAAAAAAGTAACTTGTGGCTGCAGAAAAACCCTATTGGTAGGGACGTGAAGTTTTAGTTTTTCCCCCTAAATTTCGATGTTATTTTTTACTTCAATTCGGTGTTATTTTTCGCGGTTTATGGCGAAATTAGGTGTTATTAATTTTAAATCGGTCATATTTTTACATATATTTTTACTGTTCTTTCTAATTTTAAGATTTTCATATTTTTTTTAGTTCTAGAGAATTGAAACAAATTTTAGGTTTACTGCAAAATAATTATGACTTACCTTCGTTAGAAATGACTAGGACTCGGAAGTTGAAGACCTATAAATTGCCAAAAAAAAGACCTAAATATATAAAAAAGGACTTATAAATGTGATCCAAATTCATTAATAACTTCAGTTTTAATTACATATTTAATGAATAAAAAAATACAAAATTCTGGTGGTACACACTAGGGTTACAGAAATAGGACTTCGGAAACCTTACCTCAGTTGGGTATATATATATATATATATATATATATATTTAAACAGTTGGGCTGAAAAGTTCGTAGGCTAACATAGTAAAAAATATTTTTTTGACAAAATTTGATTTTATTATTCAATATAGTTGCCTTCGAGGGCGATACAACGATTATAGCGGTCATACAATTTTTCGATGCCATTTTTATAGTACGATTTCTCTTTATCCTCAAAATAGGCCTCAGTTTCGGCGATTACCTCTTCATCAGTGCTAAATTTCTTTCCAGGGAGCATTCTTTTAAGGTCTGCAAACAGGAAAAAGTCACTGGGGGCCAGATCTGGAGAATATGGTGGATGAGGAAGCAATTCGTAGTCTAATTCATATAATTTTGCCATCGTTTTCATTGATTTGTGACACGGTGCATTGTCTTGATGAAACAGCACTTTTTTCTTCTTCAAATGGGGCCGTTTTTTCGTGATTTCATCCTTTAAACGCTCCAACAACGCTATGTAATAATCGCTGTTGATGGTCTGGCCCTTTTTGAGGTAATCGATGAATATAATACCATGCGCATCCCAGAATACTGATGCCATAACCTTGCCAGCCGACCGTTGCGTCTTTCCACGCTTTGGATTCGGTTCATCACGGGCAGTCCACTCGGCTGATTGTCGGTTGGACTCTGGAGTGTAGTTATGGAGCCATGTTTCATCCATTGTAATATATCGACGGAAAAATTCGTGTTTATTACGGTTGAATATCGCTAAACATTGCTCCGAATCATCAAAACGTTGTTGCTTTTGATCGATTGTGAGCACGCGCGGCACCCATTTTGCACACAGCTTTCGCATGTTCAAATATTCATGCACAATATGTCCAACACGTTCCTTTGATATTTTTAAAGTCTCAGCTATCTCGATCAACTTCACTTTACGATCATTTAAAATTATTTTGTGGACTTTTTTGATGTTTTCGTCGGTAACAGCCTCTTTGGGGCGTCCACTGCGTGCATCGTCTTCGATGCTCATTTCGCCTCGTTTAAATTTAGCAAACCACTTCTCAACGGTTGATTTTCCTGGTGCAGAGTCCGAATAATGTTTATCAAGCCAAGCCTTGGCTTCAACAGTATTTTTTTTCGCCCAAAAGCAATGCTTTATTAACACACGAAATTCTTTTTTTTCCATTTTTTCACAATAACAAAAGCTGCTTCACTCACAATGCTATATCTCACGAACTAATTATCCGGCAGCTGTGAAATTTATACACGTATCTTTTGAAGGTTAGTACTAAGTAAAAATCACATGGATTTAATTCTAGTAACGCCATCTATGAGTCAGCCTACGAACTTTTCAGCCCAACTGTTATATATAATTATTTCTGTACTACAGAAAGGATGTTTAAGAGGTGATGGATGAATTGATGATGATTCGAATTGAGAATGGGCAGTAAAAACGTAGTCGAGAGAAGGTCAAGTTGCAAAAATAAGATGTTAAGACCTAAAAAATGGCTAAAAAAGGACGAATAAGCCAAAAAAACGCCGCATAAGGCAAAAAAGGACAAATAAAACCCACCTTTTTCTCGCCTACAATGACCCAAAGTGAACATATACTCGTATCATGTTAGGCCTCTTCTTCAGACACTAGGAAAAAAAAAAGGATATTTCCTCAACTTCCGAGCACTAGAAAGGACCAAATTGCTTCCATTTGGAAAACTATTTCATCTCATCAGCCACTAAATATGAAATGTTATTGAATGATAACACCCAAATCTTTGAACACAGACACATCATGTTTTCCTAGCAATGCGAAAAAATCCCCCTGCGACCTCAAAATACAGTTTTGTGTACACATACACACACACGCTTTCCCCTCCGAATCGAAACAGGTGCTTTTCCATGAAAATTTTCCCTTTCCTACGAAACTTCCCTTCTGGGAATATCCCCCCCAGGCAATTATATTTCAGGACGAGGTTAAACACTCAGTCATGTCTGCGCAAACTGCAATGAAAGAAGCGTGACACTTTCTTGAATCGAACTGGGCCTCCCCGATGGCGCCGTGGTATCGTCGTCGCTTTGTAATCAAGGGGTCCCGGGTTAGATACCTGGTGGAGGCACATAGTGGTTCGGATCCCACTTTAAACTGTAGGTCCAGTCCCGATTAGCCTTATTGTTCATAAAGTGGACTTAAAACTCCAAATCAATCAATCAATCAGCTAGACTAAAAATTACAGGCTAGTGCTTCAGGTAGTTCTTTTTGAAGAGAAGAAGTGGCATAACTCGCGGTGTTTTTCGCGTTAAAGTGCAAGGTTCGGTGTTATTCTGAAAAATGACATAATTCGCGTTATTTCGCGATTTCGAAACACAGAAAACTTGTCTCCTACCCAAATACATTTTAAACATTTTATTTATATTTCCTCAACTTTTCAGTGGTATCGTTAAAACGAAAACTTCATGTCCCTACCTATTGGTTGTTTTAACGGCAACTGTGCAGTATGCTTGCGCGTAAGAATATGGTGCATGTGAGGAAGCTATGACATTCAAATGGAGAATAGTAATGACGAAAATTTACTGATCACAGTGACGTCATAGAAAACCCTGGACTCTTGGCTTACAGAGACGCATCTCGTGACGCTCCCCACAGTGACGCATCTCGTGACGCTCCCCACAGTGACGCATCTCGTGACGCTCCCCACAGGGACGCATCTCGTGACGATCCCCACAGGGACGCATCTCGTGACGATCCCCACAGGGACGCATCTCGTGACGCTCCCCGCAGGGACGCATCTCATGACGCTCCCCACAGGGACGCATCTCGTGACGCTCCCCACAGGGACGCATCTCGTGACGCTCCCCACAGGGACGCATCTCGTGACGCTCCCCACAGGGACGCATCTCGTGACGCTCCCCACAGGGACGCATCTCGTGACGCCCCCCACAGGGACGCATCTCGTGACGCTCCCCACAGTGACGCATCTCGTGACGCTCCCCACAGTGACGCATCTCGTGACGCTCCCCACAGGGACGCATCTCGTGACGCTCCTTACAGGGACGCATCTCGTGACTCTCCTTACAGTGACGCATCTCGTGACTCTCCCCACAGGGACGCATCTCGTGACGCTCCCCACAGGGACGCATCTCGTGACGCTCCTCACAGGGACGCATCTCGTGACGCTCCCCACAGTGACGATCTCGTGACGCTCCCCACAGGGACGCATCTCGTGACGCTCCCCACAGTGACGCATCTCGTGACGCTCCCCACAGTGACGCATCTCGTGACGCTCCCCACAGTGACGCATCTCGTGACGATTCCCACAGGGACGCATCTCGTGACTCTCCTTACAGGGACGCATCTCGTGACGCTCCCCACAGGGACGCATCTCGTGTCGCTTCGTGACGCTCCCCACGGGGACGCATCTCGTGACGCTCCCCACGGGGACGCATCTCGTGACGCTCCCCACAGTGACGCATCTCGTGACGCTCCCCACGGGGACGCATCTCGTAACGCTCTCCACAGGGACGCATCTCGTGACGCTCCCCGCAGGGACGCATCTCGTGACGCTCTCCACAGGGACGCATCTCGGAACGGTCTTTTACAGAGACGTATTTCAACATAATCCTAAGTAATAAGTATCTCGATATGTTCCTGAGCAAGATTTCGACATTAGATTTGTATCGCATGTGCTTGAACAAACCATGTCATTTTCTCCTTGCTGTTGATTCATTTTCCCTCAGTTGAACGCAGAGACGAGATGGACAAGTGGTGTTTTGGGAACCTCCCGCTTCCGTAAGCCGTAAAGGCGAGCAGGGATTGTGTAGTGGAGGGGAAGCTGTTGACTCATACTAGTGTGCGCTGCATGGGAAGTGATTGCAGATGAGAAAGGGGCTATTGAACTCAAGAGGTGATAAACGATAATGTGTTATGCTTTCAGTTGACAGGTGTATATTAGGTGTGGCAATGTCACACAGGGCAGAGGTGTTATCGAGACGAGACCGAGAACGAGACCTCTGTAACATCGAGACGAGATTTTTAAAGTTTTTCCGGCGCTGAATAATGAATCGATTCTATGTGGATATCAACCATGTCACTTGTGGGAAAACTTCCGAGATTTCCAGAGCTGTTACTCTCATCTTCCATGATATTTCCATTGGCGCTTATGGAAGTGTTGCTGTCTTAAATTCCTCTAGGAACATGTAACTTAATATAAATGCAGACAATACATGAATGTAAAAAAAGTTTGAAACGTATGCCGGTTCAAATAGAAGGCCAAGAAATGTTACGTTTAGTGAAATGTAGTAGTGACACTTTTATTGACAACATTGTTAATAATTTTTAATATATGAAGAAAAATCGATTCGAAATTGTGAATAAAATTGCTCATTTCAATAAGATGATGGTATTCCTGGAGTTGGCAACCCGATTTCTTATAAGTAGGGAGCGGAAGTTGATGACCTAAAAAATATAGGTATACGAGGGCCACTATTTATATTTTGAGCCTTGGCAACACTGATTGAAGTTAGGCGCGATTTGACGTTTGCACGGAATCGTCTGGCATTATTGACCATGTACTTCAATAGCTTGATTTGTGTTGTTTATGTTGCCTTGGAGATTGCACGACAACAATAAAATGGAATTAACTCGTGAACATTTTCGTGCGATGATTTTTTACGATTTTCGACGTGGATTATCAAGACAAGAGTGCATCGATCAACTTACTTCCACATTTGGCGACGAAGCCCCATCCTTTGCCACTGTGAAACGCTGGTATAACGAATTTAATCGTGGCCGCCATTCGCTCACCGACGAGATTCGCTAAGGTCGTCCAAAATCAGTTGTTGTTCAAGAAAACATTGATGCTGTGCAAAACCTAATACTGCAAGATCGTCATGTGACATACTGTGAGATTGAGGCAACCATAGGCATTAGTTCCACCAGCATATATAAAATATTACATGATCATTTAGCTGCGAGAAAGGTATGTTCTCGTTGGATCCCACACAATTTGACAAAAACTCAAAAAAGACGCTCGCGTCAATTGGTGCAAACAAATGCTCAATAAATACAATCGTGGTGCTTCAAAAGACGTACATGAGATTGTAACAGGTGACGACGAATCATGGATATATGCATATGAGCCGGAACGTAAACAGCAGTCGACTGTATGGGTGTTTCAAGATGAACCCAATCCAACAAAAGTTGTTCGCGCTCGAAGCACATCGAAACAAATGGTCGCCTGTTTTTTCGGGAAAACTGGTCATGTGGCAACTGTGCCTTTAGAGGAACGTAGAACGGTCAACTCTGAATGGTACACAACAATTTGTTTGCCAGAGGTCTTCGGTCAAATACGGAAAACAAACAAACGCCGTCTGATCATTCTTCATCAAGACAATGCCAGCTGTCACACATCTCGTCTAACAACCGACTTTATGAACAGTCAAAAAATCGAATTGATGGGTCAACAGTCCTGATTTGGCACCCAATGACTTCTTGTTCCCGAATGTCAAGAATAAATTGCGTGGACAACGATTTTTGTCGGCGGAAGACGCCGTTGATGCGTTCAAAAACCATATTATGGAGGTGTCTCAAGAAGATTGGAAAAACTGCTTTGACAAATGGTTCGAACGAATGCAAAAGTGTATTGACCATAAAGGAGAATACTTCGAAAAACAATAAAGCAGTTTTCAATGCCAAATTCCTGTTTTTTCATTGTTAGGCTCAAAATATAAATAATGACCCTCGTATGACCTATAGAATGTCCTAAGAAATGGGAAAAATGACGTAAGAAATGCAAAAAAATGACCATTAAATTTGTTAGTTTCGGGTTAAAAATTTAAATGAGAAGGAAATTAAACAAAATGCAATCTCCTTATCTGGTCTTAAATTTGGTTTCCCCAAACACAACAAAGACTGTCACCAGTTCAGCATTTCTTTTGCTCGTAAATTGCAATCCTGCGAGATATATATTTCACCTTGGTGAATAGACTCAAGAATATTACCTACCAAAATGAAAGAAGTGACAAAATATGACGAAACAATACACCGAATATTGCGAAAAATTACGGAAAAATACCGAAAATCGGGGAAATTTACCTAAAACCTGAAAATTGGCAAGAAATGCACTTTAAAATGGGTTCTAGACGAAGTGTAATATTGTGTATATTTAATGGGCATCGTGTTCGAGATGTCAGAAAAAAAGATGACATTTCGTCAACTTCCGCTCGCTACATGTAAGTTTGCAACGTGGCTTCCTTGAAGTCGCAGAGAACGAGCCAAATACACAGTGTTACACACAGCGAGCCAACAAGAACAAGTCATCTGGCCAAGTTGGACTAGCGAGGGCTCGGCCAATGAACGCCTAAGAAGGGAAGTGAGTGCATGGAGGGGAAACGCGGCTGCCTTCCTCCATAGTCTAGGACTACGTGTCATGGTGGAAGAGCATTAGATCCAGAATACGCCACTGTTAAAGAGCCACAAATGCCACATGAAAAGTACACGAGTTAGAATATACCTGAGGCTCTGTTACATATTTTAGCGCATTTCGACAATTGAAATAAGGGTATACCCAGTGTTTTTTTTTCTGTGAAGAAAGGTTCCAGCACTCTTTCTTCAACTTGGTTTGTTATTGTGTTCATCATAAGAACTCATGTACGTTCCCTTGGAATAGGGAGAAATTACCTACTTCTTCTTCCTCCCTTTCATTGGTCTCTCTTGTATCTTTCTTTCCTTATCTTCTTTCCGGCTTTCGACCTTTTCTTACTATTCGTTCGTATTTACTACCTCATCTCTTCTTGGCCTTTTCTTTTTCTATGTTTTTCCTCCCTGTCAGTTTTTTTCTATATTCTTTATCTCTATCGACATTGTTATTCCTTTTCTTCTCTCTCTTTTTGCTTTTTCTTCTATATTTCTTTTCGTATCTCTCGCCCTATTTCCTTCTTTCTCTCTATCTGCTTGTGTGTGTTGTCTTGCTTCTTATAGTTATCTTCCCTTATCTGTTTCTCACTTGTGTTTATCTTTTTCCTTTTCTCTCTCTCTGCCTGCGGCTTCATTAATTCTCTTCCTTTCTCTCATCCTCTACTGCTTTCTTCATCTCCCTTAAAGCACTTCTTTCTTATGATGACGTATAAACATGTCAATATAAATGTAACTTACCCATGTAAGAACCACTCGCAATATTGTGATATGTTCATAAATAATCGTGCGTGTAGTTGCACACACACACTTCTTTCGCAAAAGTAAAACTTTATTGGTTTTTATTCTCGCCTATTAAAAGACACTTTGTATACGCGTACCTATGTTAGCTGTATTCCCCATACCCTTAAACATTCCCAACTTTTCAACCCCCCACGTAGAAGGCATGAGCAAACATACCCAGCAGTTTCGACTCGAACCATTGACTAGTCAGAAGGTTAGGTTGACCTTTTAACTATGAAAATGTCACATATCGGATTGTACTCCTGAAAAAACGTATACACACCTCTCTCCAATACGAACAACTGAGATTGTTTATTTAACATTCCATTATTATTTCAACCACTTATTTGTCGGTCCTTGCAGACTAACAGCCCTGAATTTCAGATGTCTGATATTTCCCATCCAACCAGGCGCAGTTCCAATATGTAACACTCGAGGCCAAACAATGAGTCCTGTTTTTCTCCCCTGCTCTCGTATTTCTCTGCACGTTTGGTTTCAGAAAAGTTTGTTCTAGCAGATTCCTGTCGCTCGTCTGTTTCCTGTGCATGGGAACCAGTGTTGCCACATGGAGGGAAATTTCCCTTTTGGAGGGATATTCGGACAGAATTTTAAAGCGAAGAGGGAAATTGGAGGGAAAATATCACAATTTAAGGGGAATTTTAAGACATCTGACTCTACATTGTTGCAGTTATGTTAAGTTCCAGTTTCATATCCTTATTTTTAATTTTTAAAATTTATTTCTATTCCTTCTTATTCCTGGTCCTGTGACTAAGCGTGAATCTATTTATATTTCTGTTCTGCACCTTCGGATAATAGCAACGATGAGGAGGATTCAAAACCTGGGACACCGGACCAGAAAGCGATGAAGCTGACATGAATATGAAAAATTTGTTTAGCATTCTTTTTATATTCATGAGAACATGGACCAACGGAAATGCTATTACTACTACTACTACCACCACCACTACTAATAATGATAATTACTGGTACTGCTGTTAATTATTTGATTTCTTTAGGTAAAGGCAAAAAAGGGAAATTTTTCCCCCTGGAAAGGGAAATTTTGTCCTCAGATTGTGGCAACACTGAATTCGGAGCTAGAGGCGGAACGGACGTCATCGAGCGAGGGGGGGGGGGCGAGCTATTCATGAAGTTTGCCTTGCCGTAATTACCGGGGCGTGAAATACAGTCAAGCGGGGGAAGTATGGGAGGGGAGGGGGGAGAATCGTCGTTGTTTGCAGCTAATTTCATAACGGAAACCAATTGTTCTGGATGATGGAGAGTGTCCGATGATTTTGAGGTGGACGGGATGGACCCTGCTGTGTTGCGATAACGTCACTTGCTCTCAGGTCCGGTTCAAAGCGAACTTTTGCTAAGTCTCCAGCGACAAGCTGCCTTTCATGGTGCTTTCGTCTGCTTCATTTAATCTATTCCACTACGAAGATGTTAAAACAGTGCGCTTCATCGACGGTTTATTTCTTCTCTTTGTCGGCAGTTATATTTTATCGATGCTTCCTCTTTTTAATTTCGAGAACAATTTATTCATTCACATCTTGTTTGTTCAACTTCATCATTCAGCCTTTACAAGACTACCACTTCATCAAGATTGTACTCACTCCACTTCGACCATCCTCCGTGTATTCAATCCCTTTTTTAGGTTTCAACATCTCCACTTCGACCATCCTTCGTGTATTCAATTCCTTCTTGAGGATTTAACATCTCCACTTCGACCATCCTGCGTGTATTCAATTCCTTATTGAGGTTTCACCCAACAAACTTCAACCATCCCTCATGTATTCGCTTCCTTCTTAAGATTCCAACCTCTCCACTTCAACCATCCTTCGTGTATTCGCCTCGTTCCTGAGATTTCATTCACTCCACTTCAACCATCCTTTGTATATTCGCTTCCATCTTCAGGTTTCACCTACATCACTTCAACCATCCTTCGCGTATACGCTTTCTTCTTGAGATTTCAAACTCTCCCCTTTAACTATCCTTCGTGTATTCGCTTCGTTCCTGAGATTACATCCACTCCACTTCAACAATCCTTTGTGTATTCGCTTCCTTCTTGAGGTTTCAATCTCTCCACTTCAACTATCCTTCGTGTATTCGCTTCCTTCTTGAGCTTTCAACGTCTCCGCTTCAACTATCCTTCGTGTAATCGCTTCCTTCTTGAGGTTTCAACCTCTCCACTTCAACCATCCTTCGTGTATTCGCTTCCTTCCTGAGGTTTCAACCTCTCCACTTCAACTATTCTTCGTGCTTCTTCAGGTTTCAATCTCTCCACTTCAACTATCCTTCGTGTATTTGCTTCCTTCTTGAGGTTTCAACGTCTCCGCTTCAACTATCCTTCGTGTATTCGCTTCCTTCTTGAGGTTTCAACCTCTCCACTTCAACCATCCTTCGTGTATTCGCTTCCTTCTTGAGGTTTCAACCTCTCCACTTCAACTATCCTTCGTGTATTCGCTTCCTTTTTGAGGTTTTAACCTCTCCACTTCAACTATCCTTCGTGTATTCGCTTCCTTCTTGAGGTTTCATCCACTCCACTTCGCCCACACTTTATATAATTAACTTCTTCCTCAAACTAGGACCTACAGTGTTAAGTGGAGTAGAAAAACCGTGTAGTATGCCTCCACCGAGTAATTGAACTCCGAACCACTTGCGTAAGGAGCACTACCACTGCACCATCTAAGCAAGTCGATTTCCGCTACCACCCAACTGCCACCAAAAAAAGACAGTTTTTAAGGCATTCACGATTATTACATAGTTAAACTAATTAATATTCTGTATACTTTTAATGATTCCGTTTAGTGCACGATAATCATTATCTACCTTTGTACATGATAGAATTTTTAAATTTAAATAAAAAAAACTGTTGTCTACAGTTTTTTGTAAATTAATTAGATTATTGTAAATGTTATGGTAGCTTCTAACGGCGTGGGCGTACGCAGAGACATTCCCGAGAGAATTTGTGATGTACGTTAGTGAATCGTTGAAGCTGATGTCGCCACTGATTGCGGACTGCAGTATGAATGAACCGGTTTGTCGAAAATGCCTCATTCACGGCCCACGCTACGCGTGAGCTGGCCCCCGAGGGGGAGGCACATATGTGATGGTCATCGTGGGAACCGATGCCAGCAAATGCGGGTCCATCTTTTATGGATAGTGGCGCTGAGTTCTGCGTCGGTGGGCAAGTGCACAGAGACGAGATCGACGCAGGCTAATTCTTTCATCATGCGTATACACTTTTTTTTTGTATGGGCAGGCACAAGTACTATTTTAGGAGAACGTAACGGTAAATATGGCCACCGCAAATCGGGGGCGTTTGGGATTAATATTAGGGGTGTGTCGCGGATAAAATCTGTGGGGGTGGGTGGATAAATGCACTTCCAACCCTTGAGGATGACAAGGAGGTGGTATTGGACGGGATCTTGAGTCATACGTGGGATCTTCCTTAACTGCACAAAGCACACAAACAGAAAGAAGAAATATTCAAAAAGAACTATACGTTTCGAGAAATAGACCAAGCGTTTCCATTCTTCACAATAAATACATGGAAATCAAAACAGTTATTAACAACAATTTTAATAGACATTATCTGGCTTAAAAATTAATTTATAGACCCACCTACAACTGCAACGTGAGTAGAAATTCCATAAACTATACCTCACTGCCCTCTTTTGTTGGATACTCGAATGTCTTTGGACTGAATTAAATATGCATGCACCATATAGGAAATAGTGCCTTGAACAAACGCTTAACATTTCCTAAGAACATTTTGCTCCTTGAAGCATCATTTTAAAGGAACGAGCCCTGGAAATACTGCAATTTAGCCTGAATGTATGGAATCCCACTGATATTTATTATTTTTGAAAGCGACAGAATCATGTTGTTCTAATTTTAGGATTTCATGAAGAAGAAAATTACATGTAATCGCATTGGTGGCTCTCGAACTAAATATATCGCATTGTTGTTGGTGTTGAGATATGAACAATGTATGGGTACGAAGACCCAACAACCTCCCAACTGTTACTATTTATGTGAAATTTAACTTGAGGCTAATTAGAAGGTGAAGCTTGAACACTGAACATTTTTTTGTACTTTTAAACAGACCCATATGCAGTTTTAAGTAATCCACAGCAAATGGGCAAAAAACAACATTTATTTGGTTCATTGTACCTCTGCACTCTTCCCTTTAGCCAAATGCATACACCCTCACCCACCCACATACACAGAGATTAATTAGTCTTCTTCCCCAGCTGGCCATGCACTTGCCAAAATAAACAAAACTGTTTTTTGTTTCCAATGCGGTGAATGGAAATGGCTCCTGAATGTAGAACGCAAGCATACACCCACTTGCTGCATTTGTGCTATAGCAAGGATCGCAGTGGCGGCGATTTAGGGGTGCGAAGGGGGAAAGTTGCCCCCGCCCACTTTTCGCCACTTCTGCCCCGGCACTATGCTAAACCTTATCTACAAAGGGGAATATGCTGTCTTTACCCCCCCACCCTAGGTTTTGGAACCCAATCGCCGCCACTGCAGGGATGGTATACCAAGAGGTCGACATAAAATGAGGAATCGAACCCGAGTTAGCGGCATCGGAGTCAGACGCTCTAGGCTCGCGGTTCGAGATCAGGACCAGTTAGTGGGTGGAGCATGTCCAAACCATGGTGCGGCGCCAGAGGGGTGCGAATTAATTGTCTTCCGCACCCGTTTTTCAAAATCAATTTTCAACCGGAAATACTGGTAACTCTTCAGAGGAAAAAAGTTTTTTGAGTAACCAAAAATAGTTTCTGGCAACCAAATACTTGCTTAAACAAACGACAAACAAATTATTATTCATCAGTACTAAATGCTTTTTAGTAATTGAGCACATATGCTTGTAGTTACCAAAGAGTTTGTTCAACATTACCAACTTTAGTAAATGTTACTATGTTTTTGTTTAGTTACCAAATAGCTTAATTCAACCAAATCAGTTTCTTTCTGTGTTGCAGTGCCATTTACGTTATGGCTTACGAAAAACATGTCGTCAGCGTATAGTATTAAGTATTGAAGAGAGACCACTATTATTGTGTACAACACGCAAGCTATTGATACTAATCTGTAAGGGAAGTCACATTTACTTCTGGGTCAAAGCAAGGAAGCAAAAATTATTAAAATCATCGGCATTTTCATAGAAGCCTACTTAAATGTTGATTGGCATTTGATGTAGTGGCTAAAACAAACGTGCATGTTTCATTTTCCCATTAATTTCAACATCGCACCCCCTAAATTTCATTCCGCACCCCCTCAGCAACCCTAGATGGTTAATAGCAGGAAATACCTCTACTGAAATATGCATATAATTAGAAATACTCGTTCCAACGAGCACACAGCTACAGGATCTTAAATTGGATGCCGAAGCATGGTCCGAAGTCATCGCGAAGGAACTGGGAGAAGCACATAACTTGATTTCAGGTCCATTTCGTAGCATCCTGAAGGCACCGCCCTCCCCCCCGGCCCCCCGCAGCAATATCGGGGACTGGAACGTGTCCACTCTGATTGATTAGGTCGGGTTCTCTTTCGCCCGAAGGCCAACACGATTCACCCTACACCCCCCCCGCCCCAAACAAGAAATCGATAATCAATGCCAAAGGGGTCGTGGAGTGCATGTGTCGATCTTGCCTCCCCCCTCCCTTCCACATCCGGTCTTCTGTTCCTTCCTGGGGAAGCCTGCATGCGTCAAAGAGCACAAATGCATTCGCGAAATCTGTGTTTAGTTCCTTGCAACCAGTGCCGAAAGTGGAAATACCTAGCTGTGGGGATGCTTTGCCGAGTTTAGGGCTTAGGTTCAGGGATGCTTGTGTAGATCAGCATGGATTTTGATTTGACTCATTTGGTTTAATTTTACTCCGCTTTTCTGCCATTTTTGGCTAACCGCGAAGATGGGGATGAGTGATGATATCATGAGATTGATGAAGGAACTTGGGACGCCTGGCGTCGTAGCGCGCTGTGCCGCGTGAGGGTGGCCCGCATCCCCTCTCTTCGTGCCACCATACAAAGGACACTTGGAACTTTACCATATAGCTACAGTCTGTATCTCCTGAGACCTAAAGTCCGTCACGAGAAATATAGTGTTGCTATGGAAACATTCAAACTGACAGAAAAATCCCACGATTTATAATATCGTAAACAAACCAGATTACGATAAAAATTAGGGGATAATATGTCTTTCAGTACCGGGTATCATATAGGAATTTCAGCAATAATTCCGCAACAACACTATATTTATCTTGACTGTACACAAAAGTTTCTTTGAGTTTGAATTGATGTTTTATGTCCACTTTATGCACAGATAGGCTAATTGGGATCCGAACCACTGTGCAATGGCCTCCACCATGTATCGCACCCGCGACCCCTTGATTACAAGGCGACGACGTTACCATTACGCCATCGGGGAGGCCCTTTGGCTACTTTGAAAAGAGCATCCCTGTCTTTGTGTTGTCCTAAAGAACATCAAGGAAATGAAAATTTGTATTTGAAACTGAAATAATGTTCTTGTCTCTCCTCTGAGCAATTTCCTTAAAAGAATCAAAATAATAATCAAATACTGACATGACTAATGTTTATTTCAGCGAGAAGTCACAACTGAATAACAGTGATAGGAAAATCCATGCCATAACCATAAGAAATGAGAAAAAAATGAAGAAACACGAAATGTATCCTTTCACTTATGCAACCCGCGCAATGCCATTGCATTGCGGGTTGCAGCACCTACCAGGATGCGTCGTATTTTTTCCCTTGTTTTTGTGGTTACGCGGCAGTGATGTGCCACGAAGGCGTGCTGAGAGATTGACCGCGGAGAGACGAAGGATTTGAAGCATCGTCGAGTTGAAGATTGTCATTTTGCCGCCACGTTTTTCGTTTCCAAGCTGCGACATGCAAAAAAAGGATAAGAAAAAACGTACTTCCGGAACACGGTTTCTCGTCAGCGCTGCAGATCCAACGCAGAGAATTGCATTTGACCCCGGCGATGTTTCTTGAGAGAAAAAAAGTAAGGAGGAAGGAAGAAGAAGTACGTCAGCTGCCACTAAACGCTCAACTTGTCAATGTCTTCTCGAGATCGCTCCTGGGGCAAGTGTCTACTTTCCCATGCGCTAATATTAATCTCGTGTAGCAGCTTTCAGACTTTCGAGAGAGGAGACTTGTCTCAGTTTTGGAAAAGTGCACCCCCTCCTCACGCGCCAAGAATCTGACGAAGCTAGCAGCTGCCTGCCAAAGATTGCATGATCTCTCACCAGCATTTGTTTTTTTCTCCAGATGGCACCACAGTACTCCTGTAGTGTTTAGACATCAGAAGTACTTCACTTGGATCTTAAACGTTTTGGTATTACAGTTTAAACAAGCAACCAAACAAACTAGCACTTTACGCATTTCTCTAATCAACGTTTCTACTGTTATCACTTTCAAAAACTATTATTTCTTAGTTCTTAATGTAAGATATGTAGTGTAATAATATGATTACATGGAAGTCAGAATGCTCTATATTGAATGAATTTCTTGTTTACTGGCGTAGAAGTGCCGTTTCATTCTTATTAAAATGAAACTCCACTTCAACACCAGTAAACAGGAAATTCATTGAATATAGAGCATTCCCCTGGGTCTCAGGTTTGATACGCGGTGGATGCACATGGCACAGTGGTTCGGATCCCACTTTAAACTGTAGGTCCAGTCCCGATTAGCCTTACTGTGCATAAAGTGGACTTCAAACACCAAATCAGTCATCAATCAATAGAGCATTCCCAGGTTTAGCTTGTTATACAGGGTGGCTCAAAAATTCAATTAACACCCTCGGTACAAGGCCACTGCAGCGTGCAACGTAGAAATGGTGATGACCAATCGTTGCCAGGCCATGGGGGAACCACAATGACGCCAGCCGCTCGGTCGGCGGCCATCTTGATGTCCGCCATCTTGAATACAACTTCAGAATTTTAAATGGGAAGGGGTTGATATGATATATCAAATCAGGCTGGAATTTTACGAGAAATGTAATGGTGGAGGTTTTTTCGACGTATCTTTAACCAGTAAAACGTTATGACTGAATTCTTGTACCAATTTGCTCCTTTTCGAGGTGTTAGAAAAATGCCTTAAAATTTGTTTAGCGCATCGGTAATGCATCAAGATCAAAGTGACGTCTAGGGAGAGAAGTTCACATGCCATTGCACAAGAATTTAATCCGATACATCCATGAAGAGCTGTGCATTATGAATGGTTGTCGCGAACAACTACAGTGTGACGCTTCCATTAAATGAAAAGCCCTTCACAGTGACAAGGCTAATGTTTATGTTCATAAGGAAGTTCATAAACAGAATATTCGATGCTTTTTATCGGATAACCCATTTTCGACAGATCAAAGCTGAATGGTTTGTGCTGGTAAGTTAATGGCGTGGCGTGCTGTGTGGAACGCGATTGGTTAGTAAATTTTCCATCAACGTAACCTTATATGCTTAGGGCTACTTGGATTTGTTAAATAAACAGGTTTTTTCATCCTTGCTTATGGAAGAAGGTACTTTTTACAGAGTTTTTTTCAATAGGGAGGAACACCAGAACGCTACGGGAACGTTGTGAGACAGTTTCTGTCCAAAGTTAGTTATCGGATGACAAGGGTCGCATATTTTATTTATTAACTTGCACCTTGAACATAAACAGTAGCCTTGCCACTGTGAAGGACTTTTCATTCAATGGAAGTATCACACTGTAATTGTTCGCTACAACAATTCGTTATGCCCAACTCTTCGTGGATGTATCCGATTAAAATCGTGTGCAAGGGCATGGGAATTTCTCTCCCTAGACATCACTTTGATCTCGATGCATTATCGATGCGCTAAACAAATTTTAAGGCATTTTTGTAACACCTCGAAAAGGAGCAAATTGGTACAAGAATTATGTCATAACGTTTTACTGGTTAAAGATACGTCGAAAAAACCTTCACCATTGCATTTCTCGTGAAATTCCAGCCTGATTTGATATATCATATCACCCCCTTCCCATTTAAAATTCTAAAGTTGAGTTCAAGATGGCGAACATCAAGATGGCCGCCGACCGCATGGGTGGCGTCAATGTGGTTCACCCTTGGCCTGATAACGATTGGTCATCACCATTTCCATGTTGCGCGCTGCAGTGGCCTTGTACCGAGGGTGTTGAGTGACTTTTTGAACCACCCTGTATACTACTAGTGCAAAAATCTGTTTTTATAGTTACAGAATCAATGTAAAATAAACTGTAAGCTTAAGTGTAACCCTACTTCAAATATAAATAATAATACTTTCCGCCCTATCTTTCTTATGTTTCCCAACAACAGTTTAGTTGTCAACTATTACATAAGGCACTCACGTCATGAGAAATATGGAATATATTGAGGCTTATGATAATTACTCTGAAACTGGAAGTTTAAAGTCGGGGTTCGTCCTTGAAAACCATATCCAATATCAATCACAAGATCTCATTTGTTATTCATCATATGAGTTCCTGTCGCCATTGCTCACATCCTGTGGAAACACACGAACAATCTTCGAAATAAATTATTGTTTCTGCACACGTTGCAGTAGTTTGTGGCTTTTAATTTGATGCGTTGCTGAACATTGTCGTTGTATTACGCCTTGAATTGATAAACGGGCTTTTATTGATAAACCTATTATATCACGGGTTTATTTCCGGCGATCGAGGAGGCCAGGAAGGTAAACGGTTCCATGTGCCTAATTCAAATGACCACCCAAGTTGACTTTATGTATTACTGCTCGTATCTTGTTGCAAACGTAAGGTGCGACAATGGCGATAAGGTCTTTTAAAAAGGCAAGTTGTACATACCGAACTAATAATAAAATATTATCACTATTTGTAACGTACTCATATATGTTTTCCAAGTTAAAAAAAAATGACTATCAGATGTCGAAATTTTTAAAATAAGTACGTGCAAACTAAATTCTACAAGGAGTACAACCATAATCAATATATCAGATATTATTTTGTACTAATTTTCAGTTTTTT
This sequence comes from Lepisma saccharinum, assembly GCF_977018435.1. Lineage (NCBI taxonomy): Eukaryota > Metazoa > Arthropoda > Insecta > Zygentoma > Lepismatidae > Lepisma > Lepisma saccharinum. The sequence goes on from NC_139240.1 coordinate 67,267,116, forward strand.
AAAACACTAAGGCCTTCTAAAGTTGCAATTTTAAGCTATTATTATAACTAATACAGGGTGTCTATCAAAATAACATATCCTATATTCTTGATTTTATCATGACTTTTTCTTTACCTTACTTTCCTTTTTCTTAACATTTATTTATTCGCCGCCTACTTAGGTATAGTTTGTTGGAAATTAAGAAAGTAGATATTTTTATTCAATGAAAAACCCTTACCACGAGGCCGGTTATTATGAAAGCTGAAGCTGTGCTTTAACGGGAGATATAGACTTGCTGTAATTCTTAATGCATGTAAAAATTAATGCTTCAGACTTCATCCTGAATGGAGAATGGCCACAGTACGTTATTTAATATTTTTTTTTTTACAAGAAGCATACAAAAATTTAATTCTTGAGAAACAGAGTGAACAGATCTTAACCACAACTCAATACAATTTTAGCTTTCCAAATATTCAATTTTATCAAATCCCAGTATAGGTATATAACAATGTAAATTCACTATACTGTAAAAAATAACTAGAATTCTTGACCACAATCATAATGTCTTGACTTTCTTCACCTACCAGTTGATTTCTTGAATTTTTCTTGACTTTCTTGACCTACTAGTTGATTTCTTGGACTTTTTCTTGACTTTCTTGACCTACCAGTTGATTTCTTGACCTTTTCTTGACCTACCAGTTGATTTCTTGACTTTTTCTTGACCTATCAGTTGATTTCTTGACTTTTTCTTGACCTACCAGTTGATTTCTTGACTTTTTCTTGACCTACCAGTTGATTTCTTGACTTTTTCTTGACCTACCAGTTGATTTCTTGACTTTTTCTTGACCTACCAGTTGATTTCTTGACTTTTTCTTGACCTACCAGTTGATTTCCTGACCTTTCCTTGACCTACCAGTTGATTTCCTGACTTTTTCTTGACCTACCAGTTGATATCTTGACTTTATTGACCTACCAGTTGATTCTTGACTTTTTCTAGACCTACCAGTTGATTACTTGACTTTTTCTTGGGCCTACCAGTTGATTTCTTAACTTTCTTGACTGATAGACACACTATAATAAAGTGTATTCGTGTCACTATTTCCTAGTATATTTTTCAGTGGTAATTATCTATGATTAACTTGTCTATATTGGCGAAAATATTAAACATTTATAATTTCTTCCTTACAGGTGCGCCGGCCTATGACACAGTTCGTCCCCTTGCCTACCAAGATGCCAAAGTGTTCCTCTTATGTTTTCGAGTCAGTGACCCAGACTCTCTGGATAACGCCGTCAACAAGGTACGATTTCGTTCTGGTCGTTAGTATTAAGTATACATTTTGTTTTATCGAGACAGTTATTTATGGATGAAATTGTCATTTCATGCATATTTCTTACATAACTGAAATCTGCCTTGAGAGTCATATTTTTGTGCATACTAGATGGCGACAAAATCCGGATATCCGATATCCGGAGTTTAAATTATTCGATATCTGTTTCACATGCAACTGATAATCCGGATATTCGGATTTCAAATTATCCGATATCCGTTTCACATGCAACTGATAATCCGGATAGTTTGATGAAGAATTTCCATAAAATCTGTACAGTAAAGTACGAACATGACGAATAAAAGAACATTTGAATAGCCTGTGAAACGGATAATCGATAAAACTGTCCGGATAATACACACATTCGGATATCCGGACATTTCGAATATCCGGATAATCTGTATTCACTTTCTGTGAACAGGGATGTACAAGGACACGACCGATGCGCACAGAGATGCAAAAATTTGACATTGGTATGTCACCATACTTCACATCTGTGTAATCAGTCATATTTGGCAGTGTTGACGTTTAGCAGTGTTGCAGTAATTAGGGCGTTTCAAAACTTTTCAACAATAACTATCCAGTGTGAAATTTGAAATTTATGAAATTGCTATTTCTTAATTTTATAATTTTTCATATTTTTCATTTTGCTTCGTGTTCGGTAGAATACATTAGATGTATGATAGATGTGCCAGTTGTGTTATGGATTTTAAATAAATAGAACGGTCCTTGACGCAAAAGTTCTGTTATGGTTACACTTGCTTTCAGTGTCTTAAGTGGCGTTGACATTGAACATATTTTTTCTCAGGTTTTTATAAGGTTTTTCCACAAGAACCCAAACCATGCAGTATAACTTGCAACAGTCTGATTATTTTCGGAACATGCCACGCTGACCAGTGAGTCTAGCAACAGTGTAAACGTGAGCTTGAGGGTTAGCGATTGGCGCTGGGTTGAAATGACGTCATCGACTCGCTCGCTGATCGGCGGGTACGCGAGTCACGACTCGCGCCAAAGCTACAAATGCACATGTTAGGAAAATCATCTCAATTTATTTTTTAATGTGTACTTTTGTTTCTTGCAGTGGTATCCAGAGATCCGGCAACACTGCGACAACACGCCCGTCATCCTCTGCGGCTGCCAAAGCGACATGAGGAACGATATCGAAACAATTTCCGGCCTGGCTAAGCTCCGCCGCATTCCCGTCACGTCCGAACAGGTGAGACATCTATCAATTACTATAGGAACTATTGTCATAGTAGTATTGTCCTCACTAATAGAGCACAGAACACGTGTTGCAGCGTGGGGCGGTTACAAACACCGCTACACACAAACTGGCACGTAGTTTGCACATTACAAACCCTGTTCTCTTCATGAATTTATACAGGGTGTCCAATAAGTTACTCCCTATTTTTAAATAATTATAATATCTTTATTTGATAACGAATTCTGTTCTAACTAGTGTTGCTATACACTCCACTCCTTGAGGTTTATTGGGCATAATTCAAAACTCTGCATAAACACCAACACGTTCGGCACATTTTTCATAATCGAGTAAGTGCAACAACTGTGAAAGTTGTGATACTGCACTTTGGATGCTCCTGTGCCTTCTCAACACAAATGTGAAGATTCTCACCCGCCAAATATTGATAGTTGTATCTATTAACAAAACCTTTAACGTGAAATTCTGCCTCATCCGTCCATAAAATATTGTCGAAGAGTTTGGCCATTCAACATGCCATAATATAAAATTTTCTTCAAATTCCATCATCCTCTCACAGACGTTTGGAAACATTTGCTGGATGTCCATGGCTTAGAAGAGAGATCTCTCATGAGAACTGTTGCAGTTGCATCACGTGAAAGGTCACTTACATAATGATACCCTCAACGCGGACTCCTTGGGAATATATCATTAAGGATGGCAACATTGTCAGCTGTTCTCGATGTTGACTTTCTTCCTTCAGATCAAACAAAACCTCAACGAATGGAATGTATAATAACACTAGTTGCAATCGAGCAGCAAATAAAAAAAAAAGTTATAATCATTTTAAATCAGGGAGTGACTTTTCGTACACCCTGTTTAATCGGAGTCACATTTTTACTCTATTTCGCTCAATTTTTGAACAGTGTTGTGGTCACCCCACGTACACATTGTCCCGAGAATAGCAAGCGATCGAAAACAAGTCTTGCGCAACTATTGACTCGAAATGGTTCGACCAATGAAAACCCGAGATGGGAAGTGAGTGCATGGGGGAGAAAACACGGCACTGCTTCGCTCCGCCCACTCGCAGTTTCCACTTCTCTACCATTACGCGCGGCATTGCTCCACAGATTAACGAAACAGAGAGTAGAGAGTTTTTCTCTCCTGACTCGCCGCAACCCGAAATGCTGGCCGGTAGCGCGGGTTGCATATTCTCAGGATAAGCGTAAGAAATCTTGTTACGGCTGCAATTACAGAGGTTTTTTACATCCCACGACAGGCACTATACACAAGAATGTTGACGATAAGTTACGATGTAGGGATAAACGATTCCGGGGCCCTATATTTCACAAGAAAACGCCACCTGTGCACCTCATACATTTACAAGATGTGGTCGTTCATCTCCACACTGATTGATATTCCCAGACGCAAGCGTTTCTCCCCTTTGGCATGATATAGACGGCGTTTGATTTACCTTCTTCAAGTTTTCTTCCTTTTTTCACATTCAGAGAGAGTCTTTCCACTCTTTTTGGGGGGGGAGGCTTCCTTTCCTCTGGCTTCCCCCGTCTTTCTCGTAAGGCAATTTCATTAAAAGTTGTGGCGAGTTTAGCGTCCCACTATAATTTATAAAAGCCACATTTCCAGGGCTGTTAGCCTGTTTCGCTCCCCATTTCGAGCAAGCTCCGACCACGAGAGGTCGCTGAGACCGGAAGCGAACTCCCATCTCCAATAACAACGGAGGCTGGAATTGGCGGGAACAAACATTGGCGACTTTGCCTCTCGCAAAGTTTGCCGTTTGTGCCCTCCGTGAATTGGAAATTCGAAAGACCCAATGGACTTCCGAAATTAGACCGATCACTTCAGCCTCCTCGTTCGTGCAGAATGTGTTCTTATATTAATGTGTACCTCTGATAACTTGTTGGTGTTATACAGGGTGTGCCGAAATTGCTGTAATTGAGGCAGAAACGTCATTGAACTAAAGAAGGTGCATTAAAAAGGTGAAATAGGACACGAATACCTGTAATACCTCACGCCTTGAGGATGGACCTCTATCGGGAAACCTGATCCTAATCGCAGTATTGGGATTGACTGACCTCTATCGAGAAAGATATTAATTATTACCACATAATGTAAATGAGGAGGATAAAGATTTCTTTGAACTACAACTTTTTACGTCAATTTTGTTTGCTAATAATATTATATTGCACTGAAAATAGTATCCAATCGTGGCTTTTGGAACACCGTGTACAGTCAGCGGCAAAAAAATGGGACACAAGTGGTTGAGAACTATTGATTTGCTTTATTTTACTTCGCTTCTTGTGCCACTTTTGCCAAATTTGCGAAGATTGGGATGAGTGATCATATGAAATTGATGAATGGACACTCACAAACATCCATGCTCAGGCCAGGATTCGAACCCAGGATCCCTGGCAAGTTGAGAACTATTGTATAAGATTATGTATTAAGGTTTAGTCTAAACAAAGTTTCCGATTTGTGGCGAGGTATGAAAAGACTGGTTGAAGCTAATAATGATGATGTATTGAGGGATCCTTTGTTTCTAAGCCATTGCTTTTTGTCTGTTACCCTCTTACAGAAACTGTATAAGGTATCCCTCTATTAAGGCCTTCGCACAACTCACTTTGATTCATCTAAATATAGTTGCAGAATCCTCTTGTGGAAGACGTACGTAATTAAAGAAACTCCTAAGCAATTTTCAGCGGGGAAAGACAAGAGTGATTAATATTCTTCTCTACGTCGAGTGGTAGAAATCCATATAAAATCTACAGGGAGAAGATGAGTTAATTCATTCCGGTGTAACTTGCCAGCTTTGATGGATTTTTCGCCGCCATATTATATGACTATTGACTCGGGTTGTTTACTTTTCTTAGATCTAGATGGCGTTTAATATTACGTCCCTGCACTTAGCTCTAATTAGCATTCAGAATGAGCAAATTTGCTTCTTCGTCGGGTGGATGAGCATCGCCGGGGTGCGTATTTACAAACCGTATAGTGCTGCAGAACCAGAGGTATATAACGCTTTCTTATTGGTTGTGTGCACCGGAAGTGTTTATGTTCCGTGTCCATTGTTCCTTGCTTCTTCATTTACAGCAAAAGTATGGAAAAATAAGACTTGTGATTATATTGTAATAAAGTTTGTAAACAGATTGTCGAAATTATGTTAAGAAATATACGTTTATATAATAAAATATAATGTTTAAAATGCTATACGTTGGATATACATAATTTTCTCAATAGTCAATATTTGCACTGATGTGACTTTAAATAGAAAAATCATTCACTTCAAGAGAGTTCTGATTTCTGTCTTCTAAAACATTAACTTAAATAATTTTGCTAAAAAATGAACCGTATTGTAAATGGGTTTCTTATCTTGTTGGATGGATATCTGAAATCTACACTGTTAATTTGATCCCTGCCATCTAGCGTTAACTTGAAGGAACGCTGCATCAACTTCCGGAATGGCAGCCAATCAGTAGCCAAATATCGCTGGAGGTTCTGCAGTACTATAGGGTTTGTAAATACGCCACCGGCGTGGAGGTTGTTCGCACGGGTTGGAGTAGGAAGTGTTGTAAGATTCAGTCGCTCTTGCCACATTTATCTTTGGTTTCCCTGGTTTGTTATTCCTAAACGCATGGTCACGACATTAGGCGGGTGGCAGAAGCTCGCGCTGTTGCCACGTCGATGCATAATCCCTTGTATTAGGAGGTTTAAGAGAATGAAAGATGTCGTTGTGGAGTTGGTGTTTGCAATCCATGTGATACAAACTGACAGTATTTGCTCGAAAGGTCGGGGATGACACAAAAGTGCCCCCAAGAGAGGTCGGTGTGACTTGCTTTTCCCATATGTGGCACCAGCGCAATTCTACACAGCCGCCTATTTTCATGGTTGTGCGTTTAGGTAGTCACATTATTGTCTGATTGCTGTGGAGTGGCATAGTTTGCATTTTTTTAATGGGGTGGTGCTGTCGTTATACCGTCTGACGTCCACGAGGAAAGCCACGATTCTATTCGCGGTGTGGTTGATTTTAAGGTGAGAATTTTACATGCATTGCCGCTGCATGGAGTGGTTCACCCAGCCTCTGAGAAAAGGGTACGGGGGCACTCGGAGGCATTCGAAGCGTGGTGCTGATCACAGAGAACGTGTGGAGTGCTACTTCCATACTTTCCAGAGAGCTCCTGGCACGTTGCAATGCTTAGCGGATAGTTTGATAAATTTGGACTATACAGGGTGTCTCCATGAAGAATGTCCAACTTTCAACTTCTCACATTTTTACTGTATGAAGGACCACAATCTGTCCATGTAAGCTTAAAGTTTTCTCCTAGCCTCATGAGATACGTCTTTTCATGCCACCTCATTCATTCAATGTGTTGCCATACAGGTTGTCAAAATGTAATTCTAACTCTCGCTGCACATTTTGTAACATTTGGAGAGCATCCAGCAAAGGTGTGGCACACCACATCCTTACCCCACAGAAAAAATCCATAGTTGGTAATGCACTCCGCAACAATAGTAGCGCTCCTAGTGGTGGGATTTGGAACTGTAGTCACTATGAAGGGATTTACCTTAATGAGCAACCAGAAGTCAGATGTAACATTGGAAAGTTATCAACAACTACAATTATGGAATTCTTTTTGGTTTGCCCTGTAGTATATTCCATTGCCAAATTGTTCACAATATTCATAGTGGTTCGGATCTCACTTTAAGCTATAGGTCCGGTACCGATTAGCCTTTTGGTGCATAAAGTCGACTTAAAAACGAATTCAATCAATTATTCACAATATGCATTACGTCACAGTTATATGTTAAGTGAGGAACACGTAGTGAAGAACAAACGTGAGGAGTTCTGCTTTGTGGTATATTCCGTTCGTATGAAACGGGACGATATTTCATCAAAACTACAGTTACAGTGTCACAAGTAAGATTTTCACAAATATGAAAAAGTGAATCCCTAGATGGTGCTATTTCTAAGACCATGACCCCATTAGAGTTCACAAACTGGCAACACCGCAGAGATAATAATATTGGCGCCAAGAAAAGCCACCCTTACCATTTTCTTTGCACTGAGATCAGATAGTATCACGGGCGTATCCAGCAGGGAAAAGGGGGCATTTGCTCCTATGTCCCGTGGAAAATATTTGGCCTAAATTTTGTGTAATGGCAAAATTTTGCTCAAACATTAAAATTGTAGTTGTGATACAAAATTCAGATTTAAAAAAAAAATATATTAAAAAGTGTCTTTTCTTAGGGTTGTTTTCACTCCTAAGAAAAGTGTGGGGAACCTCATGGGTGGTATCATTCAAAATGGTGGTGCTGGATGGGAACGAGCATAAATTGGCATTGAGGGTGTCTTATTAGTGAAAATATTATTGGAAATCGTAGAAAACTCAACTTTTGAGGTCTTGAGAGAGAAGTTCGCTGCCCAAACCCACGAAACACTTCAGCAAAGGAGCTTAATATCGACGTGAAGGGGTTCCGGTAATCGAAGGCGAATATTAAAAAGGGTCGTTCATTCACGAGAGCTTCGTGCCACCGCTATATCTCTATGCAGAAGTGGAAAGAAGAGAAGTAGGGGGAGGGGAAGTGGAACACGAAAAAGGAAGCTCCCCAACTCCTTGAACTTTCTCGTGCATGCAGGGAAGACCCGTAGTTTTAAATCAAACTGCGCTGACGTTCGAGAACTGCAAATGCGGGGTCCCTATTCATCATTCGGCGGTGGAGGAAACGCTCCCGTCTTATCTCGACCCCACGCTGCAACAAGTTCTTAAAATTCTCGTGCGTGAATGATTTGGCTCCCGGCTAATCTGGCACTCGTATAAAAATAGCACGCGAATTTTCCCTCCCGTGTGGATTACGCTGGGCACGTGGTCGGATGTAATCCCCCCCCCCCAAACTCTCCCAGCGCCCAGGTCTTTATGTCGTCTCTAATTCACTTTAAACTTGTGTGGGCACGTGGGGGTAATTAAGGAATTTTCTATTAGCGCTGCGTTTTTCCCCACCCCTACAACGGTTCACTTACAAGCATGAAATTTTACTACATTTTGCGTATTGTGACTGATCACCATGCAGTAATCGTATTGCTCACTCGGTGGTGGGAGGCATTTCTTTAAGTTCTGATACTGTCAGTTGAAGGTTTTTCTTTATCTCTCTCATTAGGAGACCGTCTGTACATTTGGTTATTTTTCTTTGCCTTCCACCACCGAATTTGTGTTTTGGAATGACAGTCGGAGGCAGTCCTCTGACGGCTGCCAGTACCTTCATTATGATTGATTTTGCACGACCTGTTTGTTTATCGGGACGTTTTCACTTCGCCATGCAATAATGCTGGCCTTTTCCACACTACTACAGTACTTTCCCGGCATATCACAAATACAGTAGGGAAATATCCAACACAAAGTGCACCACACGAAAACACAGCAATTTATCACGCACACTACAGCAGAAAGTCACCCTTTCTGTGTCAACTAACAATACAAAACGAAATGAACTCGCTTGTCAGCAGTAATACACTGTTGCCAGATACGTTCCTGCAGAAACAGTTCCGTGTTCGAAACAAAACAACACTAGATACAAGGCTACAACGGCAGATTTCACATGAGATCCGAAGTCATTTTGCGGCGGGTGTAGAGAACTGGAATCTCCCCGAAACGGTTTAGAGAACTGGAATCTTCCAAAACGGTGTAGAGAACCGGAATCTTCCAAAACGGTGTAGAGAACCGGAATCTTCCAAAAAGGTTTAGAGAACCGGAATCTTCCAAAAAGGTTTAGAGAACCGGAATCTTCCAAAAAGGTTTAGAGAACCGGAATCTTCCAAAAAGGTTTAGAGAACCGGAATCTTCCAAAAAGGTTTAGAGAACCGGAATCTTCCAAAAGGGTTTAGAGAACCGGAATCTTCCAAAAGGGTTTAGAGAACCGGAATCTTCCAAAAGGGTTTAGAGAACCGGAATCTTCCAAAAGGGTTTAGAGAACCGGAATCTTCCAAAAGGGTTTAGAGAACCGGAATCTTCCAAAAGGGTTTAGAGAACCGGAATCTTCCAAAAGGGTTTAGAGAACCGGAATCTTCCAAAAGGGTTTAGAGAACCGGAATCTTCCAAAAGGGTTTAGAGAACCGGAATCTTCCAAAAGGGTTTAGAGAACCGGAATCTTCCAAAAGGGTTTAGAGAACTGGAATCTTCCAAAACGGTGTAGAGAACTGGAATCTCGCCAAAACGGTTTACAACTGAAAACTACCCAAGACGGTTCAGAAAACTGAAAATCTCCAATCCATTTACCGTTTTCTGAAAAACTACTTCGACAGCACTAGCTACGTAACATAGTGTGCTTAGTCGTAGCATCTGTGTCGTGGAAGATAATGCACTGGTGGAACAGAAAAAAAATTAAACCGAAACCGATATTCTCTTGTGAGGTCAGCACTGCAATCAGGTACAACAGTCGAAATAAAATTCCATTTACAGCAACATCCGCGCTTAAAATCTTAGCAGGACTAATGACCGTTGGCACTGGATGAAGAAAACTAAGCGAGAGATGATTACCGGACCGCAGATGGCACGAGAGAGCCAATCCCAGCGAGGAGGAGCAGTTGTTTGCCTAATTAAAAGCTCATCAGTCGTTTTCACGCCACCCTTTCAATCAGTTGAAAGAGATTATCCGCTCGTCGATTGATTACACCTTGCAGGGCCGCATCGGGCGGGAAAGCGGTTTCCGAGATTGGAAAACAAATTGATCCGACGCATCCTATTCACATTGGATTTTCCGGGTGCAGAAATTGGCGGTGGGCAATAACGCCATGTGAGCGGAAGTCACCTTCTGACAAAAGAGGCGATTTGTGATTGGGAGCCAGTGTTGCCATCTTGCTTGGCAGGAAAATTCTAAAACTATTCATATAGGGCGAGTACAGTCGAAAATGGTATTGTTCGTGAAGTAAGAACTTGAAGGTGCCTACCCCACCTTCGTTTACGTACGTACAGTAATTGACGAGTACAGACACTTGACGACCAAAGAACAGTCCCCTGTCTGCTGCTGCTCTGGGAAATATGTAATGGGAAACATCGCTCACTGTTAAGATTTCATCCTTTCTAATCAATTTATCACAAAGCTGATTCAAATGCCTCAAATGGTTTTCGTCGCCTTGTAATCTAGGGGTCCCGGGTTCGATACTCCGTGGAGGCACATAGTGGTTCGGATTCCACTCTAAACTGTAGGTCCAGTCCCGATTAGCCTTACTGTGCACAAAGTGGACTTAAAACATCAACTCAAACCAAGACATCAAACCTTTTATGTGAATGGGCCGCGAACAAACATTGTCAAAATATCCCCTATGTGGAGAATGTCCCCTCCAATGCCTTAGGAAAGCGTAACAAAATATTGATTTATTCTGCATTTCTTGCATGCAATTTAAAAACGCTGTTATGAAAACACACTCAAATAACGCTCTCTGAAGCATGTTTGATAACCCGTGTCTGTTCCATTATGTAGCATGAACACTTTAACTGGGCGACGGCTTGTTGGGTTCATTAACTTAAATAAATAAATTATCCACTTTTGCACGCTCATATAGCAAGGTGTTGCAAAGTTCAGGAACTTGACTGACGATTGGGATGAATGGTGATGCCATGAAGCATCTCCGGTCATCGGAAGATGCACCGATAACAAAGCAAAAATAAAAAAATATTGCTTTTTATTGTTTTTAAATATTTTAGAGAAGATGTTAAAAAAAATCATAGTATTCGCATATTTGCGCGAAATTAGTCACGTAACACCATGAAACAGCTAGAAATAGGCAACAGATTCGCTAACTTTAGCGCATTGAAAGGAGAGCCCAGTTGTACCCCCCGTGCCTAATCGTCCCGCTACGTTTCCTATTGAGTGCAATGGTGTCCTTCGACTGTTTTCCCCCGCTCTTGAAGGTCTGGTCATAACATACCTTTTAATCAGCCTCCTTGTTTACAAACACATCAGGGTTTCCTGTGACGTCATCAAGATGAAACTTCTCAGAATGTCCAGTACTGTAAAGCATGCAACGCTCTTTTTTAGAGAAAACCCTATATTGAAGAGCATCGCAACACAATACATGAAAGTAATGGTGCATAAAGAAAATACAACAAGTAAGCAAAAGCATAAATTTACTCACGGTTAGTGCTGGAAAGAACTGAAAGAAAAAGAGCAGTTCTGGATCCATTGTTTTTCCTTCATAGTATTTCTCCTTTTAATTTTTTTTCGATCTTAAGGTTCAAATATTGATTTCGGGGAAAAAATGTTCTTGCTTTACAAAACACGAAGTACTTCCCTTTTTTTTGGTTTACTATGCTTACAAATGAAAACTGATGAAGATTTTTGTTCTCGAGGTGACAGGCATACTTACTCACACAGAACCTTTATCATAACGTATCTCACCTTCACACAAGGGATGGGCAAAAATATCAGGATTCTGGAATATTTAAAAATCTCCATTCGCAAATTTTACTACCCGGATTTCGGAGGGAGGTTTAATATTTTTTTTCATTTTTTCGGATAGAATTTATTAAGAAAGTTCCGTAGAAAAAAAATGGATTTGGCACCCTCTACTTCACACGTCATATACGAACACTGTTATCATAATTACCAATGTACGAATGCCCCCCCCCCCCCCCGGCCCGTTTGAAAGATTGACCCTGACGTTTGGCAAGTCTTGCGATGACTACGTAAAAATGCCACGCTTCGCCACTGCCATGAAGTGATCACAAACATATAGGGACGACATAATACAATTGCTACACAATGGCAATACTGGCTGTGAGTGGGTACAGACGCCAGAAGTTCGCAAGTCTGCAATATACCGTCCAGGATGTTATACGCGTAAGGTAGTTTGGCATTTGGGTAACTTCGGAAAACGTTATCTCTTACACCCCTTCAGGATTTCATATTAGCAAGTGGATCAGTGATTCCAACCAACTGGAACAGCAAATATCAAGTTGTTCCACACTGAACACGACAGAGTTAGAGACTAGGTGATCGATAGGTTTCTAAAATCGATATTCTTGGCCTCCTCAGTCACCGGATACAAATCCATTACATTTGTTTTCTGAGAAAGTACGTGAAGAAGTAGTTACAGTGATGGGTCATCTTCCGCTCAAAAGCTCTCCAGTTATATCTCCTTAAAGACATTAATTCAGATATCAACTGCTCAGTCGCAATACAAAATGTGAACAGTAAAACCATATAGGTACATATGGAAATAGCGGACAGGAAATAACCACGATCAGCAGTAAACATGAATGAAATAACGGAGATCAGGAAAAAAAACAGAAGGATATAACCGCGATCAGCAATACTCGAGAAGGAAATAACGGAGATCACGAAATACATGATCAATAAAACTTCTATCAGCAATATAGAAGGAAATAACGGAGATCAGGGAAACCAGAAAGGAAATAACCTCGATCAGAAATAAATGAGAAGGAAATAACGGAGATCAGGGAATACATGAACAATAGAACTTCGATCAGTAATAAAGGAGAAGGAACTAAAGGAGATCAGGAAAAACATGAGGAAAATAACCGCGATCAGTAATAAGCAGGAAAGAAATAACTGATATCAAGGAAAACTTGAATGAACTATCCACGATGAGCAATAAACAACAAGGAAATAACAGCGACTGAAATAAACAAGAAGGAATAAACGGGAAGGAAATAACTAAAAACTGGGAGAACATGAAGGAAATAAGCACGAAAAGCAATAAATACGAAACAGGGTAAGGGCGAAAGTAATATTGAGTACGGTATAATAAGCGTAAAATCATTTTCCGCCGTTGTTCCGCCAACTCAAGCAATAGTGCGAGAGGAATAAAACCTGACCGACAGAAGCGAGGCAAGATGAAGCATAGTAAGGGGACGAAAGCCGCAGCTGTGTCGGGGAGAGAGAATGGCTCCCAAGAACAAGGAAGCTCCAGCCAGGGTGATCGATGACCGGCCACCGCCGAGAGGAGGCAATTGTCCAAACAGTCGACACAGCCAGAGCTAACAACTTGAGACGAGTCGTAATCCGTCAGCGCCAAGCGGCGGGCGTTTACGCGTTAACGGACCGACTCTCCCGACCTACAATGCATTTCCTTGCCTTGCAACCAACCATGCGTTTTCCCTTGGAGTTGCTTTAATTCCCATGTAGTCAGTTCCACCAACTTTTGAAACACGTTAGTTCGGCTCAACTCTCCCAAATGATTGTTTTGTATTTTTATACAAAAATGAAAACATAACATTGGTTAAAGGGTGAACTGTGCCACGTTCTTTCAGTCAAAATAACATGATTATTTAACTAAAAAAAAAAAATAATAACATGAAGACTCGTAGCATATACGGGATGCCCCTCAGGGTATTGGGTATATCTCTGTTCGTTCGTCAAATGAAAATCAAAATCAAGTTTTCACTAAGAGAAAAGAAGTATACATTTTATATATTTTACTTCTTAGCAAAAGAAATACTTATGTGCATAAGTCCATTTCACTCAAAGAAATAACAGCTTCTTACAATTCTATTATTTATTATTTTATTTATTTACATTTTACTTGGGATTACCGCTAAGCAGTTTTTCCCATATCTATATATGTACTGTACATAAACTTACATTTTTTAGTACATTTGTAAGGTGCCGTGATCACTATCTCCCTTCAGTTTTCCTTTCCTCCAATTCCAAGGGAGTTCTTTCAGGGCTGCCAATATTCCTATCAGCACATATCAACAGGTGAATTACTATGAAGAGCGACGCATAGCGTTACGCAAAATTGGGAAGGAAAACATAACAACTGATGAGGGAAAACGCTCAAAATCAAAATAAAACAAATAATATATTTTTAAAATCATCATTGCTTAGCTGCATGGCTGGGGAGAGACCTGCGCTCGATCGCCAGCTTTAAACTTCGAAGGAGACGAAGAAAGTGAGCGGAAACATCCATCGCGACACTTTAGGCTGCTCTCATACTGAACTAGGCTTTGTGGCGGTTCCTCTCTCGAACCTTTAGGCCACCCTCTGTCGTCAGCGTCCTCGAGCATAAATCGCCTTCGAAAAACTATACAATCGCAGCTATTACATTAAAAAAATCACGAAGACAAAGCGTCCATCCTCATCTTTACCTTCCTGTTTCCTTCGATCACCTTTCAATATCCTATGACATCTGTTTCTTCACGTCGGCTAAAACTCAGTGGGCTAATGGGATACTCTGACCCCTCTCAGGTACGGGTATAGTAGTAGAAATACGTGGGATATGAAGCTTCGACTGTTATGTACTAAATCATTTGGCAGGCTATGGAAAAGGGAGATTTTATAAATGAATAACATCTGTTTCCGAAGAAAGGTCTGCGTCTTCAGTAGGCTTCTTTATGGGCAATTATTTTCCTGAAGATGGTTTATTTTCAAGATACTTTTATAAATTTACATCTTAGTTACAAATCTCCATAAATAAAGAACAGAACAGACTTCCTTCTTATAATTAAATCTACGCGACTTTTGCAGTTTATTTACATAATATGGATCAAGCTGTCATATCAGTTATAAACAGACGACCAGGCGCTTGCTTGGAACTTTATGAACGCTCCTTAACATAATGAAGCATAACTTCGACGTGACTGGCGAAGGTTTTAAGTATTGACTCCGATTTTAATATAAATTGGACATTATGGTCTGGCTTCAAGATATATATGCAGAAATACAAACTGCTATAATTCGAAAAAAATATTAGAGACATCGACTTGATATCGGGTATGGCAACATGTTAGCATGTTCACAGGGCGAAACCTAACCATGCCAGATATCAATAATGAATAACTTGACCAATAAATAATAATCATGGAGACGAAATAATCTAAACTTATTCTTCCGTATGATGGCATGTTAGCATGCCCACAGGGCGAACCTACTCATACGGCAGAATAATATTAAGTCCTGTTGCATAATGCATATATTACGTATAAGTTTCGAAGAAATGAAACTGAACTATCACAAAGGTTGAAAGAAATCGTAAATTAATTTATTCTTTCGTATGGTGACATGTTAGCATGTCCACAGGGCGAACCTACCCATACGACAGAATAACTATGTCTCTAAGCTAATTTGGGAACGAAGACTGAGTTCTTGAACCCTCCCATAAAGGGAGCTGAGTATTTAAGATGTTAATCCATCGGAGTCGGTGATGAAAATGCCCCAGAATTAGGTTCCGAAGCTGTATTTATACCCTTGCATGTCAAGCAGAGCGCCTCCCGTGACACAAAAGATAAACATAGCTACAGCCAGGGGGTGCTCGTTGCTATGTGAAGTACGTATGCATTACGTCATCTGGGAGGATCGGGTTTGACGGTGCTCGTTGCTATGTGCAGTAAGTTTGGTGCGGGGTACATTTAGCTACTAACACGTCGCAAAAATCGGAACAAGCAGGTTGTTGATTTTGTAGCGTTCGATTTATTTTTATTGTATTTTTGTACTTCTAGACTGCAATCATGTCTAATTGTGCTGTAGCAAGCTATGAAAACTATAACCAGAAAACTAAAAGAACTGTCATAAAATATCATAGATTTCCAGTCGATAATTGCGTAAGTAAACAGTGGATTCATGCTTGTAGACGAAATGTAAAAAATGCAAGTGTGCAGTGCCAATGGACATTTCCACTCAATTTTTTTTACAACAATTTTAAAAACTACACCCTGGAAAAATGACCCCTGCAAGTTCTCGCGTTTCTCTGCGTCCAATTTAAGGCAGAAACGAGACTTCCAAAGTTGCGAGGCTAGCGTTGCGCTGAAAACACGCCGCCGCCATGTTACTACGTCACTCCTTAGGGAGAGCTCGTTTGTCGTCTGCTTCGAGCGTCCAGTTCCGGATGGGTAGCCCACGGTGAGCGAACACGTGCAGCAGTACAAATCTGTACCGATTTAAATAATGGAAGAAGGAGCGGAGAGATAGGAGAAAGGAAAGCTATGCTTTGTAATGATCATTCTTCTATGAAATATCCGAGCTGCTCACGTGCAAGATAAATGAAAGGGTTTAGCTGCGTGTTTGTTCTCAGGCCATGCTAAAAATATTGCTTATAAAATTGGTTGCTGACCAGACACTCAAAAATATTTTTTAAACTTATATTTATCGATATTTACCGTAACCTATGTAGTGCAAAATAGGAATTTTCACATTCTTCACTTTATTTATAAAGCCTATTTAACTTTCTTTTCCATAAAGCAATTTCAGTTTGTGTTCCATTTCTGTTACACAAATTATGATAAAATATTTTTGTGCAGATAAGAGAAAATACACTGAGAAGATTACATTAGTTGCACAGTACATATCTATACTTAGTTTATGTATAATTATTACAAGGAAATAATGTGTATAACCATGGGCATATTTAAGGGGATTCAACGGGTCCAACCCCTCTCTTTTTTTGGTTCACTAAAATTACCAGTTTCCTTGTTCTATCCGCTTGTTCATAAAAAAATCCTTCGGACTTATTCCATTCTCTTAAATTAGAGACGTGTAGGACGGGATACGGATGGGAAGGAAATTTCGTAATTCCACACACCAGATGGGACTGCAGACCAATATCTGCAATTTCCTGATAGTTTCGGAATTTCTGCGATAAGAAACTGCATTGAGACTGTCAAATCAGTTATTCCCCCCCCCCCTCGAATCATATTAAAGAAATTTGGTTCTTAAAAACGTAGTGACACAAGATGAACAGAAAAGTATCAATACTTCGTGACTACAAACACACAACTTTGGGCCCGTTCCGAAAGTCGCACGAGTTTAACGCGTTAAACGAGTTATGGTAACTGACCGTTCCATAAGTGATTCCGTGCGTTTCGTGAGTTTCATTATGCTGTCCCAAAAGTCGCATTCCGTGCGTTTCGTGCAAGAACGAAATTCACCAAACGCACGGGCCAGGATGCTGGTTTGTTCCGTGAAAATCGTCTGCTCCTTGCAGACAAAGCGCGTGCTGATGGATTCAAACTGCACTAGTTCGGAAAATGTATTATAATTTTAACACATAGCGATATGAAGCAACATGCACAAGATAAGTATGCCTTGACCGTTCTTAGAATGTGATTAAAATGAGTAACAGTGGCCATAATAGAGTTTATTTTTGCCATAAGGACATTCCTTCCGCTGACGCCATGCGGAAACTTTCTCTAAACAAAACGCTGCGCCTGCGCTTTCGCCTAGTGTGTCCCATAAGTCCGTAAAATAACTGGTTTCACCAGATTCACGAGCCCAGTTATTTTCGTTGAATGCGTTCGTTTCGTTAAGACTTTCGGAACGCACCCTTTGTCGGGTCCAACACCCCCCCCCCCCCCATGCTCCCCAACAAGCTTCCGGCCAGCAGTGTCCTGGATTTTCACTTACGAAATAAAGCAACCCTAATCATACCAAAAGTTGATCCATCCATCCCCGCCGTGCATTATATATACCCCCATGTGTATAACAATATCCGATACTGAGATGGTACGATATATGTAATTATTTTGAATTTTGTACTGCGAAAAAAGCCGCCTCATCTCGTTACCCCGAACGCATTAATTGGTTGGTTCACAACTTTATCACTAAGGATCCTATCGAGACGAGACATGGCAGCCTTGGTCTCGTTCTCGTTGAGAGTTGTAAATGTCTGTCTCGTGTTTATTTGTAAATGTCTCATTGACAGTCTCGTCTCAATTTATAAACATCCGTCTCGGTTTGTGAGGGCAATTCTCGTTCTCGTCTCAAGTCTAGAAAAATATAGAATTAACAACGTATGCAAAGGCTTATCATTATAAATACAAAAAAAAAAACCTTTGTTAATATATACATATATATTTTTTTGACTCCTCGTTTCGACGGTACAGCCCTCGAAAACTAAATATTATCCTGCTTATATATGCAAACCAAACTGCAGATTCAGAATTACCAGCAATGATCTGGCGTTGTAATTATTATACACAAAATTCATGATTTATCTGAGGAAGTCGCATGTTCCAGGTTTGACTCTCGACCTGGGCATGACTGTTTCCTTGTGAGTGACATTTCATTGAACTGGAAATTGTTACATGGGAGGATGTTTGCTCGAGACTTTGGGGACAGCTAGGGGGATGCTTCTATTGTTAATGTTAGTGTTGCTCACGAGACGAGGCATGTTCCGTCTCGTCTCATAAAAGGAGATGGGACAAGTGAATGATTTCGAAATGAGATGGGACAGAAGAAAAAGTTCGTCTCTTATCATGGCAGGTTGTGTGATACTTAGATTGTGCAGTTGGTGGTAGTGTGTGTGTGTGTGGGGGGGGGGGGGTACCCCTGCACCCAGACTTCGAATACTGCTTGTAGTTATTCATCTTCATTGTAGCGATTAGCCAAAAGTGGGAAGAAATGTGATGTTAGAGATGATACATAATAAATTAACCATGCGCTCTCGTCGTTGCGGTTAAACAAAGTGAACGGAAAAGCGACGTAAAAGTAGGCTAAATACAAAAATTTGCAATATATATATTAACTGAAGAAAACTGTCATTTACTGCAGGAAATTTAAAAACTCACCGTACCTTTTTATACTGTATCACCTCTTATATTGCAGAAATTGGCGTGTAAACCAGTGTGTTCTAAAAGTATTATCTTAAAATTTGTGAAGAAAATATTATGACGAAAATAATTGTAATTGCAGAAAAGGCATTCCTATACCATTAAGTTCTTGCCAGTCAGAACTAACCTATGTATTCGCAATGAACAAGGCTGTTCACGTGTTCAGCCATTGACTGTTAAAAGGTTTGCTTTGTCACCCTAATGGGAAAACCCTCTACCGAGTGGCTGAATTATAGTAAATACTACTATACTGCTAGGTCATAATTCATCTCCAAGAAATGGAGCACAGATTTTTGCACTGGAAGTTGTAAGATACTTGTTTTACACAGTAACAAGTGAATTTTCTGTCGCTTCCTCAGCTCATGCTAAGTTGACGGGAAGAGCAGAAGCCCCGCCTGCACGCATTTCTAAGTGATGACGTCAGAGGACCTCGTGTCTGTGGAGAGGACGTTTTCAAATCCGTGACGTAGTAGGTGAATTTCAGCGGTGTTTGAAGGCGTGTTTCTCGAGAACCGAAACAAATATCGCCGAGATATTTTGCACATCTCATGTTTGTGTCATTATCTGTAAAATGAATAGATTTAAAACGTTTTTCATGTCAAAGTGGAAATGTCCATTATTGTGAAGAAGACTATGTGCGAGATCTAAAAGCAGAATTTCTGTATTTTCCACCAAAGAACGTGCTGAAGCCAACTGCAGTGCCATCGCTAAAATTACATCCAATGGACATTTCCACTTTGACATGAAAAACGTTTTAAATGCATTCATTTTACAGAGAATGACACAAACATGAGATGTGCAAAATATCTCGGCGATATTTGTTTCGGTTCTCGAGAAACACGCCATCAAACACCGCTGAAATTCACCTCCTACGTCACGGATTTGAAAACGTCCTCTCCACAGACAGGAGGTCCTCTGACGTCATCACTTAGAAATGCGTGCAGGCGGGGCTTCTGCTCGTCCCGTCAACTTAGCACGAGCCGTGGAAGCGACAGCATATTCACGTGTTACTGTGTAAAACAAGTATCTTACAACTTCCAGTGCAAAAATTTGTGCTCCATTTCTTGGAGATGAATTATACCCTAGCAGTATATTAGTATTTACTATAATTCAGCCACTCGGTAGAGGGTTTTCCCATTAGGGAAATAGCTGAACACGTGAACAGCCTTGATCATTGCAAATACATAGGTTAGTTCTGACTGGCAAGAACTTAATGTTATAGGAATGCCTTTTCTGGAATTACAGTTATTTTCGTCATAATATTTTCTTCACAAATTTTAAGATAATACCTTTAGAACACACTAGTTTACACGCCAATTTCTGCAATATAAGAGGTGATACGGTATAAAAAGATACGGTGAGTTTTTAAATTTCCTGCAGTAAATGCCAGTTTTCTTCAGTTAATATATATATTTCAAATTTTTGTATTTAGCCTACTTTTACGTCGCTTTTCCGTTCACTTTGTTTAACCGCAACGATGAGAACGCATGGTTAATTTATTATGTATCATCTCTAATATCACATTTCTTCCCACTTTTGGCTAATCGCTACAATGAAGATGAGTAACTACAAGCTGTATTCGAAGTCGGGGTGCAGGAATACACCCCCCCCCCCACTCACACACTACCACCAACTGCACAATCTAAGTATCACCCAACCTGCCATGATAAGAGACGAACTTTTTCTTCTGTCCCATCTCATTTCGAAAACATTCACTTGTCCCATCTCCTTTTATGAGACGAGACGGAACATGTCTCGTCTCGTGAGTGTCCCCAAAGTCTCGAGCAAACATCCTCCCATGTAACAATTTCCAGTTCAATGAAATGTCACTCACAAGGAAACAGTCATGCCCAGTCGAGTGTCAAACCTGGAACAGCGACTTCCTCAGATAAATCATGAATTTTGTGTATAATAATTACATCATCAGTCATTCCTGGTAATTCTGAATCTGCAGTTTGGTTTGCATATATAAGCAGGATAATATTTAGTTTTCGAGGGCTGTACCGTCGAAACGAGGAGTCAAAATAATAATAATAGTAATATAAAAAAATGTTAAGAAAGTTTTTTTTTATTTATAATGATAAGCTTCTGCATACGTTGTTAATTCTATATTTTTCTAGACTTGAGACGAGAACGAGAATTGCCCTCCCAATCCGAGACGGATGTTTATAAATTGAGACGAGACTGTCAATGAGACATTTACAAATAAACACGAGACAGACATTTACAACGAGAACGAGACTAAGGCTGCCATGTCTCGTCTCGATAGGATCCTTAGTGGTGAAGTTGTGAACCAACCAATTAATGCGTTCGGGGTAACGAGATGAAGCTCCTTTTTTCGCAGTACAAAATTCAAAATAATTATATCGTACCATTTCAGTATGGGATATTGTTATACACATGGGCGTATATATAGTTCACGGGGGGGGGGAGAAAGGATCAACTTTTGGTATGATTAGGGTTGCTTTATTTCGTAAGTGAAAATCCAGGACACTGCTGGCCGGAAGCTTGTTGGGGAGCAGGGGGGGGGAAGGGGTGCTGAACCCGACAAAGTGGTGTGTTTGTAGGCACGAAGTATTGATACTTTTCTGTTCATCTTGTGTTACTACGTTTTTAAGAACCGAATTTCTTTAATATGATTCGAGGGGGGAAAAATAACTGATTTGATAGTCTCAATGCAGTTTCTTATCGCAGAAATTTCGAAACTATCAGGAAATTGCAGATATTGGTCTGCAGTCCCATCTGGTGTGTGGAATTACCGAAATTTCCTTCGCATCCGTATCCCGTCCTATACGTCTCTAATTTAAGAGAATGAAATAAGTCCGAAGGAATTTTTTATGAACAAGCGGACAGAACAAGGAAACTGGTAATTTTAGTGAACCAAAAGAAGAAGGAGGTTGGAACCGTTGAATCCCCCTTTAATACGCCCATGATTATACACATTATTTCCTTGTAATAATTATACATAAACTAAGTATAGATATGTACTGTGCAACTAATGTAATCTTCTCAGTGTATTTTCTCTTATCTGCACAAAAATATTTTATCATAATTTGCGCAACAGAAATGGAACACAAACTGAAATTGCTTTATGGAAAAGAAAGTTAAATAGGCTTTATAAATAAAGTGAATAATGTGAAAATTCCTATTTTGCACTACATAGGTTAGTAAATATCGATAAATATAAGTTTAAAAAATATTTTTGAGTGTCTGGTCAGCAACCAATTTTATAAGCAATATTTTTCGCATGGCCTGAGAATACACGCAGCTAAACCCTTTCATTTATCTTGCACGTGAGCAGCGCGGATATTTCATAGAAGAATGATCATTACAAAGCATAGCTTTTCTTTCTCCTATCACTCTTTAAATCGGTACAGATTTGTAAAACTGCTGCACGTGTTCGCTCACCGTGGGCTACCCATCCGGAACTGGACGCTCGAAGCAGACGACAAACGAGCTCTCCCTAAGGAGTGACGTAGTAACATGGCGGCGGCGTGTTTTCAGCGCAACGCTAGCCTCGCAACTTTGGAAGTCTCGTTTCTGCCTTAAACTGGACGCAGAGAAACGCGAGAACTTGCAGGGGTCATTTTTCCAGGGTGTAGTTTTTAAAATTGTTGTAAAAAAAATTGAGTGGAAATGTCCATTACTTTAGTACCAAATAATCGAGGAAATGGTGTAGTTCTCCTAAACACTTATCTTCACAATATGCTTCGCTTGTAGGACGTGCTGATAAGGTTTGCAGAGCTGTACGCTACGAAAGACACGCAATAAGGAAACGTGCCCTAAACAGGCTAAAGACTATGCTGCCAAAAAAGTGAAAAATATATAGACGTTGGTATATACACAAACTGCAAGCAATGTTTCGTTGTTGGAAAACATATTCGATCTATTACAAAGGAGAAATACACATCTGCATAATGAAGCAAATAAATTAAAGATTACAAACAACCTCTTTCAACCGCTTTAACCAAATAAAAAAGTTCAAAATCTAGAACGTAACCTAACCGACAGTACTACAAGAGAAGTCATCAATATCTTGAAAATGTGTTCAACTAGTGCGAAGTACGTAGTGAGCCTAACTGATTTGTTAAGTACATTTTATGTAAGTCGGATTTATAATTATTAACAATTTCATTTAACACAGACCGATGTTGATTGTGATTTGTATGTTCACATTATTGTGAAAACGTTGTCGGAAAAGGGCATTTCGAAGATCGTGTACTAACTTTCACGCTATTCGAAATGAAATTCACTTAGTAAATCTTCAATTCGAGTTACATAGCGTTGTATGCACGATGGTAAATATTGCATAAGTGAATATTACACCCATCATTAAAATGTTTGCAACTCTGTTCAATTTTGGTATTTCACAAATATATTGTGAATAATTTTGTACCCTTGTACTCAATATAAACCAATGGATGTTACATTATTTCTTTGTAGTACATTTCTGTCAAAAAGAGCAAGATCTAAGATTAGTGTAATGCAAGTTACTTCGTTAATGTACAAATGTGTGTCGCATATCAGCCTTGGAGTATATTTTCCGGTTATACAACTCAGACACACATGGGAATGGAAATGGAAAATCCACGGACAAAGTCCTTTAACGAATAATAATTCGTACACTTGCACAGTCAATCATTGTGAGTTCATGAAACTTTTCTCCTTTATTGTTTAATTAAACTAAGATATTTTCATCGATATTCTCAAAGCGTTTCATTTACCGTGTGATCAAAAATCTATTTCTATAGGCTTGAATTAGTAGGTTAAGACATTTAAGTTTGATGTTCCTAGTACTCATCAAGTATTTCGAGTAGGTTAACTTAGTTAAATTAGTACTTGTACACTTTGACTCATCTTCTGCACGCGTTTGTATGTAAAGTTCTTAATACGAAAAAAATACTTTTTAGAACTATGACAACGATAACTTGCAGCCAAATTTGAACCAGAGAAATTAAAAATATCTGCATTATTACAAACTGGAATTGCGTTTTCAAAGTCTGAAACTACTATCTTACAAACTATTTCATCATTCTTCCTCCACATAAAACTTTTCAAAAAAATTTTTGCATGTGGAACTTTGATCCGTACGTAAATTATTGTACAGTAAATAAATATATGAAGAAGGTTGGGAATTCTTTCGAATTTAGAGTAAGTATCAAATGCAGAGTAAAATTTTATCTAGATTGTATATTGCTTCTTTCACTTGACAACTTCAAAAATAAAGTTACATTATGGTGAATGGTAAAGATTGGATTTTAAGTATATCAGTATAATTTTAATACTTTCTGATGTTATGTAAAATTTGAAATGTTCCTGGAAATGATTGCAACGTTCTGAATGAATAAGAAGGAACTATTTAGTCAGAAAATTAAATATTAGGCATTTGTACTGCGTTGTGTTAAATGTAAATAGATTATACCGGACTACTATCGGATTAGAAATTACGGATATTCAAGTTTGGACTCCAATTAAAAGTTAATCAGTAGAACCACATAAAAACGAGTTACATCAAAATTCAGCTTATTCAATTCTGTGTCAATCTATAGTTACCAACTTATTTTTTATTATGCCTTCTATTTTTATTATCGTGAGAACAAGATAGGATTATTTTTAGTTTGGCAAACTATCGCTCTCTTTGAGATTCTATAAATAAAGAACGGGTGTTTTTTTATTTATAGATTATATATTATATAATTTATTTATTTATTATCCAAACTCTAATATCCATAATTTATAATCCGATAGTACTCCTGTGACGTTCTGTGAGCCCGTAGTACCTCGGAGGCCTCTGTCGATCTCCTTGGCGTAGTGCTTAGCACATCGCGCTTCGACGCCAGGGGTCCCGGATTCGAATCCAATCGGGCAAGATATTGATTTGTCCTTAATGGGAAAATTGAGAATTTAGTAAATGTGATAGTATATGTGAAAACAAATATTGATTGATTGATTTGCTTCTTGTGCCACTTTTGGCTAATTTGCGAAGATAGGGATGAGTGATGAAAGGATGAATGAACACTCACAAACATCCATGCCCAAGCCAGGATTCGAACCCAAATCTTTGGCGTTGAAGTGCGATGTGCTAACCACTACGCCAAGGAGGCCGGCTTGTGGAAACAAAGAAAGAGATCCTCTTATGGGTTTTCCTTTCATATTTAAAAAAAAAGACAGAAAAGCAAAAATAAACCAAATCTGTCAATCAATTCTTTCTTTGTAACTCTTTCACTACGCAATTCTTCTTTATCATGCAACGTTTCTTATTAGAATCATAATACGATTTATAAAATGATGAAATCTGAAATTCTAATTAGAACACGGACAACCTTCTTTGTAATATATCGATCATGTTTCAGAAAAATGAATTTTTACAATACTTTTGCATGTGCAATTTCCCCCTCTTTTAAAAGTAGCATGTTTTAATTATGTTACTAATCATTAACGGAATACCTCAATACCATCCCGAAGTATGATAATTAATATTTACCCCTCAAAGTAATGAAACACTTTCCCTCTCTGAAACTCGCATAGAAATGATAGCCACAGATTTGATAGCGGCCGTTTGCTTCTGCCAAGCCCCGAACGAACATAACCGAAGGGGCACCGAGCATAACCGATCCTCCCACATGACGTCACGCGTTCGTGCATGATCGGCAATTTTCGGATGGCGCTACCTTATAGTATATTAAGTTACCTTGAGCTACAGCTGTGATATGCAGAACTAATTTGTGTATAATGGCAATATTCTAAAGATTAAACCGTATGTTCCATAAGGTTCATTTTTCTATGTCTAAAACAACAGTTATGATCCTTAAAGTTTCTATAATATTCTCTACTATAAAGTTGTCACATTCTTAAAAACTTCTTCCCAATGTCCATAAGGCTTATATTACTAATAACTCCAACTGAAATTTAGCTCTTATGGCTTTCATAATAGTTTGATTCTAAAGCTGAGAACACATATTTTTGACTAATTGTCAACAATGAAAGATTTTGCTTTCAAGAAGCTTGCAAATAACAAATTCTAAACTTCTCGAATGACAGAATTAGGTCATTAGTTCAACTATTAAATATCTCATCTTTCATAACGTTTTCATAGTGAATATAAAAAGTAAAATAATTAAGAATAATATTAAATATGACCGAATCTTTGATATGGTTCGGGAGGATCATATCACATCATTATTAAAATATACTATCAACAATTTTTTTTCTAGTAAATAGTTAAGCCACATTTTCTAAATAAAGATAACAATATATATCCAACTGTAAGGTTAGGTTCACAAATCAAAGATTCCAAACACTGAGGAAAAGGAATTTCACAGTTTATAAGAGTTTTATAGAATGTCTCTCTTTCTTGTGTGTATCTATTACACTCAAATATGATATGGTGTATATCTTCCTTGTTGCCACATGTACAGTTTGGGTTTTGTACAATCCGGATCTTTTGTAAATGACTAATACGATGTAGTAATACTATCACATTCCGTGAACTTTGAACTTTTGTAAACCAAGGTCTCATTCTATTGAAATTAGCTATCCTCTGATAAATCTGACTTCAATTTTGTATGTGTCGTATATAGACAATGTATAATCAAAAGATATAGATTCAAATGGAATGCTTTCATGAATCATAATTGCAACTCCTTTACTATCATCTTTAATCTTTCCATAAGTTATGTGATAATGATTTACTTTAAAATAATTTATGTTTGATGGGTTCACAGAGATTTCCGATAAACATAAAAGTTCAGGTCTATATTCATCTATTAATTTCACCAGATTTTGCTTTCTTGCTTTCAATGATCTTACATCCCAGTGTACCCCCACGAATGTTTTCCTTTATTTTTTCTACCACACCCTAAGGTGTCTCTCCAAAAATGTCCAAATCCTCAATAATTTTCTGCACCTGGCCATTTATTTGTGAGCATTCTGTTAGTATTTCTTTTATGCTTAATAAGTCAGAATTTTTAGTTAATGTCGCCATACGTTTCGCCATTAATTGTAACAAATTATACATAAGATCCTTCTGAGATGTTATGTGAGGAAACTACACGATTTTTTTCTGTTCTTCATTGTTGTAGATTCCGATGCTCACCTCCTGCATGCTTCTGTTTGTACTATCCACATATTCCTCATTATTCATTGTCTTGATTACAGTTCCTGTAGACTTTCCATTTAATTGTTTTTGATTACTTTGTAATTTCTTTAGAGAACCTTTACTTGATTCTCCTTTAGAATTTCCATTATAATTCTTTGTTTGTGAATAGGAATTTAGTCTGAAATTTTTTCCAAATTTATTTCTTACAATTCAACTTGACCACTCCTTAAAACGTCTTATTTTTCTTTATTTTATGGCACGCACCGCGTTTGCAGTTTCTAGCCAAAGTTGCTGAGTTCAGGTTCTATTGTTAATATCTATGTTCCAAACTGCTTTCTTCGAAACACACTTTAAAACTCAAAGCCCGATCTCAAAATAAAGACAAAACACAATCGTAATTCCCATGGCAACAGCTCATACAAGGTATATACATAAAGGTCAGTCACTATCCTGATATTATCAGTGATAGGTCTAAATATTAAATACAACAAGAATCACAAAATAAATAACAGAGATTAAGATTATTAACAATAAACATTTGTACAACGAGAAAGGTAATTAGGAAAGAACTATAAACATTTGTACATGAGGAAAGGACGTGTCAACTTTTTGCAAACTGACACTCTTCCACGTGATGCACCCTGCAAGTTGCAGTACTGCTGGAAACGAGTCTATGGTAGCTAGACCCACAGCGAGTATGGATTGATTGGTTGATTTAAATTTTTTTGGTGCGTTGGCACGTATGGAAATTTTGCACCCGTCAGTATACACGGTGGGGGGGGATCCCTTTATCTAAAACCTTAGTAAATCCTGACATTAAAACTCGAGGGATCAAGTACGATACGATATCCCATAATAAGTTAAGATATGGGATAATGTGAACCCCGGATATGTTAGAGTAATCCTTTGTGCATATATTCACCGCCTCTGTAGCCGAACGCGTTATGGTTGACTCATGAAGGTTGTTGGTTCGAATTGTAGCCTGGGCATAGGTCTACATGAATTAATCTGAACTAAGTAAAAACTTTACCTGTTCAGGCAGAAACGATATATACTAGCTCTTGTCCTTTCCGTTTGAGCATGTTTCCGTTCTACGCATGCGCAGACTGCCCTTCCGCGCATGCGCAGGGGATATAGTGCACGTCACTGCACATCTCGCTCTGCGCAATGGCGCAGCAGCTAATGTAGGGTTGCCAACCAGTTTCAGGCTTACATCCGGAGTTGTTATGAACTTTGCGAACTTTCCATGAAACAGGTTTGTTTACACCTGTTTGGTTTTTCGGACGCGTTGCTTAGTTTCTCGATGAAAACAAGTTCGTGGCACTTGTATGCATGTGCCTGCCTGTTACCTGTTAGGAAGGAAATTCCTGCTTCCTACGCTTAGACAAAGTTACTCTCTCCGTGGAATGTGTTGGTACTGGGATCCAGTGTTGCCACAATCTGAGACCAGAATTTCCCTTTCCCAGGTACAAAATTTCCTTTTTCATCCCATTTCCCCCTTCATATTAGAAAAATAGATAACTGCGCTCACAAAGCTTTTGAAGTTGCTATTATTATTCGCCAACCGATACACATCAACCTACAGAAATATTAGGATTGATTGAATGACTGAAAATATAAAACAAGGAAGGATTTTGATATCAAATAGTACACTGCGCGAAAAATGAACAATATATGGAAATTTTTATACGAATGGTTACTTCATTAGATTCATTTGGGTTGGGTATTATTACAATAATTTCAAAAAATAAATAATGCAACGGTATTATTTGTTCCCAGTTCGAATTATCAGTAATTTGAAGGGAAAAATTTTCGCAACGAAAGTCTTAGATAGTGAGACGGATATATTCAAATTTCCCTGCAATTAGGAATTTTTCATAATTTTTCCCATTTCCGCCTAAAATTTTAGCTAAATTTCCCTCCAATGAGGGAAATTTCCCTGCATGTGGCAACACTGCTGGGAACTCCTGAATAGTGCAGCAAGGGTGACACGCCTGGTGGTCGCAATTAAAACTTCGGACGGTGTTGAGTGGTTTCACGTGTCAGGTCCAGGAGAATTGGTATCTTCCATACCACTGTGTTTGGATCAGCCATTTCGCCCCATGTCGTCGTCTTCTGTTTCTTTGCTTATGGTATATTGATGAGACTTGAACTGTGTCCTCCTTCCAAGAAATCCCTCACGTACATTCGTCGTTCAAACGTGAGAGAGTCGTTCGGAAAGTAAGGTACATCCAAATATCGTCAATAGACTGCGCTGACGATCCTCAATCAATTGAATGCTGAATGAAAAAAAACAATTGAACATCTAGTAGGAACAGTAGGGGGGGTGTAGAACAATAGATGCTTGCCAAGCAACAGTGCATTTCTCAAAATATGAATTGATGTTCGTATATTTACCTGTGGAAAATGGCGGACAGATGACGTCATAGCAGGAACTGATAAATGATGCCGATGCGTCATCATGCGGATTGATTGAAATGCAGGATATCTAATGAAAACGCACATTAAATTGTTTATGGCGTACTTGTCGGTTTCCTTACTTTTAATTTTGTTGTAGACTATATTGATTTAACCGTTACTGCATTGAACAAGATTCATTGACTTGCGGTACCTTATACGTAGGGAGACAAATTTATGGTAAATAAAAACTGAGGAGAGCGGTAAATAAAATGTTGGATCAGCGGTATATACCAGCGGTGAAAAAAAAAATTGGCACACACTTTTTCATTATGGGAGGAAACAACATCCAAAAGAGCTATAAATTGATAAACTACTTCATTTTTATATACTGTACACATACACAAGTACTTAGCTGTTCAACCAAAAAGAAAACATCAACACAAAATCACTTCATTTCTAAATTGCATATCTCAAGTGATTTATTCATTGTATGTACGCGTATTTAAAGGATATCCTTGCTGTCCAATAAATAAAATAATCACTACTGCACATAGACAAACGCATGTTGAAAATCACATGATGATAAACAAAATTCATTCATGACTGAACACCAATGACACCATTGTTTCCATTGATGTGCGGGAACAGACTAATCTTATCGCTGCTACAGCTAGCAAGTTCAATGAAACTGGAAGTTAAGTAGACATTCGGGGGAAGAAAGGAATTCAGCTTGACAGGGAACGAAGTTTTCGAACTGAGATTATGTGTATGGGAAATCCAAATTTGCAGCGTCTTCCTAATGTGATCGAAGATATAACGTTCTTCAGCTGCTAGTGCTCGATTGCCGGTTTTTGCGTGTTTTCTACTTAATTTGATGATATTTCACGATTATTTCGCGAAGAAGCGTTCATTTCGTGGAAAAGCACACATTTCGCATTACTTCGCGAATAAAACTCAAGCATATTTCATCATTGGGGGTGTAGTTACGTGCAGAATGTTCAAAATTACATCTTTTTTCCACATTTCGCCATTTCGCGCATCGCGAAAATTCAATGTCCCTACTTATACGATAAATCAGACCACATTAAAAACCTAGAACGTTCGACACGAACACGCTACCGAAGGATCCAGGTTCGATTCTTGTATATTCGTAGCACGATCTCATATAAATATCCAATATATTATATGTATCGTACTCACATGACCTTTTATATTGAATATACTGGGTGTCCCAGAAGTCTTTCCCTGATTACAAACTTTATTCATATCCGCTACGTATAGGCAATGTAGAGATGTGAAGGTGGTGCCAAAATGTTGGAAAACTAACCAAGTTGATTTGTTGCAGGTTTCAGTAATGTGGCTGTAGTGTTGCAGTGTCAGTGCCAAGGAATCCGGAATTAATGCTCTTGACATCGGGTGGCATCTTACCATACAATGTTTCTTGGGCTTGACAGGATTTGAAAATGAAGATAAATTCCATTTTTTAAATACCAACTTGTTGATGGCAGATATTCTAGATGAAAGAATTCTGTACATTTGAAAGTTCCTCTACACTGTTGTTGGTGACCGGGTCTCGTGATACCAGAGGACATGCTGAGCTTTTTTCTGATTTGTGAACATTTCCGGTTTTCTGGTCACTGACACTGCTACACCACAGCCACGTTACTCAAATCTGCAACAAAAAAACTTGCTTAGTTTTCCAACATTTTGGCACCACTTCCACATCTCTACTTTGCATGTAGCGGATATGAATAAAGTTTGTAATCAGGGAAAGACTTCTGGGACACCCGGTACCTATATTAATAATCATCCATTAATAAAGTTATGTGTACATGTTCGTAATAGCTACACGATGATTCCTTGATTTCATATGAGAACTTCATATGTTTCGTTATGACAGCATGTGTATTTGCTAAATATCATAAATTTGAACGACCCATCGCCCTGGCGGAATGGTTAGCACAGTGTGCTACGATACCAGGGATACCGGGTTCGAATCCCGGCATGGGTGTACTTTGTGAGTGTCACTTCATCAATTTCATAATCACTCCTCATCGTTATGATTAGCCAAAAGTTGCAGAAAGGCGATGATAAATAACAAAAATAATATCAATCCTCTAGTAATATTAACAGCCATTGTCGCGATTGACCTAATTAAGAAAAGTGGTGTTATGAAAAGTTCAAAATAAAAAAATATGAAACTGTCCCCCCATTTTACATTTTCTCAAATTCGAAAATTTGTGAGATGCAGGCACGTATCTAAAAAATATATTTCGGGGTGTCAGAACCAAGTGTCTCATGTAATAATAATAATAATAATAATAATATAAGTGATTAATATACTATGTAAATTTATTAATTGTAGTGGCCGCGGTGGCTCAGACGTCGACCCCCGTGGTGGAGTGGTTAGCACATCGCGCTGCTACGCCAAGGGTCCCGGATTCGAATCCCGACTCGGAGATGGATGTTTGTGATTATCTGTCCTGAAAGAGAAATCTGAGTGAAATGAAGCTTTCCTCTTACGAACTTTCCATTTTTTTTAAAAAAAGGAAAAAAAAAGTCTGTCACGCGTCTGACTACCATGCTAAAGGTCCCGGGTTCGATCCCCGGCCGGTTCAAATCCGGGCACTTTTCTAACGTTGGAAGCGGCCCCAGCGCCGACCCAGCGTCGAATGACATGGGTACCTGGGGGGAACCCTGGGGGGTAAAGGCGGTCAGGGGCGTGATGCTGATCACATCACCCCCCTCACGACCGGATCAAGAAAGTGTGGGGCGTTACCCCCACACCCCCTATACGCCTTCATGGCGTGGTGTTAAGCATAGGGGAGCACTTTACTTTTTACCTTCTTAATTTATTAATTGTGCATTGTCATTATTTCATGAAAATGTAAAGATGTGGTATATGAATAGAGATATGAGAGCACGTATTTATTATCAAGCTTTGTGTGTAGTTACAATCTGCAAAATATGTATAAAAACAATTGTCATGGCAAGGAAATGAATCTCAATAAGATAAAGAATTGGATCTTTATTGAATAACAAAAATTAATGTTAGATCCAGTTGACGAAAATTAAAGTTTCTCAAAAATATTTTATGCATATTATTATAAGCAGTAGTGTCATTTGGTACTGTCATTCAAAGTCGTACGATCCCTATCTAATCCTTGTCTTGCAGTAAATTCTGTGGAAAAAAGTAATCCTCGATTATACAAGAAATTGTAAACATTACATAATGTTAGTATTTGTTAAGTCTAAATACGTACTTTGTGAGAAGATACGCTGAAGTTTTCTTTTCATTTTTCAAGCAGCACCAAATTCTTCGATCTTCCCAGGTTTCAAGATTGTGTAACCCATATCGGATGCTTTACCCTTTTAGTACAGCTGCAATTTATGATCCCCCCTCCTCCCCCGCAAAGAGCTCTACCACCGCCAAGTGTTGAAAGCAACGCCTTCGTTTTTTCACTTTTTTAAGTGCCTTTCGTTTAAGAGGCTTTACAAGTTTGATGAGCCCAGCCTAAAGTAAGCGCCGTCCGCCCATGCGTATCCAGGATCATAAAAGAAGCATAGAAGATAAAGAAAAAGAAAGTTGTGGAAGTTTTCGAAGTCTGTAATCTGTGGATTAAAAAGTTGTAACCACCCCTTCCCAGGCATCATTCTCATGAGTTGCAATAACAGCAACGCATCAACGAAACAACAGGGACGCCCAGGTTCCTCGGAATTATCGCACACAGTATTGAGCACCTTCACCTATTGACGTCACGATATACAGGGTGTACCAGAAGTGATAGCGCAAAACTGAAACTGCGAAAAGTACACGATGGTAGAAGCAAAACAGTATCGGTAAACCGCTACTGACTTGATTGTTTGTACACACATGGGCGTCCGGAAGGGGAGCCGTAGCCCCCATAGAAAATGAAAGTTAACAAAAAATGATATATTTCACACATATAATTTAATTTCATCCACAATAATGTGTTAATTATTGCACAAACATGATAAATTCAAATTTAAGCAATGTCTTTTGAGGGAAGAACGCTATTATTGGGGAAAATATGCCATGTTGCCCCCCTGGAAAAAAATACCTTCCTTGCCCCTCCGTGGAAAAAATCCTGCGGACGTCCATGTGTACACATCGTATGCTTGTCACGTGTGAGGTACCATAGTTCTACTTAGTAAAATTAGTAAAAATTCACCTCGCTAGACATTACTGTTGCTTTTATTACCAAGCACTATTGTACTGTACATGTTGTTACATGTGCGGCAGTGTCCAGATTTAAACAAACAAACATCAGAGTGTACAATCAATCAAGTCAGTGACGGGTCGTAAACATTTTTTTTAAAATTTGTTGTTTTAAGTCCACTTTATGCACAGAAAGGCACTTCAAACTGTATGTCCAGTCCCGATTAATCTTACCGTGCATAAAGTGGACTTAAAACACCAACCCAATCAATCAATCAAAAACAACGAAAGCAATCCACGGTGACGTTAGTACACGGAGCTCAATACGGTGTGCGATAAGCGACACCCTTATCGGTGGCGTTTACTCGAGGTTTGTGACGTATTTAACAGCGAGCAGGTGCTTGCCACGGAGAGTGGTGCATAATTCAGAATCATTAAGCACGTTGGTTTTTCCGGTAATTTTCCGTCGCGCACTTTGGAAGCAATGTCTTTCATAATTATTTATGAACTGCAAATACGTAATGCTTGGCTTACACGCTTAAAAGCAAATGAATCAACAATTGCTAATCAGGATTAAATTAATGAATTATTACAACAACAGATAAAGGCAAGTGAGTTTCCAAATGGCGTCGAACTTTTAAAAATTATTCGGCTTAACTCGGACTCGCTATATAATTTTATGAAAACAACAATAGATGTCGCAACCGTTTACTTTACATGGGGTGGCCTTTCTAGACACTCCCAAATATCAACCTTCCCTCCACTTAGTACGCCCTTATACTGCATTTTGTACACTATCGAGGCTTTAGCTAAGTGGCAGAAAATCGAAGTAAAATCATCTAATTCAATCCAATTTTACATGTCTCCCTGCATTAACTTTTATAATATTGATATTATCCTGGCTGGCATAAATAACATATTAATATACACAAATTGATTGTTATTATTAATTTAATTTGATAATTAAGTCGTATCCTTATTGACAGAAAATCTTTAAAGTTTCTAATAATCTTTCTTTTTGTTTATTCAATATTATATATAAACATGGATTGGAAATAGTGTGCTGGAGCGAGAGAATTTCGTTCGAGCGTCAAGTAGTTCGCACGAACGACGCTAGGTAGCGTACGGAAGTGAGAGCTTCTTCGCTCGAGCAGGCAAAACGAGCGGTACGCCCGAAACCTAGTGGTACACGTATAACCGTAATTTGTCTGTGGTAGTGGGTCCTCAAATATGGACCGTGAAGTAAAAGACGCCGTGAAATTGAAACTTACGTGAACATAGTCATCATCTTCATGCTGAAATGTAGTTTAGTCTATCTTACCAATACACAGTGATATATGAAAATGAAATAGATGATTGTGGGCTGAAACTACCAAGACTGTTATTTTACACATATGTGTCTACGATTATTGTGACATTCTAATATGATATTCCGATATTCCATTGTAAACGCTCGAGGTAGGAGACTCAAACAAGTACATGGAGATAACGACTATGCTCACTTATGTTTCAATATCACTGGGTCTTTCATCTCACCATCCATAATTGAGGGCCCATTACCACAGACAAATTATTGTTGTACGTGTACTACTGGGCTTCGAGCGTAAACCGCTCGTTTTGTCCGTTCGAGCGTTATTCGGTCGAGCGAGGAAGCTCTCCATACGCTATCTAGCGTCGTCCGTGCGAACTATTTGGCATTCGAACGAAATCCTCTCGCTCTCTACTACCGCACGAGCCACAGGAGAAGCAATTTACTTAAGAGTGGGTTTGAAGTCAGCAAAACAAAAAAGGAAACAATGTTTTATCATAACCGCAGAGCCTTTACAGACAATTCTTTTCCTCCAGTTTCCACAGCGGGCCCCTGCAACCCCTCGCCCCCCGGGGTGCTATCGATTCGACCATTGCTTTGGCGGGAGAGGCAGATTCCTAGGGGAGCACTGATATCTTATGGTCAGGGAAAACCTTCCATCCGGGTTAAAATTTGATGAGAACGCACAGCCAGGGTTTCTAATGCGTTGTATTTCTCGCAGAAGTTACGGCTCTGTCTTATACTCACCCTCCTTTCTACAGTGAAAATGTATTTTTTAAAAGTAGGAACCGCACTTTGTGTCAACTGCAAGAACTTACGCAAGCAGGGCTGTCTTGTCATAAATGCCCCTCGAGCAGTATGACTGGGTAATGTGGATATACAGGGTGAGGCAAGAGTCCAGCACCACCCTTTTAATTTGAAAACTGCTTGACGGAGGACGATGAAATTTTGGATGTGGGTTACGGAGGTGGGGGCACAACAGATGGGACTAGTATGCATCATGGCGGCAATCTTGAAAGCCGCCATACTGGAGTTACCTCCAGATTTTCAAATAGCAAGGGGTCATGTGGCACATCATTTAAGATGTGCGTTTTCTGAGTAATAAGAATATGCAGTTATTTCCCACCTAACTATTTGGTGAGGATATTTTGCCAGTTGAAGTTCAGCAGGATAATTTTTATGATCGGGTAATTTATACAGGGTGTC
Source organism: Lepisma saccharinum (assembly GCF_977018435.1). NCBI lineage: Eukaryota > Metazoa > Arthropoda > Insecta > Zygentoma > Lepismatidae > Lepisma > Lepisma saccharinum. The sequence goes on from NC_139240.1 coordinate 67,303,388, forward strand.
TCATAAGTAATAGCGCAAACTGACATAGGTGAAAGTACACGATAATAGAAGCAAAAAAGTATCAGTAAACATGGGTCTGCAAACGAGCCGTTTTCGAGATAATCGCGAATGCCTGATTACAAGCCGCCACTGACCTCATTGTTTGTAAACGTTGTCCTCGTTGGCAAAATGCTAATAATGTGTGCGAATGTGTGGTTACAATCAGTCATTGATTGCATTTTGTAAACAGTGAGTGCTTTACTCCTTGCGCGTTCCGAGGTTTGCTCTTTGTTTACAAAACTGAACATTTCCGAGAGATGGTAAGGCTTGTACCCACACATTCGCACACGAACTAGGACGACGTTTACAAACAATGAAGTCAGTGGCGGCTTTCAATCACACATTCGCGGTTATCTCGAAAACGGCTCGTTTGCATGTTTACTGAGACTTTTTTGCTTCTATTATCGTGTACTTTCACCTGTGTCAGTTTGCGCTATTACTTATGAGACACCCTGTATAGTGGAATAATTTTGATGTAGTGGGGTAATTTATGTAGCAGCATAGTTGATATATAATGGGGTAATTTACATATAGACGGATAAATATGATAATCGTTTGAGATTTTGATATTGAAAATGGTTACTTTACCTCCCTTTTTTGCCACGTTTGCCTAATTGCGACGATGAGAATGAGTGATGATGTGATGAAATTGATGAGGGGAACTCATAAAGATCACATGCCCAAGCCGGTACTCGAAACCGGGATCCCTGGCATTGTTGCGCGCTGTGTTAACCACTCCGCCACGGTTATGTAGAGAATTGGTATCCTAGTTATATACAGGGTGTCCACAATTAAAGTTGACCACTCAGAACCCTCTGGAGCCCGTTCGAAGCAACGGATTGCGCTGAAACTTGGTATAGAAGTTATGGACACCATGGGGAAACAAAGTCTGATGAAAGAAAATAGTTCAATGTTTTACCACCAGGTTGAAATGTGGCGAAGAAGTAACAACAACCAGTAATTTGAGCTTATGTCGGTACAGCAGTGTTCAATAGGCGCCGTGTCAACGTGAATGACCATTTGAAAGCGTAAAGCAGTGTGAACAATGGTCAGACGATGCGTTTTTCTGGATGTTGATCACTGTGCACCAGATTTCAGCGCCACATTTCCACCTGGTGGTAAAAATTTGAACTACTTGTTTTCTCGTCAGCATTCTTTTCCCCGTGTTCTCCATAACCTCTGTACCAACGTACAGCGCAATACGTTGCTTCGAACGGGCTCCTGAGGGTTCTGAGTGGGGTAACTTTAATTGTGGACACCCTGTATAATTTAGAAAATCAGTGCAAGATGCATACCATTCACATACATTGCACTCTAATGTATCTTCTTTTTCTTTGCAGGCTGTTACAGTGAGTCGACAAATAGCTGCCACCACGTACGTGGAAACGTCGTCGAAAACTGCCAGCAAGGCTGTGCGGGATGCCTTTGAAGTTGCCGCTCTTGCAGCGCTCGGGAAGCTGAACAAGAATCACGTGGTTGTGCAGAGACAGAAGGCCTATGTCCACGCAAGGAGCAAAAGCAAATTGGACCTTAAGGCCGAACTCAAGGACAGGGCGAAGAGTTGCTGCATCATGTGAGACAGGAACCAGAAAGTCCACTGCCTCAGTCGTTCACTCAACGTGGCGCCATTTTAGAAGCGTTTGCCTAATCAGAACTGAAAGAGGAGTTCGTTATCGTTGGCAGGAGACGCTGTGGTTTGAGATACCTCTCAGCCAATCGTAGGCTGAGTCTATTGACTCAGAAGTGTAGGATTACCCAAACAGAAATGAAAGTCGTATACGTTCTCATGCACCTATCTCTACTGGTAATCTTCTAGTCAATATGACAAGCATATCATTAAATCCTGCCGGTGAAAATAGGAAATTCAATCATGTTCTCAAGATAGGATTGTCTTTCCATCAGTTTTGGAGGTCAGCCCAGTATTTTACAAAATTTTCCTCTTTATAGTAAAACCATACGATACACACTTTACTATGGAAAATATAACACAACTTTGGATACATTTTTTGAAAGTATTGCTCCATATTCTTTAATGCATGATAACTAGATATTTCAAAACTGTGGAAAGTTTTGTCCATGTGCGCATTTTTTATACAAATTAAAAAAAAAAAAAAATCAATATCTTGGAAAGAAATTTTACACTTTTCCAAAGCTAAACATGCAATTTTGCAATCATATTTATTTTTTGCTTATCTTTAGTACTTATGAATATTAGATATTTTGCCTATGGAGGATTAGACTAAGTATCTAAGGTAACCCCAGACGTTACTATCGTAGTCATGAAAGGGATAGAATAGTAGTTAGATCATCAACATAACCTTCGGATTTTTCCGCTGATTATAATTGAGTATAGCTCGGTGATTCATGATGTTGAGTACACAGTTTAAACCGCTAAATGTTGCTAACTCTGTATTAGTTTAATTTTCTAACACTTTTCGCATTTAACTTGAAGTTCTAAGCGAAGTAGTAGTGCCCTTGCATTTGCATAGCAATAACTTGAAATTTCTGGAATGGAAATTACATGTTATCTGAAACATTCTTATTACAAGCTTTTTGTTCGTTCGTCGTCGTCTCAGATATTACTTGTACAGAATAACTTTCATTCGATGGCCTGTAATGCGGGCGGTTGGATGATAGAGAACGAATCACAAGATCCGTTAGAAGCAATGTTTGTATCCATATTTGGTTAAACCTGTGATAAGTTGGCAACACTAGTCCGCACAATAGGGTTGTGCTACTCAGCTGTCATGAGTTGAGGGCAGCGGTAAGCTTCTCAGGACCATATGGCTCATTCAACCGTTCTTGATTTCATATTATCACGTTGCGTGGCGCTTGCATCAACCAGTAAGAATCACGCTAAAGATACCTGCCACATGCGGCGCTGCAGTCGTGTCTAGTATCTAGGAAGAGAGGAAAGCTGTTTGTAGATATTAATAGTGTTGTTTCTACGTCCAAGTGCAATCCACATAAAACATTTTAAGCAATTATGGCTTTGCTTTCATTTATAATACCTTTGAAATTTTGGCTCGTCTAGTTTTTCCTTTTGAAAGATATTGCACACCGTACATTCCACTCACATTTTCGAGCGACCGCAGCGCCACGTATAGCAGTGTCCAGCCAGAACTTTTATATCTTTGGAATTTCCTCTTTCAAAAAGTAGTCGACAACATGATTAGGCAAACATTTACTTAAAATGGCGCACAGCAGGCATTATCACGAGGTGCTAAAACGTTGGGCGAGACTCGGAAACGTAAGGTAGTTTCAAGACTGCAAACAAATGAATGCGAACTCGAGGCGAAATTGTGCATGTGTTGAACTAAGGCATCACCGACGGGCAAAGGAAGAGTGTGTTTTTAAATGTAGTTATAGAAGTTTTGCAGCGAATAATGTTGAATTTAATTCACGAATACTATTTTGCTATATAACAATGAAATTGTTTCTTTTGTGAATATGTGTTTTGTACAGAAGAATATATATATATATACCAAATATGAGAGAGTATACATATGAAACAAAGTGTAATTACATTTGTTACGTTGTGTAAAAATAGAAAAAGACAATAACCAAACAACATTGTGTTTGTTATTTTTGGTTTTTTTTTGTGTTTTGTGTTTTTTGTGTTTAATACATTTCTGTTGCTGTAGGCAATCTGAGAAAAGGCATACAAGCGACCATGAAAGATGAAGCAAACGTATTGTAAAAACTAATATTGTAAATATTACATACTCCCATCAGATTTCACTGAAGTGTTAGTATTAGGCTTGATTCATATCTAGCGCCCAAGCAACCCTCAGCTGACGGCCAGGAGTAGCTACACTAGCGCTCAAGTTTCTCTCCAGTCAAGGTAAGATCATTGTCAGTCTGGTGTTGGATCCTTGGCAGTGTACACCGATTTTTTCTGGTACAAATCGCCTGTCTTTTGTTCTAACGACAATATTTTAAGAGTTTTTCAACGACGGACATGGCTGTTGTACCAATGGCGTTAGAAGAAAATAAAATTCTGTCGACATACAGAGCCCTCGTCAATGTTGACCAGAGTACTTCATGGAAAACCACTTTCGTTGTTCGAGTCTCTCACATTTGAGCGTTTACAGTGGAATATCAGTTTACTGTGACAAGAATCGTAGACACACATATTTAAGATATCTGTTCTGGCAATTTCAGCCCATAATCATCTATTTCATTTTCATATATTATAACATTACATAGTTGTATTTAGCTTAAGAAAGAGCTTACTGCTTTTTCAAGCTACAAGCAGGATTTTCAGCTTTTCACAAAACCTGAATTACTGTATAAAGCAGAGATGAAAATAACCTTTTACAATCTTTTATTTATGAATTTCTAATTAACAAACAATTATGAGGAGGTCCTTGGTAAGTCTCCTTCACCTGATTTATACTAGAAGGTTCAGATACAGCAATTTACGGATAATGCCCTGATTGTCTCTGTGGAGATTAAAAATGTAACCATACTTAAAAATTAACACAAAATAGAAGCTAATATACACATTGAGAAATATTACTCACGGTTGTATAGTTCAGCGCTGTACTTTTAACTTTATAATGATCGACGCTAAAAATGCCATATATTTGAGAGCTCTCAATACTTAAACAAGACTCACTATCAAAATCACTGCACTTATATTCCTCAACTTCTGGTTAGCACTTCCTCTTCATTCCTCCTGTCTGTATCCTTGAAAAGTTGCGGTAGAAGCCACCTCTCGCAGATCCATCACACTACAAGTCTTTTCTTCTTTCAAACTAGGAGTTCACCATTCGTGTTCTCTTTTGGGCTCGAACTATCCATGCACTTTTGTGTTCCGCGGTGACGAAATCTAAAAAATGTCAAAAGCTCGAAGGACTGCGAACTTTTCGCGTTTTTCCAGCAACGCGCGCGCGGACATCAACCACAAAGACTTGACGCTGTAACTCTCTTTCGCAGACTGTTGCAACTACCCCGCGCCGAAATTCACGAGCGCTTATTTTCCATTTGCTCGAGCGAAGAAGCTCTCAATTCCGTACGCTATCTAGCGTCGTCCGCACGGACTATTTGGCGCTCGAACAAAATCCTCTTCCTGCAACACTCTAATGTTTACTCTAGTAAGGCATTGAAGCCCATAAACTGCATCAATATACACAGAGATGCATCAAAGGGCACTTATATAAACAGCTGTTCCGTGTGATGCAGTAAAATGCATAATTTGATCACAGATGATGATTTCAAAGAAACTCAAATTACACTTTCAGCTAGGTCTATTGATTTGATTACTTTCAAGGTCTGGGTTCATGTGTGTGATTGTCCTTTCATCAACTTGAGCTTATTTTTCATCCTCGTCGTCACGAACCGCCAAAAGTGGCAGAGAAGAGAGAGAAGTAACATAAATCTTCGTTCTAAGTAATGGAAACAGCACCCCTCTTAAACCTACCATGACAACATTTTCGGAAATATACTTCGCGCAGTTGATCCTAGGGATGGCCAAACCCGGATACAATTTTATCTGGATATCGGATAATTTGCTATACGGATATTCGGATTATCATAAATATGCGGATTATCCGAAATATCCGGTTATCTGAAATACCAGATTGTGAGCATTATCCGTACAGTTTATGCGTTTTACTGCCTCCCCTCATATTGTTTTATTTGTCATGTTCATATTTCTACTGAACGTATTCTCTACAAATCCTTCATCCATTCTGTCTGTCTGTATCCGTTTTACGAATTCTCCGCATATTTTATCATTGTTTACCTTTTTTGCCTAAAACAGATACTTCTGCATTAGTTTGTGCAGTATAATGGCACAAAGTTTTCGCCGCAACAAAAAACGTAAAAGGGATAGAGTATAGAAATAACATTCTCAGTTTGATGTCCCGATCCTTAATTTGGTAATTATTTCCTTATTTTCAGGCACCATTCTTACCAGAATAACATACTGAACTTGAAAAAGTAATTATCAATCTGTATACAGAGATTATCTGAATACTCGGATATCAGGGATTCTGTCTGGCTGCCTTAGCCGAGACCATGGGCGGAAGTGCGCATGCGCTAACTGGACGTGTTTATTGGCAAAATAGGGGTGACGGCACTTTGGTCAGGAAGCGGGTTACGTGAAAGTGGTCTGCTGTGGAAACAGCAATGAAGTTTCAAACGTAGAAACATCGCTCCTAAAATACCTAGAGATGTTTACGAATTATGAAAGGGTACAGAATGAAAACAGTAGCCATCCATATGTTATATAAGCAAACAGAATATATCAGGAAAGTATTCAACACGTCACATTAGTAGATAAACTTATTTGTAAGCCAGTAACCACAAATATACACAGCAGTAATCATGGTAGTATTCACTAATAATAGTATTACTATTATTGCACATAGTATTATAAATATAAGAAAGAAAATGTAGTAACTGAATGGTTTATGACATTGTGTATCATATCGAGGGCGTTTTGTAAAATGTTGCCAACAGGGACCAAAACGACACAGTTTTCTTTGTTCCACTTCGAAACGGTTTGTTACGAATTGTAAGAGAGATCACAAACACAGCAAGCAGTAATAAACACAACAAGCGAACCCATACAAGCAAAATGCCACGTCAATCCTCTGTTCACTGTCCACAGCGCCAAATTGATAGGTTCGGTGTGAAACACATGGTAATGTAGATTAATATAAGTTGCACAAGATAAAAACCAGACGGTGAACAATTAACATATTTAATAGAAACTGGACGTTATGTCCGAAACATTCAAGTACGTTGAGCCATGATACAGCAAAGATTACACACAGAACACATTTGCTTATGATTTCTCTTCTTCTGGCCGTGAAGACTAAGCCTTGTAGCCATACGCTTAATAGCCGGACCGTATCAGGTTTGGTGTGTTCTACCAGATTCCCCTCTCGCGTTTAAAATCGCACTTTCCAGCTAGTTTCGTTTCCCTTGGCTGGACTGTAGCAGTATTATGCGGATATTCGAATTATCTGAATTTCAATTCGGATTATCCGTTGCATTGGAAACTGATATAGGATAATTTGAAATCTGGATATCTGTTATCCAAATGTTGTGGTTACGCTACGCCTACTTGATGCACGGGAGAGATTTCATAAAAGTAGCCCCCTCCCTCCCTCCCCCCCCAGTATCCGTCGTTGTCTTCCTCTCGTTGTGGTTGGAGAACAAGACCCAAGTTTCCCATTCGGTCGTCGTTTCGCTTCTCGGGAAAGTAACTTGAAATAAGCCCGCGATACGTGCCCTGCAGTTACTTGCAAAGTAAGCAGCAGCCAATTTCAACCGGGGTATTTGAAGCTGGGATGGAAAAAGAGAGAGAGAGAGAGAGAGGGGGGGGGGGCCGCCAAAGAGGCTAATTAAGCACTAGGCCAGTCGTTAAGGTTCGATCGGGCAGACCAATGAACCTCACAATTGGAGCCGCTTCATTCGAAATTGGGATTCCGGCTCACAGCCCCCCCCCCCCCCCCACCGCCCTCTCCAACCCCCCTCCCTCGGTGAACCACGGAAATGCATTTCTTTTCTTCGCTCCCGCTCGCGAGAGGTAATGATCGATCGGGCAAAAATCATGGTGCTCGGAGCATGATAATTTCTGACATTAAAATCCTTGAAGCGAAACTTTCTATATTTTTTTTCTCAAATGAACTAACTCTATGTTGCTCGACACGAGATAAAAATACGAACGTAACGAAACTGTAAGAGTTTGTTTGTTTGATATTTTGTTTTAAGTCCACTTCATGCAGAGCCGGTAGCGTATTTACAAACCCTGGAGTGCTACAGAACCAGAGGTATATAATGCTTTCTTATTGGCTGTGAGCACCGGAAGTGTTTATGTTCCGTGTCCGTCGTTCCTTGCTTGGTCGTTTACAGGAAAATTACACTCGTGATTATCTAGTAATAAAGTTTGTAATCAAATATATAAATGCATGGAAAATGTTAAAAATACAATTAATCCTTTCTTGGCGATAAAAATCAGTATTAAGCCAACGAAAAACAATGTTGAATATTTCTGAAAGCGCTTGTAATGTATGTGAATTGATTACTACATTATAGGCGAAATTTCACAACTTCACATGTGCTAAATAATATCATTTTTGTATAATAATTTTAAAAATGTGCTAAAAAAATCAACCTCAGCTTAAAGGAGTTTCACATCTTGTTGGGATGGATGTCTGAAATCTACAATGTTAACTTGAACCCTGCCATCTAGCGTTAATTTGAAGGAACACTGCATTAACTTCCGGAAGACAGCCGATCATGAGCCAAATATGGCTGGAGGTTCTGCAGCACTATAGGGTTTGTAAATATGCTAGCCGTAGGGCGTCTGACTTCCAGGCGGAACACCCGGGATGGGTGATCGAAGGTCGGAAGTTTTCAAACCAATGGGTACCTGGGTGCAACCCTGGGAAATAAAGGCGGCCGGAGCATGGTGCTGATTACATTATCTCCAAAATAGCCGAGATCGAGAATGTGTGGGGCCCTACCCCCTCACGTCCCCTAAATGTACCTTCCTGGCACGGTACAGTATGCACGAGGAACTTTACCTTACCGTACAGAAAGGCTAATCGGGACTGGACCTACAGTTTAAAGTGGGATCCGAACCACTTGACACGTTCTTTAGTCAAAAGAACATGATTTAACTAAAAGAGAAAATAATAAGTTAACATGAAAGACTCGAGAGCAATCGCTAGATTGGGTAATGGGGTAATATCTCTCTGTTAGTTCGTCAAATAAAAATCAAAGTTAAGTTTGCACTAAGAAAAAGGAAGTCTATTTTACTTCTTTGCAAACTAAATACTTATATGCCTAACATATAATCCATGTCACTCAAAGAAATTAAACTTCTTATAATTCAACTTGATCGCTCTATTCAAAAACCGATCCCGAACTTTAAAATCAAGACAAAAGCACTCGTAATTGCCATGGTAATTACAAGATAAGTATGTACAGGTTAGTCACTATCCTGACATTATCATTGATAGGTAAATTACAGAAATTAAGATTAAAGAACAATAAACATTTGTACAAGAGAAAAGACAATTAATAACAATAAATATTAGTGCAATCGGAAAGGACGTGTCACACTATATGCCTCCACCCTGTATCGAAACCGGAACTCCTTGATTACAAGGCGACTACGTTACCACTACGCCATCGGAGAGGCCCAACTGTAACAGTTATACCACGGTGTACCTGGCAATGGTATTTTTGGCGTGGAAAACGCCAGTAACGAAAACAGAAATGCTTGCAGTTGTGTAGGAACGTGTCTTCATTTCCAGGTTAATCGCGACGACGATGATGAATGATGCGCATGATTCGAAAGTAGAACACCCCTGTGGCTTCATAGCCTCACTCGGTCACAGAAGCCAGCAAATGGAAACTAGCCCAATGGCCATAAACATAGGGGAAAATATCGGATCGGTTATGAGCCGGGTACCTGGATCCGAAAACAAAGTCAGGCACCCGCATCTGAAAATAAAATCCGGACCCGGAATCGAAATTAGGTACCAGTACCGGAAACAGAAAATCTGGTACCCAGATCAGAAAACAAAACCAGGGGCCCAGATTCGGAACTAAGGTAAGCTTACAGACAATTTCTTAGAAACAGAATTGCTAATACCAGATACTCACTTATGGACACCTTTAAATCTGATTTGATTACGTTCAACGCAGAAATAATCATTCCGCGGTCATGGTCGTGGACCTTTTTTGTCATGTTCTAGCTCCATTATTAATTTGCCTATGTATAAACAGGTGACTTATTTAGTTATAGTTTGCTTCGTACATGTTAAATTAGGAATATTTCACAATGCTTTACCATTTACATTAATTCAGAATCTGTACATTCTTTCCAAGATTAAAATGAATGCAGTATTTCAAGCCCGCATCACACAGAACTGGATTTCCAGTAGGAATGCCCTAGTTGGCGCTGGACTGGCTACCCATTTGCTAGTTTTTGCCTCACACGATACTTATCAGCGTACTTGTCGATAGACTTTTGTTCCCATACGAGGGAAGTTGTAATGGCGGCCGCGTGAGATGTAAACCATGTATCACTTCACATTTTTAAAAGCTGATAACTATTCAACCAAGAGGAATAACGTTTCGTATAAAACGGTATTAGGTACAAAACAATGGCGCTGCTTAAATACATACTTTACAACGTTTACTGTACACGTGTGGAAGAATATTTTAGTTGTTTCAAATGTAAACACCGTGCACTCGGCATAGATGGTGTAACTTGACGTGCCTTTCATGCTTTATACGTTATACATTGCTGGAGTAACACTCTGAAACCACAGACAAAAGCGCTCCTTTGCACACTCACAGATTATCTTCACATGTCGAAACATCGCTCTGATTGGCTGTTTCACAGAATCCAGTCGAGGAAAGCAAGTAGCAATTAGAACATGTCATATTCCTCCAAGCCAGTCAAGCAGTCAGCCACGCTGCCATGATTTCTACCTAGAAACTCAGTTCAGCGCCAACTAGGGCATTCCTACTAGAAATCCAGGTCCGTGTGATAGGGGCTTTACATACATACAAAGATGCATGCATACATACATATATATACCGGGTGTTTCATAAATAATTGAGGCCTCCCCGATGGCGCAGTGGTAGCGTCGCCGCCTTGTAATCAAGGGGTCCCGGGTTCGATACCCGGTGGAGGCACAAGTGGTTCGGATCCCACTTTAAACTGTAGGTCCAGTCCCGATTAGCCTTACTGTGCATAAAGTGGACTTAAAACACCAAATCAATCCAATCCAATAAATAATTGAGATTTTACAAAAGTTTATTGCAAGTTAACTATTGAACTTACGTTAGTGAAACGAGTTCAGAACGACCGAGGAACGCAAAAAGTTTGTGCGTGTATGTTTTGTTAAGCTGGGAGTTCATATCCACTTTTGGCTCCCGCACTATATGGTCTAAGCCTTGTCTAACAAGAGAATGAAAACTTTCCTTGCCCTTCCCAGTTTTGGCACTCAATGGCTATGAACTGTAGGTTACTGTAACTAAGACATGTCTAGAGCTTCGTAACAATGTTCACGAATGGCCATTAACAGTACACTAATAAAAGTATTCCATGTTTGCAAGTGTCGGCGTGACATAGCCTTAATGACACATATCCCAGACATTCCACTAGGGATGTGACGAAGCTGAAAATTTACCGATGCCTATGTACTCACCGATAATTTTTGGAACCGATACCGATGCCGATATTTAACCGATTCCGATACATACGATTATTAAACAGAAATGAGATGTTATTTTCAGCATGACAAAAATAAATTTGCTATGTACATTTCTATTGCATATCATATGTATATACATATATTTTCTCAAGAGATGCGAATGTACATTTGCATCTACAAATGGTGGTCATGTGAACCTTTAAGAACATGGATTCTCAAGAGATTTAACATTAGTACACAAGCAGTTCTTTGAAATGCAAAATGAATTCGTATTCTTAATGTTGGCAATTTACTGCTGCCAGATTCAACTTCAGAAACACGAGTTTTGGAAGGACTTCAGGAAGTAACCTACTTCTCTTATTGCAAATCTGTTCAGCAACACTGAACACTCAATCACTGAATACTGATGCAGCAGGTATGACCAAGTATTTTCTCAGCACTTGCTTCAGGTTTGAATACTCACTTTTGAATTTCCAATACAACAGCAGATCCTGGATCAGCAATGTACTGTTTTATTTCCGATTTTGAATTAGGTTGATCCTCTGAATGAGAGTTTGCAATAATTTTATTACAAAAACTCTACAATAATGAAGAATCATGACCAAATTTTCAATAAATCTTACAAAACTAAAATATAAAACTTGTTACAGATACCGATGCCGATGTCAATTTCTGGCGATTTTTATACATCTGTAATCGGCTTCGACACATCCCTACATTCCACCCAGTAAAATATCATTGATTTCATTGGTTATGGATTCGCATACACTCCATCGTTGTAAACACAGCTCTAACGGGGTCTCTTTATTGAACTGGATGATAAAATATGAAACTTACGCAATGAAAACGGGACGGTAGAGAATTGTTTCGGGAAAATGCTGTTTCTAACTCGTGACGAACTCTGCACCCTTTGGCTGAACATAAAGAATAACCATAAGTGATATGGAAGACATGGAGAAAAATGATCTCAATATCGGAGGAAGGGAAAATGGAATCAGAAATGTCCCATCCCTTCTTCTCTTCCAATTTTAAGCCGGTGTCGAAAGAGGAAGAGGGAAAGAGAGGGAGAACTACGTGAACACAGCTTCATTACCCTCCATAAATAATACATAAAGGAAGTCCAGGGTCGTTCAGTCGAGGAAACTTTCCCCTCCAGTTGTGCTTCTATCCTCCCTTTAATTGCGTCCCACTTCGTTTACGGCATGCGGGCCTCTTTTTCAGGACTTAAAAAAGTTTCAAGAGGGGAGCAAGAAGTTTCATAACATCCACGGAAAGTGGATATTCACTCTTTTCAAAGAGGTGTGGTCCGCCTGCCACGAGGGAGACGCGGGTTTGAGCCCTGGTAAGTTCCCCAAAACGTTGCCTCTGTATCTTGACAACAGTCGGAGGACTACTTCAAAAAAAGTCTGGCATGGGCCCATTGTCGCGATATTTTTCGCTACATACCAGTAAAGAAAAGGGGTGATATTCTTGAAAAAAAACTGTAAAATCGCGAAAAAATATAAATTCGCGTTGTTTCGCGACTACGCCATGCATAAAACATGTGTTTAACTAACTCTCTAATCTTCTTAAACCCCAACGTTTGTGGCTGCAGCAAGACAAGCCTTCCATCCCTATTCTGGGCAAGATCAACCCAATCTTTTCCATCCTTACCGATCTCCTTTAGGTCCATCTCAACATTATCCCTCCATCTTTGTCTTGGCCTTTCTGCAGGTCTCTTACCATCAGGTTTCCCAACAAGAACCCTGTAAACTCTTCTTTTCTCTCCCATTCGTGCCACATGGCCTGTCCATCTAACTAACTCACTCTCTAGCCTTCTTAAACCCGAAGGTTTATGGCTGCAGCAACACAAGCATTCCATCTGTCCCTATCCTGGGCAAGATCAACCCAATCTTTTCCATCCTTACCGATTTCCTTTAGGTCCATCTCAACGTTATCCCTCCATCTTCGTCTTGGCCTTCCTACAGGTCTCTTACCATCAGGTTTCCCAACAAGAACCTCTTCTTTCCTGTCCCATTCGTGCTACATGGCCTGCGCACCTATTTCTTCTTAATTTGTTTATTCTAATAATATCTGAACAGGAAAACAAAATTGTGCCGTTCTAAATTATGTAACATGTGCTTACGACATCATTTTATCAACTTGTAATAACTTTTTCATAACGACCGCAGTTTTTCCACGTTATTGTAAATGGAAATAAATAAATAAAAGAGACAGCTTAAAAGTAGATCACATCAAGCTAAGGTCGAATATCAAACGATCACAGATTCTTAAGACACAATTAGTGATCACTCTCCGTGCAGCATTTAAAACAAACAATAATTCTTAATTGAAGATAGCACTAGTGCTTCATGGAGAGGGATCATCCGCCATTGACAAGGTATAGCCATTAATCAGCTCCTGAGACAGAAAAGAACACTGGGAGAATGTTTGCAGAACTTCTCCGCTAATTTATCCTGTCTATTTTGTTGTTTACCCACCAAGTAGAGGGTGTCCCAGAAATATTTTCGTTTTTGAACCCGCCCTCTGGGGCAATTCGCACATTACGGAGAAATGAGATAGATCGCAAACGCTTGGCAACATTGTTTATATTTAGTTGCCATGGAGCGCTTTGCGGGGCAGCAACATGTTTTTTTGTGTCCGTACGTTTTATAAAAATAATTATTCTTATGTTGTTGTGCGTTGTTTGTACCGGTTTCATTGTAACCTGGCAGGAATGGGAGACGTCCCAAGCGCAAATTTAATTAAATATTGGATGAGAAAGTTTCAAAACACTGGAAGCACTATGACGAGTAAACCGCCAAGATCGAACAGAAAGAATTGCAGATGAAATCAATGCTATTCCTCGTGCAATGCTTCGGCGAGGGATCAAAAACTTTAGTTCAAGAATAATTGAATGTGAAAACATGAACGGTCATATTTGTCCAATACTCTTTTCCACAAATAAAAATTTAATGTTTAAGGCTCGGCTGGACCTTTGTCATGCAAATGGGCGATTTTTTTCAAATTTTTCTCTCCATTCGAAAAACTTCTTGGATATTTCAAAATATGAAACATTACATCAGCTTAGAATTCCTTCTAGAGCATTGACGTGAATTTTCATGTAGTTTTCTTTCATTGTTGTCTAGATATTATCAATAGTTTTGTGATTACATAAGTCTATTAAACTATTGATAATATCTAGACAACAATGAAAGAAAACTACATGAAAATTCACGTCAATGCTCTAGAAGGAATTCTAAGCTGATGTAATGTTTCATATTTTGAAATATCCAAGAAGTTTTTCGAATGGAGAGGAAAATTTGAAAAAATCGCCCATTTGCATGACAAAGGTCCAGCCGAGCCTTCAGCTTTCTTTCGGTAATAAATTTATCTTTATACAAAAAGAATTAAGTATTTATTTTAATAGTTTTAAAAACGAAAATATTTCCGAGAGTAGCCTCATTAAGCTTCGTTAGTGAAAACAAAATTCCAGAACCTTTCCTGAATTAATTTTCAACAATACCTATTTTGCAAAACAATGCACACTGTCCCAGTGACGGGGTGAGTTTTTACACAAGAGGAGCATATTGTTACGTGCTTTGAAAACTTAATAAAAAAAATAGAGAATTAACATGCAGTAACGATGCACACGGAAAAAGATATGAATGTTCATTTAGACAACAATGACGTTATGAGAGAGAAATGACACGTGCTATATACACTCCTCACAAAAAGTTTGGAATACATATTGTTATATTAGACATTAGGAAATAGACACGGCCCTGGAATGCAACACCACATGGTATCTCTGTCTGCAGGACGTTCTTGTGTTTTCGCCGACATATGCCACCGTGCCTATAACCTATTGCCTTAACAACATTGGAAACTTTTTGTGAGGAGTGTATTTACGTGAGTTAAATCTTTAAAAATCAAGAGCAAGTTCCATACCTAAAGGAAAATTCTAATAATAAAGATTGAAAAGAAGAGTTAATGTGGGACCTGCAGGATTATTAAGAAAAGGCCCGCATATGTTGTTATATCATTCTTGACAACATTGAAGAATGCAAGCTTTCGCGGTGAAATGTATTGCCTATTTTCAACACTGTATACTCCCAATACTATTTAATGCGATGTTAAATACAGTTTCACTCATTATAAATCTGTCTTTATGGATATTCATACTTAGGAGATTCAATGTTGAGCACTAAAAAGAAAGTTTGGTAACAGAAAATAATGCCATGTGAGCAGTGATGGTCATAAGGGGAGGCGTGGGAGTCAGTTGCCCCACTTTTTGTCACTTTCGCCCCCGCACTATTCTAAACCTTATCCACCAAGGGAAAGTAAATTGTGCTTGCCTTCAGTTTCGGCACCTTGACCCTCCCCTCAAGTTTTGAAACCCAATCGTCGCCAGAGCATGTGAGTCTAATGCATCTTATTTAGCTAGGTGAGCTCATTGATTGATTGATTGAATTAGCTTATTTTACGTCGCTTTTCTGCCACTTTTGGTCAATCGCGAAGATGAGGATGAGTGATGATACGCTGAAATTGATATAGGGATACTGACAGAGAACATCACGCCCAGTTCGAGGTTCGAATCCGGGACCCCTGGCGTCTTAGCGCGGTACGCTAATCACTCCGACACGGAGGTCGGCGCTTGCGTAATGAAAATGTCCATATTTCGCAATTGTAAGTCTATATTTTGATTTAAATAGCTATGTATATGTACACACGCGCTCGCGCACACACACAAATGCATATACATACCCACAACACATTAAATTCGTTCCCGGGTCAGAAGTACATTTTCATTATTTTTTTTTATTTATGTTTGTGATCTTCAGGTCATGAAAATCCTAAGCCTATTTACAAATAATATTTATGATGAAAGTAGTAGTTACACACAATTAATCGCATGATCTCCATTGTTGCATAAATAACATCAATATTAAGCTTTTCCGCCGTTTCTGCAACAAATGAAGGTCAACAATGCACATTAGATTTCTTCGCCGCTCCCTGTACGCGGATGATACGTTAATTCAAATCTCCAACTAGACCCCACTCCAACAAAATGTCACAGAGAACAAACAGCTGTAGTCGTCGAGTTAAGCGAGTGAACAATTGACTCTCCCAATTCCTGAGACTTTTCTTCGATTGCCCCCTCCCTTTTTCCACACCCTCTTTCTCTCCTTAGACCGCAAATGGCGAACGGCAGTTCAGCACCTAAACTTTAACGCCTCATTTATCCGAGAGGACCCGAACGACCATCACTTGCCAGAGGCATTCGTCTCCTCCCCGGGTCCTGAAACCACCCCCTCCCTCTGACCCCCACCGCGGGGTATTTGGCAGAGGGCGACGAACGATTTAATTATACCTTTATCTCTGGCGAATCCTACAAAAACATCTACTGCATTCTCGCACTGCGTTTGTGGTTCTTGCTCAAACCATTGTTGACGGTTGCGAAATCAACTCTTTTCTCGAATGGGGTGACCTTCTATAGCTCTTGTCCACTCTTACGGCGGGATCCCTACACGCTGGCAAGTGGAGCGGGGAAGCGACCAATCCAGCGCGATAAGAAACGCAGCAGCCTATAGAACGAGGTGCGCGTTGTACTTCCTTCCGCCACGTCGTAACTCTCGACACCAGTGCTGTTGTCTGGTTGGTCTGCGCTCCCCACTTTCTTTAGCATGAGGGCCGCCCGCCATAAGAGTAGAAAAGAGCGATACTAAGGCATCCACTTCTCCGTAGCAGTCTTCCAGGTCAACGAAGCTCTGGCGCCTGAACTCACGGCCAGTATAATCCTTTGTGGAGTCGTGTTTTCCTCTGTCCGTGTGTGTGTGCCGAGTGTCCTTTTACAGACTCAACTTTCAACTAGGGTATGGAGATGTTATCCTCGGAAACGGTATAGTTCCAGTTCTTCTTAAGTAGTAAATGCACGTGTTTTACAATTTGAGGGAGGAAATGTTTTAAGAAACATATTTTGTTTCCTTGTTATCGGCCTGTCTTCAGGAGAGGGCACGGCTTGGGAAATTGAGTTTCGGACGGGACTCCGTGTAGTGGTAGGGTGCCAAAGTACTAGCGCACAGTAGTCAGCCACTTCCGAGAAAAAGCGATTCAAAGTTTCGAAGCTTTCCACGCGAGGCGAAGTTATTGTAATATTGCCAAGCAAACCGGTGGCCTCGTGGTAACGTGCCAGTTTCCCGCACCGAAGGTTCTGGGTTCGATCTGCGTTTTACCCAAAAAATGAAGTAAGATTTCATTTCATCTTTATTTGAATAAATTATTACATAAAATTCAATAAATTGTTGCTCGAATTAATAAAACAATGTACGGATAGATAGAGAGGAGGAGGGGTATAGAGAGAGTGAAGGATGGAAATAAAAGAGAAAGAAACAGAGAGGGGAGAATAGAAGAGAGAAAATAGAAAGTACGTAGTCCACAAAATGAAGAAAAGTAAGAATGTGACTACTCAAGATAAAGAAGCAATATTATTGTTTAGTTTACTGACATCCATTCATATTCGAAGGAAGTTTTCGTGTTGAATCATTATACATTCAATAGGAAATTTCTCTTCACAGAGGCAACAAACACATTTCGTTGATTGGTCTTTTCACGGAATATATGGTACAATAACTAGAATACCATCAATGAACCAAACAAAATGATGCTGTGCCTTCATGATTCTCAAATCAAACAAATCTAGACTGATGCATCAGCAGATGTATGCAGTATCCTGGCCACCACGATTCCCAGATGTCACTACCACAGACTTTCCCTGAGAGGGCGTTTTGTATCGAATATAGCGACCTGAAGAAAGGGATCGTGTATGCAATTTCCAGTACTTACATAGAGAAGAGAACTTGTACAAGTGTTTTACAAAATACTTTGATACTTATCGTGTCAGAAGTCACAGTTTGATTGATATTTTTCAAATTTGAAAAGCCACTGTGGACACCCTGTATTTTTTATTATATTAACCTTTCCTTTTCTGTATGGAGACCTGAATACGGAAGGGCAATACGCAGACGACAGTGTCTGGACCACTTTAAAAGGAAACTTTCGTATCCCTTTAATCTAGACCCAAGGAAGAAATATTTTAGACGGGATTTGCAAAGAATCAAGGCAATAAATCGTGCGAGACCCTCGGAAGGGGAGAGGGGGGCTTTCCCCCCATTTGGCCGAGGCTCAAGGGACTCCGGAAGTATGTCTTAGGGGATAATCTCTGGAGTAATGAGTGGGCGTGGTTGGTGCTAACGTACTGATGTTAATGTAGCCACATAAGAGCAAAAGAAGGAAATGAATAAGGTCGTTTGTTTCTTCGTGTAAAAGAAAACCATTGCTTTCTTCACTGAGATCAGGGGACATACTGGACTTGTCACACTCGGGCGAGAGCCGAGTTTATTTCTTGGAGAAATGTGTTCCTCTGTTAAACCCGCCATGTGCTTTTGTGACCGGCTGAAAGCGTTGCTTTGGACATTTTATGCATACAGGCTGTAGCGTTCGGAAGATAATGGTGTTACTGCAGAAAGAAAAGTTCCCATGGCCCTCAGATACTTCAAGCAAATGCTTCTTTATTAGCGAGTGTCGGCTTTAACAGCGAGGGAGGTGTATCAACAGTTGGGGGGGGGGGGGGATTCCCGGGGTCCACGTGACTCAAAAAAGTTTTCATGTCTTAGACAAAAAAATAATTTAATATCAGAAACAAAACCTCCAAATTATACAGGGTGAGCATAAAGTATTTCCAAGATTACAAATTTTTATTGCTAAAGAACTATGCTAGATACAGGTATGCGGATTGTTGGAAATGGTAGCTTAACTCATAAATGTTTTGTTATCAGTACACTTCGACATGTGCTCCCTTTGTTGCCCTTAGAACGTCTAGGCGATACTCAATTTCTCTCCATGTCTTTGACAACATCTCTTCCGTCACCGTCTCTATAGCATCCCGTATTCGTGTCTGAAGAGTTTGCGTATCAGGAACTGGTGAACTAAACACTGTGTCCTTAACGTAACCCCATAAAAAGTCAAGAGGGGTTATGTCCGGCGAACGCGGTGGCCATGATATGGGAATCAGAATAAGAATCAGACAAAACAAAGAATTGGAAAAAAAAACTTGATGTATTGCACTACTTATTGCCATAGGTTTTATTTGCCTCGTGGAAGTTGAGATATAAATATTCATAATCAGGGAAAGACTTTATGCTCACCCTGTATATTTAAAAACTTTATATGTGGTGAATATTAACGTATTAGAAAATCTGTCTAGGCGTAATAAGAATTAGTTCGTGACCCCGCACTTTGTTGTTTATGTTATATCTTGTTGAAATCAAAATGCATGTTACGTCGCTTGCTACTTCTTGAACTAACCGCGACGATGAGGACGAATAATGAACTCATGAAATGTGTGATTCCAACAATTATACAAGACTCTGGAGGCCGGCCTCATTACATGATTCAAAGGAAGCTAGGAATTTTGTACTTGCAAGTTAACTAACGTAAAAATAGTAATAGTAAAGATAATAGTTATGACACCTAAATTTAGTAGATGATATCTGAATAATTATTTACGTCAAAAACTACTAATATGAAAACAATTGATCAAAGTGATAATTATAGTGATTGATTATGATTCTGAATTACCACTTTTATATATAGGGTCTCTCATAAGTAATAGCGCAAACTGACACAGGTGAAAGTACACGATAATAGAAGCAAAAAGTTCTCAGTAAACATGGGTCTGCAAACGAGCCGTTTACGAGATAATCGCGAATGTGTGATTACAAGCCGCCAATGACTTCATTGTCTATAAACGTCGTCCTAGTTGGTAAAATTCTAATAATGTGTGCGAATGTGTGGTTAGAAGCCGTTATTGATTGCATTTTGTAAACACCGAGCGCTTTACTCCTTTCGCGGTCCAAGGTTTGATCTTTGTTTACAAAACAGAACATTTCCGAGAGATGGCGTTGGAATCAAACAGGATGGACAGTCTAGCAATGAGATCTCCAATGACTTTTCTTACTGTATTATTAGCATTTTACCAACTAGAACGACGTTTACAAACAATGAAGTAAGTGGCGGCTTGTAATCACACATTCGCGATTATCTCGAAAATGGCTCGTTTGCAGACCCATGTTTACTGATACTTTTTTTGCTTCTATTATCGTGTACTTTCACCTGTGTCAGTTTGCGCTATTTCTTTCTGGACACCCTGTATAAAATAATAAATATGGTATTAAAACCGGTTTTAGATGTACCAGAAATGGGAAGAAAGAAAATAATTTTGAAATTTCCATAACTGCTGTTATTGATTTTGATCTTCAGAGATTTCAGCTCTAATCCAATAGAACTAAGATGGTATACACTGATGATGTTCTATTTCTTGTGATTAGAAACGAACCAATTTTTCAAACGGCTTAAATTCGTCTAATTGTTTCCTTCAGGTAGGGTGTAAGTTGTAGGAATTTTAGCGGCAATATTCTCCCGACTGTACAGATATACGAGGGTTGGGTCATAAATCATGACATTTTTTTTTTTTGCGATAATACGGGACCGGCACAAAAATCCAAAATATACAATTGAAGAGGGCAGGGTATGGTACTGTGGACTGTATGAATAATGAAGATCATGTGTACCGGGTATAGGCAAAGAAAATTATTGTTAAAGATAGCATTGTGCCACAGCATAGGAACTTTACGGAAACAAAGAAGGGACATGCTACTACACTGATAAACAATGAAATACTCCTTTAAATAAAACTAAGTGATCTTTATGTATTCAGATGTGGTGATAACGAATATCGCATCCGTTTTCCTGTATCACCTAAATTGTTTGCAGAACACCAACATTTTATAGTTTTATGGTTTCAGGTCTCCGCACCCTGCTCCGCATACGGCTTAACGTTTGGTTCCTAGCAAATGGATAAGAACCTTTTGGCGACCTTGTGTGTTTATGACTGGCACTTGATATTTCGTGGAGGAAACATCTGGTAGCAGAGTAATTTCCTGTTTCTCTGTTAAAATTTGTTCTTTTGTGGGTTAGTCGAGTCTTAACTTCCTCTCCGATAACTTCGCGAGTAGCGTTCGCGAGTAGCCGTATTTTATGTTTGTGTATGTTCGTGAAATTGTGAATGTAATATTGTGTATAGTGAAGTGAAATGTAAGTTGTATTTTAACAAAACGATCAGAGAATTGTTTTCTTAAAGAAATATATTATAACTCAACTAATGAGTTCGCCATGTCACGCAAATGTGCGAATAACCCGAACTTGTTTTGTTATGTTTGCGGGGAATTTACTCCGAAGTCACAGAGAAATACTATGACTCCTATAGTGAAAAAAGCATATGAGTTGTATTTTGGAAGTAAAGTAGAAGAGGGAAAAAGCTGGGCACCAGGTAAAATTTGTTGTAATTGTTCGAGAACTTTACGTGGTTGGCTTAATGGCACTCACAAATCAATGCCCTTCGGAAACCCTGTAATATGGACAGAACAGAAAGATCATACTACGGATTGTTACTTCTGTTTAACAAACATAGTGGATATAGTTCTAAATCAAAACATTCTATATTTTCTCCTGATGTTCCTTCAGCCAAGAAACCTACGAGTCATGATTTTATACCAATTCCTAAGCCTCCTAAAGAATGGACAGTGGATGAAACAGAACCAAGCAGTGCTTCTCCAGATGGCGAACCTCATATTCAAACACCGATCCAAATTTTCCTGGTCCAAATATACCTCACTTTATTTCCCAATTCGAACTAAATTATCTAGTCAGAGACCTCAACCTTTCTAAAGTTCAAGCGGAATTATTAGGTTCTCGTCTCCGAGGGTGGAATTTATTACAAGATGGTGTTAAGGTGTCATATTGGAAACGCCAACAATCACTGACACATTTTTTTTCTGTGAGAAATGAGTTAACTTACTGCAATGATGTAGAAGGCCTTCAGCAAGAACTTGGAAGGAGTCACAACCGAAACGAGTGGAGACTATTTTTAGATTCATCTAAGAACAGTTTAAAAGTAGTATTGTTGCATAATGGGAATATATACCCATCAGTAACCCTTGCCTACTCTTCCACCATGAAGGAAACATGAAAATATGGATACAATATTAAAAGTGATAAATTATAAAAAATATGGTTGGCAGATATGCGGAGACCTCAAAATGATTGGTATATTGTTAGGCATGCAGTCTGGGTTTACAAAATGTTGTTGCTTTCTTTGCGAATGGGACGGCCGGGCGAAAGATAAACATTACAACATTGTGGATTGGCCCATACGAAAAAACGTAATTCTTGGAGAGAAGAGTGTTAGGAATCTCCCTCTACTTGCGAAAGACAAGATTTTGTTACACCGTTTCATATAAAGTTAGGGCTGATGAAAAATTTTGTTAAAGCTTTGGATAAACACGGTGAGGTTTTTGGGTACTTGAGAAAAAAACATTTCCTAAACTCAGTGATAGTAAGTTAAAAGAAGGCATATTTATTGGGCCGAAAATCCGTGAGATCATTCATGATAACAACTTTGTGGAATTGCTAACAGAGAAAGGGAAATGCGCATGGTTAGCTTTCAGACAAGTATGCTGCAATTTTCTTGGAAATGTGAAAGCTGACAACTACAAGGAACTTGTTAAGAACTTGTTGAAGTGTTATCAACGCATGGGGTGCAATATGTCCTTGAAAATTCACTTTTTACATTCGCATTTGGACTTTTCCCCCCTAAATTGGGCTCGGTTAGTGACGAATGCGGCGAGAGATTTCACAAGGATATTTCTGTCATGGAGAAACGATATGCAGGAAAATCGATACAGAACATGTTAGTAGACTACTGTTGGAACCTTAAGGAAGAGGTTTCTGGTGGCAGTTATAAACGGCAGAGTTCAAGAAAGAAATTTTGAAGATGTGAGTAAAAATGTGTTTTTTTTTTCCTTTTTTGCATGAAATTTCTTCATTGAACACTCAAAATCGGTCCTATATATATTTTTTAATTTTTTTTATATTTCATAGTTATTCACTTCAATATTTAAATCTTATTTATGATCAAACAAATAATTTCAAATTTCGATGTATTATTACAAAGGGAATTAAATTTTTATTAAAAACAAAAAATGAAAATCCAGGGAAAACGATAGGTGATACAGCATTTCTACTTTCAGATTTGGATTCAGCGGGATCGCATTTTAAATAATCACCTATATTCGTTCAAAGGAGCAAAAAAAGGTTTGAATTTGTTCATCAGTGTTATGGGAGACTCATTCCCCACTGTTTCCACCAGTTCTCTGTGCCATTCTCTGGAATTTCTTTCCCGAAGAACTACTATTTTGATACAAGAACTATTTTCACGCCTTGCGACGGCGGTTGACTCAACAATGAATTACCACTGCCCTCTGTACAATAACCGTTCATCACACTGCCATCTAGTGGCGTATTCGCATACTACAGCTGCAGCGTTGTACGGGACACGGGACATACGATCATATTGTGGTACACTGGGATGCACAAATATTGCTCGGCAAATTGTCCA
The DNA here is from genome assembly GCF_977018435.1 of Lepisma saccharinum. Taxonomy (NCBI): domain Eukaryota; kingdom Metazoa; phylum Arthropoda; class Insecta; order Zygentoma; family Lepismatidae; genus Lepisma; species Lepisma saccharinum. Next base: position 67,327,115 of record NC_139240.1, read on the forward strand.
TGAATATTTTTATTAATTTTTCTATTGCATCCTATGAGTTTTTAAGAAACGTATTTCTACATTTCTACATTGTAGTGCAGAAGTTATCAGCAGTTTTTTGCAAGTTTTGTTTCAATCCTTGGAAGTTCTCATTGCGTAAAACAAGTACTGGTGCTGGACAATTTGCTTCGTAATACTTGTGCATCCCACTGTACCACGGTTTAACTTTAAAAAACATATACAGTTGCCTTGAGTTATACCCCAGCCCTCGTATATCATTTAATGGATGTAGCAAGCACAGTTTGTATAGTGGTAGAAAGCTTAGGCAAAACGTACACTGCGCATTAGAAAAATTCTCGCTTTTTACTAGATGCATTTAGAAAAATCTCCGTTTAAATACCTCCGAAGTTAACACTGAAATAATGCTTAGAGCAAACGCTTGCGAATTGAAAATCTGCAAAATAGACCGCCCCTGTGAGTCCATTTATTATGGAAGTTCTGTTTGACCCACCCCCCTCTCCCCCTCCCTTCCCCTTCGATTCCTGACAGGCTCATATTTCAGCTACGATATTATTTTCGTCTCACGGGCCTCGTTATCGCGTACGAAATGTTGTGATAATTATGGGCTATAAATAAAGATCAACAGCTTGCTTAGTGATTTTGCTGCAATGCAGGCACCCCCCGTTTAAAAAGGGATAAATCTCTCTTCCTTTATGCTTTGGCCGATTTAGCCCAGAGGCCAAATGCAGCACGGTTTCATTTTTTCCCACTCCGTTTCGGGGAGCATGAAGGTGCTTGCGTAGAAATAGTGATTTAAGAGGTAAAAAACTGTATTTTTTTGTTTTTTGTAAATATTTTTATGCTAGATATACGAGGGTTGTTCAATAAGATTTGTATTGTATACCCTCTAAAGTATATTGTATGAGTGGCATCCTCAAAATATGAAAAACTCAATATGCTGACCAAGGCAGTAATTCATTTTATTATGAAACATAAACTAAACGTAACGTTTCAACCTTCTAGCAAGGTCTTCTTCAGACTCTGCACCAAGTACAGATGTAACAAGATACAAAAACAGGACGATATATATACACAAACATTACTCCCCTCCAGACTATTAGAAAGTTGTTCTGGAACATTCTAGCAGGTGGAACATTCTATCATTCTAGCAGGTCTTTCCCTTGTCAACTGTACTTTCACCTAAAAGGCTAAACATATTTACCTCCATCTAGAATGTGGTTGGACATATGAGAATGTTCCAGAACAACTTTCTAATGGTCTGGAGGAGAGTAATATTTGTGTATATATATCGTCCTGTTTTTGTATCTTGTTACTTTTGTACTTGATACAGAGTATGAAGAAGACCTTGCTAGAAGGTTGAAACGTTAAGTTTTTTTTTTTTTATTATTAAATAAATTACTACCTTGGCCAGCATATTGAGTTTTTCATATCATGGAAACAAGTCTTAATGGTGTCAAAATATGACTACAACTCCACATGTTTAGCAATGTTTTAAGTCCAATTTTTGAACAGATAGGCTAATCGGGACTGGGTTTATAGTAATGTGCAAAGTGGTCCACTCGGAACTAAGCCAGGGGCCTATTGAGTACCATACTGGTTTGAATGAAGAAATGTACAATGCAGTTATTTCTGTGGCGTAGATTAAATAAACTTGAGAGGGCAAGATTGACATGAACAATACTTTATATACGTTTTTTTATGTATAATATCTGCGTTTTAGAGCTGAATTTACCTCAGGGACACAAATGTCAACTCTCTTTCACGTGCCGCTTTGGACCGTTTTCTCAACATGCGCATCATGTCGCCTCGGTCTGTTGTCTGCTCATGCGCGGTGAATCCTTGCTTATAGATTGAAGGAGCCCGTGTCATTTCGGTGTAAACCGACCCTGTAGCGCGTCACCTGTCGATTGGTTTATTTTGCTTCGCTTTTGTGAAACTTCTGGTTAATCGCGACGGTGAGGATGATATGATGAAATAGATTAAGGGACCTAAAGAACATCCATGCCTAGGCCGGGATTCTAACCAGGAACTCCCCTGTGCTAATCACTCAGCCACAGAAGTCGGTTCGGAAAGAATTAAAATAATAAAGTAATTTTTCCAGGGGGGCAATGGAGCCATATTTCCCCCCCATAATAGCCCTTCAAAAAAACATTGTTTCAGTATGAAATTATCATGTTCCTTCAACACCCTTCTAATAAATAACATAAATTACTGTGACTGAAATGAAATTATGTGTGAAATATATACTTTTTAGGTTTAACCTTTAACCCCAATTCCAGACGTCTATGCTTGCAACATTTTCACTATCAGACTGCGGGCAAGACAAGAATTAAACAGAGAAGACTGTCTCGATTAAATCTGGATGTCTGATAGGCTTGTACAAGAGCCGCTTTGTGGTTTAAATAATGTTTCCTTGAAACAGATTATAAGACCAAATTTATATCACATGAGTAAGCCGAAGACCATGATTTTCCTAAGAACCAAAGGCGGCATGCATTCGCTTATTCTTACACGTTATCCTCTTCCAACAAATCTGTTTTAATACTTAATTAATAATTAAACCTCCCCCCCTTATATACAGGCAGCTGTTCCCATCTTATCGATTTGCTTCCCTATCTTTTCCAGCGTTTCCACAGCGTCTAATAGTACATTCTGCTTGCATTCTCTTTGACGCATGAGGAAGCAAGTTTAAATATGATTTTCCTCTTCTTTTAGTCTCGGCACCGAAGTTCCCTGGTTGGAATCCCGGCCTGTCATGGGTGTCCTTTGTGAATGTCTCGTCGTCAATATCCTCAAATCAGTATTCATCCTCGTCGTGGCAAACAGCCAAACAGGAAGAAGAGCGACTTAAGGCCGAATCACACGGAACTGGATTTCCATTACGAACATGGGCATCCGGAAGGGGGGCAAGGGGGCCGTGCCCCCCACCCTGGAAAATGAAAGTGTATTTCACACATATAATTTCATTTTAGCCACAATAATATGTGTTAATTATTGCATGAACATCATAAATTCAAATTTAAGCAATGTTTTTTTAGGAACAACACTGTTTTTGGAGAAAATGTGCCTTGTTTGCCCCCCTGGAAAAATACCTTCCTTGACCCTTCCTGGAAAAAATCCTGCGGACGTCCATGAGTATGAATACCCTAGTTAGCGTTGGACTGGCTACGCATCTGCTAGTTTTCGCCTCATATGATACTTGATACCGTACTTGTGTGTATACTGTTGTTCCCACAAGGCAGTGCGCAAAGCAAACAACCTAAAAAGATGCTGTTAGAAAATATTAAAAAGGAAAAGTATGGACTAGAAATTGGGTCGTAAGAAAATATGATAATTATGGCTCGGGAAGTTGAAGACCTATAAATTGCCAAAAAAAAAAACACATAAAAAGATCTAAGAATGTAAAAAAAGGACCTAAAAACGAATAAAAAGACGTTTAAATGTGATCCAAATTAATTAATAACCAGTTTTAATTACATATTTAATGAATAAAAAAAAATCTGGTGGCATGGAACAGACAGTGCGAAAAAACTATATGAATGAAATGCATCTTCTTTCAGTCCAAAAATGTTTTTCTCTCGTTACAGGGGGCCTCCCAGATGGCGCAGTGGTAGCTTCGTCGCCACTTTGAACTGTAGGTCCAGTCCCAATTAGCCTTATTGTGCATAAAGTGGACACCAACTCAATCCAATCCAATCTCTCGTTTCGGGGATGCTTTAAATATATATATATATTCTTTACTACAGAAAGGATGTTTAAGAGGTGATGAACTAATGATGATTCGAATTGAGAATGGGCAGTAAGAACGTAGTAGAAAGAAGGTGAAGTCGCAAAAAAAAGCCGTTAAGACCTAAAAAAAAGGCTAAAAAAGGACCAATAAGCCAAAAAACGCCGAAAAAGGCAAGAAAGGACAAATAAAACCCACCTTTTTCTGGCCTACAATGACCCAAAATGAACATATATTATGTTGGGCCTCGTCTTCGGACACTAGGGAAGAAAAAAGGATTTTTCCTCTCCTTCCAAGCCCTAACGATAATCATTCCGTACTGAACAAGCTTTTTAATGAACTCGGGTATGCATATCCATGCATGAGATTCGCAGGATTCATACATAAAAAAAAATGTTCAACTAAATATATCAAACATTTAAAACACTTGTAATGATAAGGATTTTCATTATCGTCTAATCATATTTGTCTTGTAGAACTCATCGCATTGCATAAATACCTAAATATTAATGAACTGAACACGAATGCTCATCATCTCTGTTGCTTTTTCTTCTATCGAGAGGAGAACAAAAATAGCCAACACTCGGAAATCACAGAAAAGAACTTTCCTTCGGTAAACTCACAGATTAACTTCACATGGCCAAACTTCGCTCTGATTGGCTGTTCCACAGAATCCAGTCTAGCAGCCAGCCCGGCGGCCATGATTTCCACACAGGTAGCCAGTTCAGCGCAAACTAGGGCATTCCTACTAGAAAGGTAAGTGTGATTTAGTCTTTAAATTCTTAACCTTTCACGTTATATATATATATATATATATATATAGGAGAGGAGGGTATTATGGAATAGTCGGGAAATATGGAATACCAAGGTTTTGGCTCTATTCGGTGCTGCTATCACGTGAGAATACCATGAACTACTCAAGAAAGACTCCCATGATGCAGTGCAGTGAGAGCTGACCGCTTGTTGTTGTGTTACCACTCGCTACAGAACAAAGTGTGTTTCGTGATTTTCAAGAGTTTTTGCAGGTAAGTTTTCAAACATTTTAACCTACTAGTACACATGTGACTGGAACATTGATGTTAAGCATAATATACACTAAAAGAATTGTAGTTTGTTATACTGTGGTCGTTTTTTAGCTGACAATGTTTTGTCCATCCGTTTAAAGGTTCATTTTCCAAGATGGCGTGTCGGGTATTATAGAATACTAGGTATTTCATAATACCCGACGTAAAAGTATAGTATTCCATATAACCCGACAAAATATACTGAATAAAAATTTAGTTAAAAAATGAGTTTTGCGTATAATATTGATAGCTAAACAATAATTATTACTACTTACATAAATAGTAATATAGCCTAATTTAAAACCAAAGTACATTTTTTTAAAAGCTAAATCCATTTGAATGAGTTGAGTTTGAGTTGGTGTTTTAAGTCCACTTTATGCACAGTAAGGCTAATCGGGACTGGACCTACAGTTTAAAGTGGGATCCAAACCGCTTGTGCCTCCACCGGGTATCGAACCCGGGACCCCTTGATTACAAGACAATGACGCCACGACTACGCCATGGGGAAGGCCCTCATTTGAATGAAAACAAAACACAATTTTTCTGTTATTTGAAAATTAGTCTACAGTCTAGACCTACAAATAATTTGTTTTAAGATGTGTTTTATCTATTTAAACCTACCCCCCCCCCCCCCTTAGTTGCAAGAGTTCTAAATAGTCTGTTTTTTTTTTTTCTTTTCAGATATGCCTAGAAAGAAGGAAGATGAGGGAAAGAAGCGAAAGCTTTGGTGTGAGACGCAGATGGCTAAGGCTATAGAAGCTGTTCGTGAGAAGAAGATGGGGTACCTTAAGGCGTACAAGGAATTCCAGGTTCCCAGAGCGTCTCTCTTCCGCCTTCTCAACAGTAAGGAGAAAAATGCAAAGGTAGCAGCCTCAACTACTCTTGGCCGTAAGCCAGTTTTTCCTAAACAACTAGAAGACAAGTTACAAACATATTTAGTTGAGATGGAGGCCATGTTCTATGGGCTCACAAAAAGGGATGTCTGCAGTCTTGCCTATCAACTTGCGGTTCGCAATAACATACCCCATCCATTTAAGGACGAAACTGCTGGCAAAGACTGGTTCTACGCTTTTATGAAAAGGAACCCGAAACTTTCAGTTCGTAAACCCATGGGTACATCTTTTGCCAGGGCCAGGGGATTTAATAAAGAAGAAGTAGACAAGTTTTTTGACCTGATCGATGTTGTTTTCAAAAAACACAACTATCCTCCTAACAGGATATTTAATGTAGACGAAACTGGTTTGTCTGTGGTGCAAAGTAAAGTTCCTCATGTAGTAGGCCTAAAAGGAAAGAGACAAATTGGGTCCCTTACTTCAGCCGAAAGAGGTTCTCTCGTAACCATCATTCCCTGTATGAGTGCAGGAGGTGACTTTGTCCCGCCTCTTGTGACATTCCCGAGGAAGAACATGAATGAACAACTTCTTAGAGGTGCTCCACCAGGGACCATCGCATCGTGCCACCCGTCTGGTTGGATACAGACAAACATTTTTACTAAATGGTTTAAACATTTCATTGATGTAACAAAACCCTCAGCTGAGTCACCTGTCCTGCTTCTCCTTGACGGCCACACAACCCACAAGCGTAACATTGACGTAATTAGTTTAGCAAGGGAAAGTCATGTTACGATTGTATGTCTACCTCCCCACTGTTCGCATAAAATCCAACCATTGGATAAAACCTTTATGAGTCCATTAAAGTCTCACTATAGTGAGGAAGTGAGATCTTTTTTAAGGCATAGCTCAAGGCCCTTGAGTATTTTTGATATGATGGAACTGTTTGGCAGGGCCTACCTTAAAGTACAACGTGGGGACATAGCAGTAAACGGCTTCAAAGTGACTGGTATTTATCCTGTCAATAGAAATGTTTTCAGCAGTGAAGATTTTATTGCTTCTACACTCACTGTTCCTAGGCCTCAGACTATGACACCCACAACTGACCCTCTTCCATGTTCGTTTACCAGCTCTGATTCACCTCAACCCTGTTCTCCCAAGAGTCCTGATGTGGTTGTCCCTGGTACGTCTAAGTCAACAAATTTTGTCCTACCCATAGAGATATCACCACCACCTCCAAAAAAGCAAAAGTCAAATAGAGGCAGGAAAGCTGGATCTTCTTCTATAATAACCTACTCCCCATATAAAACACAGTTAGAGGATGAACTGAAAGAAAAGGACAAAAAGAAGGAACCAGAAGCTTCAAAACAACAAAACAAACCGAGCATTCAAAGACCCCCCGTTCAGAAATTAAACTTAGACCGACCTTCTAGACCTAAACCTAAAAGAGATGACTCCAGTGTTAGCAGCGATGCATCGATCCATTCTGATGTATCATCTGTAATGGACTTCATGCCCTCAACTAAAGAACCGGAAAACAAAGACGCTGAATGTATCTTCTGTAATGGAAAATTCTCCGAAGATCAACGCGGGGAAATTTGGATTCAATGCTTCAGCTGTTCTCTGTGGGCTCACCTTGACTGTACCGGAGCAGAGAAAGAAGATTATATCTGTGACTTTTGTAAATAGACTCGAAGCAGAAATGAGTTGCACATAATCTTAGAAATATGGTTTTTATAGTTCAAAATAACTATGTTTTATGAAGTCTCATTAGTTTTTCAATGGTTTAAACCACCTATTCCATATTACCCGACTATTTCATATTAGCCTCCATTTGTAACTTTTTTTTAAAATATGTTTTTTTTTATAACAGCAAAATAAATAGTATTTTTCTTACAAGTGACACTTCATTACAATTAGTTATAGTATGTACTCATGATGATTTTGGGTATTTTATTCAAAAACTAGTGCAGCTATTTTTAGAAATGTAAATGGTATTCCATAATACCCTCCTCTCATCTATATATATATATATATATATATATATATATATCACACATAATTTCATTTCCATCATAGTAACTTATGTTAATTATTAGAAGGGCGTTCAAGGAACATGATAATTTCAGACTGAAACAGTGTTCTTTGAAGGGGCATCACTATTATGGGAAAAAATATGCCTCCTTTGCCCCTCCCTGGAAAAAATCTTGCGGACATCCATGAGAACATCCAACAGGTTGTAACGTCCAATCTTCAAGTCATACAATATGAAGACTAGCAGATGTCGCTTCAATCGGTGGCCAAGCTTGCCAATTGCTGTATTGATGCAGAAGGGATGTACAGTAAAACCTCGTTAATCAGGACTAATGGGGGGATAAGATGACCGGTTTAACGAAACTCCGGATTAACTGAAATAACCTAAGAGAACAGTAGAAAGTGCCTTAAAACTCATTTTATAGCAACAAAACATGTTTATTATGGTGTATTTAAAGAGCATAGGCCAAAATACACTATACAGTACAGTACAAAGCCTGCGGGAAACAGAATTTCGGATTGGGAAGTTCTCTTGTTGACTTCTAACCACATTTAAAACCTAGCATTCTGCTCTTTTTTTTATTTCCTTTTGCCTGTCCGGGTTAAGCGAAGTCTGGCTTATGGGGGTCTGCATTAACGAGGTTTTACTGTACTTTGAGTAATAAGCAGGCAATGTTCAAATGTTTTCTTTCGTTTTCATTTGATAAAGACTGTCTCAATGTGTGTCGGACTGTGTATGTCTCGTAGTGGAGCGTATTCCCTCCACCCACATTACAGAAGCGTTGAGTTGGTTGCATATAAACCAGGGGCTTCACATTTGCGTTCGTTCAGAAATGCCCATGTCTACACACACTATGTTAAAAATATGGATATAGTATCACTTAATCTCTATTTCCTGCCTGTTTCTATTGTTATCCGAAAATATACACCAAGATAATCCTCAAGATCTATTCCTGCATTTGTACCGAAAGAAGTTGATTTTTTCCTCTGTAGAATTGAGTAGATGTAAATGCTCTTAAAATGCACGAAATGATCGTTTGAGGTTTAAGTCCACTTTATACACAGGTAGCCTAATCGGGAGTGGACCTACGATTTAAGGTGCGATCCGAACCAGTATGTGCCTCCACAGGCAATCGAACCCGGGACCTCTTCCTTACAAGGCGACGACGTTAACGAAACTATAGTAAAGGAGCAAATATAGCCACAATCACAAGCAAGGAAGTTCGTATTCTATTAAAACAAATACAGTAAAACCTCGTTAATCCGGACTAATGGGAGGGGGGTAAATTGATTAACTGAAATAACCTAAAAGAACAGTAGAATGTGCATTAAAACTCTGTTTATAGCAACACAACACGTTTATTATTAAAGGGCATAGACCTAAATACACTGTACAGTCCAGTAAAATGTAAAGCAATACACATACAATGCAGTACGTACGACGAATGCGATTGTTGACTTCTAGCCACATTTAAAACCTTGCATTCTGCTCTTTTTTTTTGGGGGGGGGGGGGGCTTTTTGCCTGTCCGGATTAAGCGAAGTCCGGCCTATCGAGGTTTTACTGTATAACTATACAGGGTGGTAAATAACCTTTTGCTAGGGGTCCACAGTAAAAAGTAACAACAATTAAGAAATTATGGTAATACCAAATGTTTACTACGACAATTGTGGTTACAAAAACAAGGATGTCCGCCATTTGCTTTTCTCAAATCACGAAGACGCTCTGGGTAGGAGCTCAGAAGATACGCAAACAAGTCCTTATTCCATTCCATGTCACGGAGGACTTGTTCCAGATGTGCAAGGAGTGTTGCCCGGGAATAGCGGTCCGGTCCACGTTCCACTATCATCAAGGACTCAACTGTGTCCTTCATAATAGCCCCAAAGTGCTCCGCTTCATTCAGGTTCGGTGATGTACCCGGTCATAAAGAACTGCTGAAGAAGTCAATGCCACTTCGCCGAAGACGGTCGTGGGTAGCATTTGCCTTGAAGCAAGGTGCTTTGTCGTGAAGGAAGCAGACCACCGTTGCGTCCAGGGTATTGTTGGGATCCTTGAGGAACGAAATAACCTTGGCAGTCCCTGAAACACTCCCCATTCCAGCTTTGACCTTCCTCCTTGATAACCCACACCATTCGTTTGGCCATGAAACAGACGAACACTCTAATGCAGTCTGGTTTCTTTGAAATTTCCTGATAGTGTTCATCATCAGCAATGTCCTCAATGCACAATGACCACACACGATCGTTCTGATAGTTCGGTCTCCGAACAGTCCAAATGAAGAATTCGTCACTTGGTGCAAGATGAAGGAAATCTTCTGTGTCCCAATTCCTCAGAAAGTCACAGAACCAGAGGCGATCCTCAATATTCAAAGCAGTCTTAATTGGTTTGGGAATGACGTGGAACGGTTTTGCAACCTGATATTTCACGGTAATTTCCAACAGTTTTGGATGTCACATTCTTGCCCCGAACTTGAAAAATTTCTTTGGCAACGGAGGAGTTGCTGCGCCGCCGTTTCCCATTGTTTCCACTGATGATGTCTTTGCTTTCTTGAGATAGTTTTTGTGGACGCCCACCACTAAAGTTGGCATAGCAATCATCGTACCCTTTCTTCCAATTGTCAGTTACCCAACGTTCACTTCGATGCAGTTTCTTCGCGACCCATTTGTGGTTGATGAATGCTTCCATTGCTTCTCGAAACGCATTGACTCTTATCCGATTGACAACTCGCTGCTCCTCATTGTCACACAATGGATTCGCCTTCTTGGAATTTATTCCTGAAACACAGAAGAAAATCTACTTTAACACAACATACTTCCAATGACTTCATGTTAACACAGTTTTCCTTCAGACCCCTAGCAAAAGGTTATTTCCCACCGTGTACTGTTAATAGTATGAGTACCATTAATGTTGCCTTGTGATCAATGAATCTCTAGTTATATACCCTGTGAAAGTGATTAAACTGTAAGAAAAAACCTGAACAATACCATCAACGACCACCCATAGAAGGTGCAAAATTCCAACAAAATCGAACTAAGATAAATGTTTTCATATATATTTTTATATACAGGGTGTCATTTTAATGGCTCCCACGGACCACAGATTCGTATAGAGGACATCAAAACAAACAACTTTTCTCAGTAACATTTTTCTCGGTGCGTCGATTCGACGCTACAGTCGTTCAAAAAAGACCGTTTCGCCGCCTGGATGCTGGCAACCCAACACAACATTTGATCGTATCTGTGACCTCATTTCCTGCGGCGAAACAGCGCATGGCAGGATTGCAAGGAACACACAAATTTTGTGAAAAATGGCAAACTACCAATCACATTATTAACTGTAAAACGAAGCGAGAAACGCGTCCAGCAGACTGAACATCATATCCTACCAGCCAGAAGATGAGCAGTCATCTCAGGGGAAGGGGGAAGTGAACCAACGATATGAGAAATGGTAAAAAAAAACGTATTCAAAATGAAGTGTCAATATCGGATTTTGTCTCAGCCTACGTAACAAGTATCAACAGCTTACATGTGGCTGTTTACGCCCAGCTACGGTACATGTCAAATATTTTCAAATCTCGTTGCAAGGTTGATATCTTCAGGTTTGTGTCCAGATACCTTGTGGTACTTTTGTGCTGATAACGGAAGTATCCGAGGTTCACGTTGTTACATTATGGCTAAAACACGTACAACCACAGTAACAACCTAATAATGAATCAGGAGCGAATATACTGCCTTGTTCAGAGTTGCAAACTATTACATGTGTATCCGGTGCATAGATAAACACAGTCGTCGGAGAGCTTGTATTACTACTACTTATATCCCTGTATTTTCAACCATTTTGCCACTTGCCTCATAATGCTCTGAATATAGCTACATTATATTATGTGTTGCTTAGCTTTGGAATTTTGAGTTCTTTCATTTCTAATTTGTCATCTGTTTAGTGTGTCACAGACAACTAGTATCAGAAGAACGAAGAGTATAGACTAAATTGTAGATGCCAACTTGGTAACTATATTTGCAAATATTTGACATGCAAGCTGAGACAAAATTCGATATGACCACTTCCACTTGAATTCTATTTTCTTTCTACCATTTTTTGTATCGTTTGTTTACTTCCTGCGAGGTTACAGAACGTGTTTTCTCGTTTTGTTTTACGGTACATAATGTGGCTGATTTTAGCTATGTCATTTTTCACAGAATATGTGTGTTCCTGGCAACCCTGTAACGCATCGCCTCCGACGCGATATGACGTCATAAATACTATCAAATGTTGTGTTCGGTTGCCAGCATTCAGGCGGCAAAACGGGCTTTCTTGAACGACTGTAGCGTCGAAACGACGCTCCAACGAGAAAAATGTTACTGAATTAAGTTGTTTGTTTTGTTTGTTTGTTTTATATATATATCGTGACACACAGTTAATACTTACGAAAAATAAAATATTTTTACTTTATCTTACTTTGTTTTATGCCTCCCCGGTGGCATAGTGGTAACGCTCTAGCTTTGTAATCAAGGGGCAATCTCTGGTGAAGGCACCTAGTGGTTCGGATCCCATTTTATACTGTAGGCCCAGTCCCGATTAGCCTATTTGTGCATAAAGTGGATTAAAAAAAACTCGTGATTTATTATGATTCATGTTTTGTAACCTTTTCTCTAAAGTACAGTTATTTCTGTATAGCATGATAAGAAATATTGCATTTTCAATGGACACCAATTCTTTACATTGCACGTTTTAATTTATGTCCTGATTTACCACTATACAGTGTCTCAACCTTAAAAGTCAGTATGGAAGTAAATGGAGTACTTCTTCTTCTTCTTCTTGAGGCGCTACAACTTCATGTATTGAAAGTTTTGGCCTTCTCAACAACATCTCTCCATTTTTTCCTATCCTGGATGCTCTTCGTCCAATTCTTTACTTTCATGTCTTTCAGATCTTGAATTATTTCATCTTCCCACCGTTTCTTTGGCCTGCCTATGGCTCGTGTCCCAAGTGGTTTCCATTTATATATTTCTCTTACTAATCTTTCATCAGACATTCTATTTACGTGCCCAAACCATCTTAGTCTTTGTGATTTTATGAAATTTATGATATTTTCATTCCTGATTAACTTGTTGAGTTCTTCGTTGGTTTGTATTCTCCAATTTCCATCAGGTTCTTTCAGAGGGCCATAAATTCTTCTTAAGATTTTCCTTTCAAATATTGAGAGTTTCTGTTTACAGGAGTCTTTGAGGGTCCAAGTTTCGCATGCATATGTGGTTATAGGTCTTATTATGCTATAATAAAGTCTCAGTTTCGCAGATTTAGATATTAGTTTGCTCTTAAATAGGGCTAAGTTGGCAAAATATGCTTTATTACCTAGAATAATTCTCTCTCTAATTTCTTCTTCAATTGTGTTGTCGCCATTTACAACTGATCCAAGATATTTGAAAGATCTCACTTCTTCTATTCTCTCGTCGTTTATAATTAGGTCTTGTAATCTGCTTTTACCTTTTACACATCTGAGATATTTAGTTTTCTGCATATTAGTTACGAACCCCAATTTCAAAGCTTCACTTTTTAGTTCTTCAAATGTTTCTACTAATGTCTTTTTTGTCCTTGCTGTTATAAGGATGTCATCGGCATATGCAATACATTGTTTTAATCTTGTTGATATGTTTCCTCTCAATTTCATCTGTTTCAATGCAGAGTCTATCACTATACTAAACAAAGTTGCAGATAAGGGATCACCTTGCTTGACTCCACCTTCTACTTCGAATTCTTCACTCAGTTCCCTGTTAATTTTGACTCTTCCTTTATTGTTGGTTAAGGTTAACATAATTAGTCTGATTAGTTTAGATGGTACTTCATATGATTTTAAAACATCTATTACTTTGTTCCTGTGCACTGAGTCAAATGCATGGGTAAAATCTATAAACAAGTTTTAGAGTCCAATATTAAATTCATAGCTTTTTTCAAAAATCTGTCTTACTATGAATATATTATCTATAGTTGATCTGTTGGCTCGGAATCCCATTTGATATTCGTCAAGTTTGTATTCAGTGCATTCCAATAGCCTTTTATTTAGTATTATAGCAAGTATTTTATATGCAATGTTTAGGAGTGTAATTGGCCTATAATTATCACAATTTAATCTATCTCCCTTTTTGAAAATTGGGCACACTATACCTTCATTCCATTGAGTTGGTAACTTTTCATCATTCCATACACTTAATATCAGCTTGTACAACTTCTGTTTCAATGTTCTCCCTCCATTTTTAATTAATTCTGGAGGGATGTTGTCTGATCCTGCAGCTTTATTTGTTTTTAGGTTTTGTATTATGTGGGTTATTTCGTTCCACGATGGAGGATGTAGTTCCTGTTGATTATTGTCATTCTGTTCTATTGGTGCCTGCATACTTGTTGTTACATTATTATTAAGAATCTTTTTAAAGTATTCCTTCCATCTATTTAGGACTAGTGCTTTTTCTGAGATGATGTTACCTTCTGTATCTTTACACATCATTGGCGATACTGTTTGCTGTTGTTTAAAGGATTGTATCTCTTTGAAAAAATTTCTTGTCTCATTTTTCTTATAATTAATTTCAATTTGCCTTATTTTATCATTCAACCATTTCTTCTTCTTCTCTCTACACATTTTATTAGCTTCTTTCCTTTTTATATTATATATTTCTTGGCTGGCCCTGGTCTTTATTTGCATTGCTCTCCTTCTTGCTTTGTTCTTTTCTTGAATAATCCATCTGCAATCTTCATCCCACCATTCATTTTTGGGAATATTTCTTTCTTTTTGTATAACTTCTTCAGCTGCCTCATTTATCGCAGTCTGTATGTTACCCCAATCTTCGTTAACACTTTTGTTTTCCTGGAGATTTTTCAATTTTTCATGTAATACTGCTCGATATTCCTTCATTTTTTTCGGGTTTTGTAGGTTTGATTTATTCCATTTGCTTTTTGGCGAAGATTTTATCTTATACATTGCAGGGATAGTCTGTTTTAGGATTACTCGCACCAATATGTGGTCAGAGTCAATATTTGGGCCTCTTAAAGATCTTACATCATTTATCAAATCCTTTTTGCTGCTGTTAATCAGCATGGTCTATCTGATTAATAGTACTTTGGTCAGGTGATATCCACGTTCCTTTATGTATTCGCTTATGCTGGAATTGGGTGCTCATAACCATCAGGTTATTTGCCGCTGCAAATTCACATAATATTTCACCATTCTTACTTGTTACATCATGTAATGTGTGCCTACCTGATATTTTACTATATATTTGTTCTTTTCCCAACTTTGCATTAAAATCACCTAATATAATCATTATATCACTTTTGGAACACTGTCTATCATATTTTGAATATTTTCATAAAAGTGTTCTTTTATTTCATCTTCTTTATCTTCAGTTGGTGCATATGTGTTGATTAGGGTTATATTGTTATACTTGCCCTTAATTCTCAGTTTACATAATCTTTCGTTGTAAGGCACAAATCCTATTATGTGATTTTGTATTCTTTTTTGTACAATGAAACCTGTACCAGCCAGTCCTGTTTTATCTCTTGCACCACTATAGAATACTGTATAGTCCTTTTTGTTTATTACACCATATCCACTCCATCTGGTTTCTTGCAGAGCTACTATTTCAATTTGTGTTTTCTTTATTTGTTCAGACAATTCTTGCATCTTTCCTGGTTTCAGAAGTGTCATTACATTCCAAGTTCCTATGTTTAACGTATTCCTAGTCCTTTTCACATGCTTTTTTCGGCATCCATGAATCTGTCCGGCTTTTCCTTGTTGAGAATTTTTAGCGGGTGGTATTTTTATGGTGCTAGGGTGCTGGCCTCGCGCCCAACCCCCATACCTTGGAGGACCAGGATTTTTTTTAGGGTTGTTTCCCTTAGGAAGATTGTATTCTCTACGCCTATTGAGCTCCTCCCGCCCTTGGTTTTCTGTTAGGGTTTTCCTTCCCTTAGCCTTTGGAGATCCCTCCCCTTACTGCAAGGCAGCAGTAGCTGAGCTTATTTAGTGGCGGCTCTCCTCGCCACATCACAGGATTTTCATCGGAGTCTTGCAGTATTTACTGAGATGCAGTTGCCACTCCGCATCTCACCGCCTCCTCCATTCCTGCTGCTGCTTGTCCGCGACTGTTTCCAGCTAGCCAACATATCTGCTGGCCGTTCCCCTATCCGCAACCTGGGGACGCGCCTGGTGGCATGCAGCTCTGCCTCTGGGAAGATAACCCAGCCCAGGAGAGCTTGTATTACTACTACTTATATCCCTGTATTTTCAACCATTTTGCCACTTGCCTCATAATGCTCTGAATATAGCTACATTATATTATGTGTTGCTTAGCTTTGGAATTTTGAGTTCTTTCATTTCTAATTTGTCATCTGTTTAGTGTGTCACAGACAACTAGTATCAGAAGAACGAAGAGTATAGACTAAATTGTAGATGCCAACTTGGTAACTATATTTGCAAATATTTGACATGCAAGCTGAGACAAAATTCGATATGACCACTTCCACTTGAATTCTATTTTCTTTCTACCATTTTTTGTATCGTTTGTTTACTTCCTGCGAGGTTACAGAACGTGTTTTCTCGTTTTGTTTTACGGTACATAATGTGGCTGATTGTAGCTATGTCATTTTTCACAGAATATGTGTGTTCCTGGCAACCCTGTAACGCATCGCCTCACGACGCGATATGACGTCATAAATACTATCAAATGTTGTGTTCGGTTGCCAGCATTCAGGCGGCAAAACGGGCTTTCTTGAACGACTGTAGCGTCGAAACGACGCTCCAACGAGAAAAATGTTACTGAATTAAGTTGTTTGTTTTGTTTGTTTGTTTTATATATATATCGTGACACACAGTTAATACTTACGAAAAATAAAATATTTTTACTTTATCTTACTTTGTTTTATGCCTCCCCGGTGGCATAGTGGTAACGCTCTAGCTTTGTAATCAAGGGGCAATCTCTGGTGAAGGCACCTAGTGGTTCGGATCCCATTTTATACTGTAGGCCCAGTCCCGATTAGCCTATTTGTGCATAAAGTGGATTAAAAAAAACTCGTGATTTATTATGATTCATGTTTTGTAACCTTTTCTCTAAAGTACAGTTATTTCTGTATAGCATGATAAGAAATATTGCATTTTCAATGGACACCAATTCTTTACATTGCACGTTTTAATTTATGTCCTGATTTACCACTATACAGTGTCTCAACCTTAAAAGTCAGTATGGAAGTAAATGGAGTACTTCCCTCTGTCTCTAATACATGAGTTTTGCCAATAGCTCTGTCCTTCTCTACCACCGCTGCGTTGCCAGATGTTACAAAATTTACAAAAAGTCCTGTAGAGTTTTTTATGCTCTATTTACTGACGGCATTATATAACCTGTCATAAATTCATGTGATCTGAATTCTTCATAATTATGCAATTTTTCAAAACGCTTAATTTTTTCTAGTAAATACTTCAAAAGCCATAAATATCAAACCGCTTGAAAAACTTCGCTAGTTTTTTTTTCTACGGGATCTATGATGCTTGTAGATATGATATTTTTCGCCTGAGTGAATAAATTTGCTTACGAGGAGAGTTATATATATATACATTGGATATTTTGTATAAATCATCAGACCTTAACACGAAAAAGTAGGTTAGCGAGAAACATTTCGGTTTGTCGCGATACATATGCAGACCAAACGAGAATAGTGTTGACCATTGTTTGAAGTTATTTTTAGAATGCATTGTTACTCCACAGCACCGCAATCGTAGTTTGTTTATGCGGGCTGTATCGCGTATCAAATTCATTGCGCGCCACTATGGTTACAATTCAGTTGCAGGCAGGTGACCCGGTTCGTAGAAAGTGCAGTGTGCTTTATTTTCCGTAAGAAATGTATCTTAATGTTTGTTTTTGCATTTATTTAATTCTGTTTATGTAAAGGATACAACATTCAACGAAAGAAGTAACAATAGTTGCGTCGTGTATTACACATATAATGCAAATGTAAAATGGTAAATAGTTACGTCGAAATATAAACATTTACATGCAAATGTAACTATCGTTTTTTTTTTCCAAAATGCATCAAGTACATAGATTTTGATGATTTCCTATACGATATTAAGGAAGTAAATTTATCGCAATCATTAGCGATTAACAGCGACTCGATGCAACTCCGTTTGTTGATCTGGCAACGCCGTGCTCTATTTAACCCATACTGACTTCTAAGGTTGAGACGCTCTATAACCACATACGGGGGTATATTTTCAGGGTATATAATAACGCGACCAGCATGCGTGACAACCAGACCCACTAGGAAGCACGCTGGCAAAAAAAGATAAAATGTACAAAGAATATTAAAGCGATGATATTGAAATTTTTCAGAAATGATGTCAAAAGATGAGGCTTTCAATAGCATTTGGCATGAAAATGTTATACCAGAAACAAGAGCGAGGAGGAAGTGTTAAAAAAAAAAGTAAAACTACTATCGGACTAGAAAATATAGATACTAGAGTTTGGACTCCAATTAAGAAATAATTAGTAAACCTATATAAAAACGAGTTACATCAAAATGTAGCTTATTCAATTCTGTTTTAATCAATGGTAACAAAAAAAATCGAGTATGCCTTCTATTTTTTATCACCGCGATAACAAGAAAGTATCTTCTTTAAAGTATTGCAAACGATCGCACTGTTTGAAATTTTAAAAAATAAGTTAAAAATAACGGTTAGTCCGATCTGGATTACATATTAATACGGTGCAGGCAGAAAGTGTTTAAACAAAATTTTTAAGGCTCGACTGAACCTTAGGCATGCGAATGGGCGATTTTTTTCACATTTTCCTCTCCATTCGAAAAACCTTTTGGATATTTCAACATATGAAAAATTACATACGCTTAGAATTGCTTCTAGAGCATTGACGTGAACTATTGATAATATCTAGACAAGAGTCAAAGAAAACTACACGAATATTCACGTCAATGCTCTAGAAGCAATTCTAAGCGTATGTAATTTTTCATATGTTGAAATATCCAAGAGGTTTTTCGAATGGAGAGGGAAATTTGAAAAAAGAACCGTCCATTCGCATGCCAAAGGCCCAGCCAAGCCTTAATTTTAAGTTTTTTTTGGTATTTGTCAAGAAACAGTTCTTATCAATCTTGCGAAACATTTTTTTCTTATTATTGGGTAATCGTACAAATACAATATTAGTCTTGTTTTGAATCTCTTTGCATCTGTTTTAAAAATCCATTATCACTGCTGTCTTAAGTCCACTTTATGCACATATAGGCTAATCGGCACTGGACATACAGTATAAACTGGAAAGTGAACCATTGTCAATTCACATTGCAAAACCGATTTTGTACAGATTTTTACTCATTGGAGTAAAGATGTACGTGGAATGTGGCAACTCCGTACGCAGTGACAGACCGGGGTCCTAGTGATTCGGAACCCACTTTAAACTGTAGGTCCAGTCCCCATTAGCCTATCTGTGCGTAAAGTGGACTTAAAACAACAACTCAACGTGAATTTCAACAGCGAAAACGTTAAAATTTGCTCCAAAATTACAAGTTTATTTCCTGCGACCCTATATTCTAACACGTCAGATGCTTAGCAGGCATTCAACAATAAGGTTGGCTGTTGCTGGTAACTTTTTCTGATGTTTTGACCGCCATATCTTGCAATATTTTACAACTTTTGTTCCCATTTTTTTTTGCAGGATTACCGCCGTGGAAAAAAAAAGTATCATATGCAAATTACTGTTTTCATTTGTGTTCATTATGACTTTTTAGAACGTGGAGTGGGAGGTGGAATTTAGCACGATAACGTTGAGGGGGTCATTCAACCCTAAACGCAAACAATACAGGCCTTTGTTAAAAGCAGAAGAAATCGGCCATTTGGAACAAGTGGCCCGGGGTTATCACAGGTTGGGGACATTTCCATGCGGCGCGGTGTTCTACTCCATCCACCCCGCCCCCCTCCCCGCTACAATCTCCTGAACGTTCGCATCTCGGCGCTGTTTTTTTTCCTTTCCCAAGGACGGAAACACGTGCGTACCGGCGCAGGCAGATTAAGAGTAACTAAAGGGGTTTTAGCACCGAAACGTTCTCATCGGGGTGGGGAGGGGGGTGGGGGTTGCGGTAGCAGTTATGTAGCCGAACTTACTTTTCCCTCCAGTTAAGGCAAAAAAAAAGGGGAGGGAATAGAGGAGGGAGTGATAATAACAGAACGAAATCGGAAAGCGAAGAAGGAACTCCTGCACAAAGTTCGTTCTTACGTTATCGGATTATTGGATTAGTAGCTGGTTGGTTCGTTAGTTACAGATTTGTGTGAAAATATGATTTGTTTCGTCTCGAGTTTGGGAATAAATACATTTTCGAATCCAAACACGTTCGAGAAAGTTTATTTGTATCTGTTTGCATCAATTGAAGGGACTTAGAGACCACAAAAGATGTATTGGTACTATTATAGTATGGGGGTGACACCTATAAATCATATATTTCGCACTTTTTTACATTGCTAACGTACTATTTTGGAATGCGGAACATTTCCTAAGGTGGAATAATGCATTTCTAACTAAGATAATGTCTATTTCTTACATTTACGAGGACTTTCTGTTACTTGCTATTTCGATTCTGTAACACACATTATGGCGACATTGTACTGGTTCATCGCGCGTTGTGCGAGTGTTTTGTCGATTTATGCAGTGTTGCAACCTCGTTCACCGGAAAATACCTACTTTCGTGATCGAATTTGAAATAATGCTAATACCTCGCAAACCATTGACGTTAGCCTCACAAACCATTGACGTTAGTCCCACAAACCATTCGCGTTAGCCCCAAAAACCATTCACGTTAGCCCCACAAACCATTCACGTTAGCCCCAAAAACCATTTCCGTAAGGTTAGGTTAGGTTAAGTTAGGTTAGGCAAGCATAGTTAAAAAAAAGAATACTCTACATGTCATGTTCTAGTGAAAACACGGCGAGTTTGGAACACTGACTACGGGATTACGTCCTCTAACACACGGAACATTGTGCTCTCGTGCAGAAAGCAAATGGCGGCAGCAGAAACAGCGTGTCGGACAGAGATTTTTGCAGAAAACAACATGTATTCGCATTAAAATGGATCAAAACTACATTCACGAACTTCCACAACGCTACAGAAAACGATTTCCGTAAGTACTTTCTCCTGTAAATTTGAAGAAATCCGTCTCCCCTATACTATAATGTTACCGAAGTATTCTCTAACTTCAAGGTCTCGATGCGATGCTGTTATTGTTAAGAATAGTGTTGTTGGCGAAAGTCTATTAATCTCGTAATCATTTAATGGCGTTTATTCTGACTGAGAATGGCAGATAGATAGATGGATAACTCACCCCGTTCGATATCGCGCACACCTTGTCTCCGTCTCTCTTCACCCGGCAGCGAACAATTCTCAGAAAGCCCCTTGCCCCCAGATTCTACTGGTTTTGTTGGTTTTGCTTCACCTTCACTCACCTCCTCTCAAGATAAGTGTCTCCCCACTTCCTCTGAAAAAGAAAACCCTTTTTCGGCTAAAACCAGCTACAGGCCTGGGCAAGTCTGGACAAGTTTGTGAAAGATTATGCACGATGTCGAGCTGGGATGTTACGATATATGTACTGATGGGGGTGGAGCAAAAATAGAAAACATTTTCGGTATAATAATATACAAAATACTAATAATGTTAAAGTAAATAGTGTCATTAAACTGTAAATGAAGCTGATATTTTGCAGTCATTATATAAGAAATATTTTAAGTTACAGTTATATAGTACAGCCAGAATGTTTTATTTTCACTAGAAGAAGCGTTACTGAAATTATCATAAACCTCCCAACACACGGGGTTGGTTATGCTCCGACGTGGCAACAGCGTGAACTTCTGCCACCCGCCTAATTTCATAGCCATGCGTTTATGTGCTGAAGTGGCCACAAACTAAAAATCAATCAATCAAACAATGAGCATGATCAGTTCGAAAGAAGAAATCAAATGGTTTTCGAATCCATCGAGACGGTACGAATGTCTCCAATGATTCGGTTAAGAAAGGCGACGAGTTCTTCCACAAGGTTCCAAGAGACACCCTAGGCAGTGTCCGACGACAATGGACGTCGGCTGTGTTTGTGTGTGTGTGTGTGGAGGAAGGGGGGTCCGAAGGGACAAGGTCTCTGGAGTGCGGCGAGGAGCTATTTCAATATAAATAATACACCGACATCGTAGATTGGTTCTGTTCGCTGGAGATCGTGTCTTTGCCGGCAGCTTTGCCACTGGGATTCTTAGGAAAGGCGGCGTTCTTTCTATGGTCACGTGCAATGTTGCCAACTCGCAACTGTCAAAATGCCCAGTGCTGGAGACTATAAAAAAAAAGGCACTAGTTAAGTACGATAAATTCTAATTTATACCATGCATGACGATATATAAATTTTCATCTGCAGCACAAACTCTCACTTCGTCGTTGAGGTGAAAGTATCCTTAAAATGTTTTATGTGTGCGTGCCTCCCCGATAGCGTAGTCGTAACGTCGTTGCATTGTAATCAAGGGGTCCCGGGTTCGATACCCGATGGAGACACATAATGGTTCAGATCCCACTTTTAACTGTAGGTCTAGTTCCGATTGGTCTTTCTGTGTATAACGTTGCGTGTAAGGAAACAAAGAATGCAGTGTCTGCAACCACTGACCACTTTGACTTCAACAAAATTCATATCGTGTTAGGATAAACCACACAGTTATTATTGGCTATAGAACTACTACTATATATTAGTAAAATAAACAACTCTATGGAATAGAAATCGCCTATATAAATAGCCTATACTGTCTATTCCTACTTTCAGTCCCCCCCCCTCATATTTCCTTACTTCATTTTTAGTCATAGTACTTTTTCATTCGTATATTTATTTTCTGCAGAGAACAACATCAAATTGCACTGAGATTTCAGCATAGGTTTTGCAAGCATTTCGATACAGAACCTAGTGAAAAAAATTGGAGTTGGCAACCCTGTTGAAAATCCCCGCGAGGTTTAACCCAATCCGAAATGGCACAGTCGAATCGCAGAGTGCATGGCCTATGCTTCCCGCCGTAAGACGGTCGATAGTTTAGCCAGTACGTGGGTGTTCACATAGAGCACACGCACGTCCACCGTAATGCAACCTTTCAATTTGCCGTATTCAGTATCCGACTGGGTTGAATTCTTCATTGCCTCCAGCACACGCAGCCCACGCGAATCCGCCGACGCCCACATGCGCGTGCCCACCTGCGAAAAACGCCCGCCCTGGGATGGATGTGGATTGTAAGTTACGGGTCAACGTATGGAATTAAATTGTGCGAATGGACAGGTTAAGGGAACGTCTGGCATGGCGAGATGTGTCTGAGTGACACGTGGCAATCTTAGGAACGTGTGGGTATCATGTTAAGCTCTAATTCGACGCATGAGGTTTGTAAACGTTACAGCACTATTAATATCATGTACAAGTTGTGCGGATTGTAGACTTCATTTGTTCGTGCATGACGTAAGATGAGAATATTCTCGGTTCACAGAAGTAAAACACATGTAGGTCTTCTTATATTTCATTTTGCAAGTAAGTTACTTTCTAATATGAGTAACTGAAACTAATTACTTTTAAGAAGTAACTTTCGGAACATTGTATTGCTTTTATTTTGATTGTACAAGATGGCGCAAAAGTCATCACCTGATTTTCTTAGCCTATAGCTTGGGTTTTAAATTAAACAAAGTGTTTTTTTTTTGATCCTCAATTTTTAAAGATAACGTCCAATAAATGACCACCATTCGAATTGATCTAAATTTGGGCTATTTTTATTGCGTTGGTGGTGTTGGAAAGAATCTACGGGGAAATGTTTTCAATTTCATGCTGAATACTGTCCTTTAGTTGCTGTAACGTCTCTGTCTTATTCACATAAACCAACGACTTCAAATATCCCCAAAGGGAAATATCTGGAGCGGTCAAATCGGGGGACCTGGCCGGCCATGGCAAATCACCAAAACGGGATATTACTCTGCCCGGAAAAGTGTCACGCAAAAGATCTAATGTTTCGCGGGTATACTTATTCATTTTCGCACACAATAAATTTCGTGAGTATCTTCTATTTAACTGACAAAAGACTACTGATATAAACAACAATATGTCAAATAGGATGATGACTTTTGCACCATCTGTTATTACTTTCTTCATTTTCCCCATTATATTAGTAAATAGAAGTAATGAATGTTTGATGGTTAAGTGGAAGAAAAGGCATTGCAGTTTTAACTTCTCCATGGAGTCTTGTACCTGAATTTCCTTACTTAGTGTCACTTTTGTACCACTTTTGGCTAATCGCGACGATGAGGATGAGTAGATGAAATTGATGAAGGAACACAACCGGGGGGGGGGGGTGACGTAAGAACCTTTCTCTTGAGGTTTCGGCCTGTGTATGGGACCTGTGCCCACCCACCATTGCGAGGAAATTGGGGAGCTACGAATGAGTAGCGTTACTCGGTCTTGGAAAACCTACAGAAACGACTGGGGGTTCGTTGTTGGGCCACGGGTTATTTATAACACAAGAAACATCCATAACCAGGCCGCGACTTGAACCCGGGAATTTTGGTGACGACAACATATACGCGAATTAACAACATGTATCAAAGTCGTAAATAAATTAATAAACGTGCTACTTGAACAACATGAACGGAAGGGAAAAAGTTTGAAGAACTGACTGTTACAAAATAATACTAATAGATGGCTCTGCTTATTAAGAATCTGAAATTGAAGCGAAATCATTTTCGTTCTCCATAGCAAACACAGAAATCGGAGGATATTTATTAGTGATATTTTATCAAGCTTCATGTAGCAGAATAATCGTTTTAAAGGTTCATTTACAACCGGAACGTCAGAAAAAATCCACAGCCTACAAATTACTTTTCTCTCTTTGTTTTTATTATTACGGAGCATTTTGAATACATTTAAAATAAATGTGTTATGGTCTTTTTGCTGGGTGCTTACGTGACAATATTTGAAATGTCACATTGAAAAATTGAAAGTAAGGTGCTATCGTTTGAAGTATTTCAATATGGTGGACTAAATCATCTATTTGTCCTATATTGTGTGCGATACTAATTCTGGAATTGCGAAATATTGAGTTTTTTAGGCACTGATCCGAAATTGAATTTAAGAGTTTCAATATGGTGGATTTTGAACCAATCGTAATCAAGCCATGTGAAAGAAGCGGTAACATGGGTATGGCTACGTATAGAAGCGGGTGAGGGTATGTACAGTTTTCCGGATGAAGCGTCATCCAGGCACTTGCAACTATGCCACCCAACTTCCCACCCCTCTTACTTGCAGTTTAGTAGGAAGTGCGTACGGATACTAGCTTTCCAACGCTGCTTAAGCTTTCTGCGCATGCGCGCCAGACCGGCGCAAGAGCACAATGCGCTTGGGCAAGCGAGCAGCGTCAACATGGCAACAACGGTTTCGCTGCATGGCCTTGAACCGCGGGGTGTTATGGTGCAGGGTCATTTAGTGGGCATTATTAAAGTTAAAACACTGAAACAGTTAAGAAGGGACAAGCAAAACGATGTAGAATTTAAGAGACCTTGGAATAGCTCCGGTTTATGTGTCAAGCAGTCTTGGACAACAGTATCTCGTGTTTCTGAAGAGTATTACGTTTAATTTCACCGCTCCATATGGGGGCAAAAGTGTGTATATACTCACGCATCCGTTGGCAATGAAACAGGACAGTCACGTGGCGTAGGATACGACGTTGGGCAAATCGAGCGACAAATAAGCTGCTTCCATTTTGAACTAACGCTGCTTGATTCAGTCTTTTCCCTCGTTGTGGATACTTCTTCGTTAGCTAGGTGTCGAGAGAGAGGTAGAAAAGTATTTTATAGGTGCTTAGGGCTAGGGAACAAGCAGCAATTGCAACTCTATAATGTGGGCTGGCGCGTTGTCGTGCTGTAAAAACGATTTGCCTATCTCGACAGTGGACAGCCGGATCGGTAAGGTAATTTACGTTTTATTACATTCCAGCGGAAAGTGGACATGGCTGCGAATTGATTATACGACTTGTTGGTGATAAGTAGTAACATATATGGCACGTGTATGGTTTCAACGATACAGAAACTTGCAGTTGGCAAGTGCGTCACGTGATCAACCAATCCATAGGCGTAAGTTGGCGGGGGCAAGGGGGGCACTCCCCCCAAAATTTTCAGGCTACTAAATTTAAAAGTTAATGAATTTTTTCCTAACCTCTTGGGACCTGAGTAACTAAGTATTGAAGTGTATTTTTTTATGATTGTGAAAATGTAAGCTATTCAGCAAAATAGTTCTGGACGCTATTTTTATGGGACGAAACACTTATTAATTCTGCCTCCCCCCCAAAGTTAAGTTCCAAGTTGGATTCTGCCCCCCAAAGTTAAACCCCAAAATCGATTTTTGCCTCCCCCCCCAAATTAGGCCCCAAGTTACGCCCATGGACCAATCATATGGTTCGTTGACGGAACCGCGTAGATAAGCTGTCGCAGTAGACTTGGCTGTGTTAAGTCCGTTACGGGTATTCAAGCACTTGCCACATGGAAGTTGTTTGAAGGATCTTGACGTATTCACATTGGTAACGAAGTACACTCACCGGCAATAAAGATTGGACACCTACATCTTGAAGTACTGCGTTCCATGCAATGTGTTGTGTGTGTTGCCTAACTCTGGGGCGATAGCACACGTAACGAATTCCATGGGAAGGCAGTATTTAGGATCTAAGTGTCCCATCTTTTTTTCCGGTGACTGTACATATGATAACCCTCTACAGTAGAAGTTTAGGGCAAGACACAGAATGGCTTCTCCTCATGTCGCCATGTTGCACTGCACGCTCCTATCGGCGAAGCATGGAACCACCGATGTGCAGGACTATTTGAATAAAACCTTATGGACAACAGGCACAGATGTACACCCATAAAATCAAAAACTCAATATGCTGACCAAGGCAGAATTTATTTTATTTTAAAACATAAAATAAACGTTACGCCTCAACCTTCTAGCAAGGTCTTTCTTCGAACTCTGTACCAAATACAAATAAAATAAGGTTTAAAACAGGAAAAAGATATATATATACACACACACACACACACACACACACACACACACACACACATATACATACACAAGAATCATTGACCTCCAGACACAAGATTATTAGAAAGTTGTTTATCTGGAACATTCCTTTTCAGTGTTCCAGCAGGCGACCTTCTCCTGTCAATTGTTGTTTCACCTGGCAGGCGATTTAGATAAACATTTGCTTTCATCTGGAACGTGGTTGGACTCCTTATCTCATGCTCTTCTTCCTTATCCTTTCTTTCTTCATTCCTCTTCCTTCTCTCCTCTTTCGCTCTTGTCCTTTCCACTCTTTCTAGCATCTTCTTCCATTCTTTGTTTATCTTCAGTCCCCCATTCTAGTTCATTGTGTTTCCTTTCTTCTCTATTTCCTTGGCCTCCTTTCATTTTCTCACTAGTATTCTCTTCTTCCTTTCTATCTGCTTAGCCTCATCCCACTCTATGTCATGTCCTGTTTCTCTCGTGTGATTAAATATCACATTTCTCTCTCTTTTAAGTCGTGCATCATCTCTATGTTGTTTCAACCTCTCTTTCAGCCTCTTTTTTGTTTCTCCTATGTACAAACTATGACATTATTTACACTTCACTTCGTAGTTTTTGGTTATCATGGAAACGAGGCTTAATGGTGTTAACCATATAATATGTTGCATACGTTCCCCGGAACAAAATCATAAAACCAAGAAGTTATTTTGGAATAACTCTGTATATAATGAAAGAAAAATACTTAAAGTGTTTTTTTGTTCATCGGAGAAGACATTAGCTGATAAATTTTCGCTGCAGGAACTCTCGCTGGCGCTTTTCAGCTTTCATTTGTCTTCGAAGCAAGCTGGCAACTCTATCAAACGTTCCGAATGAGGCCATTGAAGCGTCTTGCCAGATAATTTCCTTCTGGAACTGGAGTTGCCGTTCCAGGAAGAGGCATTATCTTCAAGCGTCTGTATGGATAAAAGGTCGGCACGCGACTGGAGAGAATTAATGATCTCGGAAGACGATAGAACTATAAGAGCTCGCATCGGTTTTCAAATACGGTTTGTGAAACAAGGAACGCTTTTGTTGTGACACGAATTTTCTCAGGGTTGCCAACGTTCACTCAGTGCCGGGAGTCTGTGGAGGAAGCGAACGAAAACAAGACCTCTGCGCAAGTAGTGATTCGATAGGGGAAACGCGGGTTCAGCTACCAGACGTTTTCAGCAGGCCACATTGCTTTGCTACGTTCACTCGCTTTCTCCTCTTCTCTGCCGTTATGCGTGGGCTTGCTCCACAAATTCCAGAGACGGTCGTGCAGCCTAATCACCTTACATTGCCAGTTTTAAAGCATGTAAATAAATATATCTAAATGTAATGTTATTAAGTCAATTTTAATTGCATGAGCTAATGTACAGCCGGTGTTATTCCAGGCCTCCAATTGCATAACAGCGCGGGCAGATTTCAATAACGTGCTCGTCTGATTGGCTGCTTCGAGCGCCTGTCGTGACGCGTAGGACAAGTAACCCCGCAAGTAACCAATCACGTCGCTCAGTTACTCCAGTGACGTAACAGCCTAAGTGATAGGGGGGAGAGGTCACTACCGAAACTACAGGGTGTTCGAAAAGTCACGCAATCAAGACTTTGAATGTACATAACTTTTGTACAAAAAGCGATAGGGACTGTATATTAAGATTGTCTATGTGGATATTTTTTAAACATTTAACAAGAAAATCATGCTCTACATAAGCTTTCAGTACGAAATATAGAGAAACATTAATAAAAGACAGCTATGAAGTCGCTTGCAATAATTTTCGATGTGCATTGATCTGTGTGGGTATTTATTGAACTGATAAAAGAACCATAATTTCTTTAACATTTTATGCATTAGAGACGATTTTATGGGGTTAATTATGGTACGTCGTTTTCGACCTGTGTACAGGACCGGTGGCAACCGAGGAAATTGGGGAGCTACGAGTGAGTAGCTTAACCCGGTCATAAAAATCTCCTACAACGGCTGGGGGTTCGACGTGCTGACCACACGTCATCCCATTACTGGTTGAAGATCTCCACACCTTTAAGTAGGATTGTGGGAGGGGGACTGGCAGTCGGGAGATAGGCCAAGGTTCTTACGGGTTCCTATTATTATGGTACATTCTTGAAATGCATGTTTTATCGAAATTACGAGGTGTACTGGCAACATTGGCCGTGTTAGAGGTCAGTACTAGCATCTATGTTATTCAATCATTGCCCAGGTGAAACTTCCCATATAACAGATCTAGCGATTATACTATATAGTTGGCAATTATGCTCGACACTTTTATGTATAAATGTATTCTCCTTGCATATGTGAACCGTCGACTCAAATGACGTTGGAGTTTAATATTTATATCCGTGGATACTGGTGAGACGAAGCAAAGGGCATAACAGATCCGGACAAAGAAAAGTCTGTATGCACAGTGTGACGTCTCGCTTGTCTACCCTCTATCATAACCCTGGCAGAAAATTCCACTTTGAGGAACAGGAGGATACCTTTTCCATTGTTGCCAGTTACCTTGACGACCCCGACGAATACCAGAAACAGCACGACATTTCAGAATGAGCATTGAATAATACTTGAAGCGTCGTACGAAGGAAATAACTCCGAATCGGAAATGATCGTAATACAAACGAAGGCACACAAAAATTCCCAGAGACGTCAGTGGAAGAATTGGTAACATACTACTTTTATTAGTAACAATAACCACTATCAAATGAAAATCGAGTAAAGAATGGGGAATAATATAATACCATAAGAAGACACGTTTGCACTGCTGTGGGCTATTATTATACACAAATTGAAACTGTATGACGTCACTGAGTAGGATGGAATCTGTTTACTTCATGTTTAAGACTAAATAATAAGGCGAAAACTATTACTCTGTCTATATTCCTCACTCACTTTCTCCGTCTCTCTCTCTCTCTCTCTCTCTCTCTCTCTCTCTCTCTCTATATATATATATATATATATATATATATATATATATATATATATATATATATATATATATATATCCTCCCATCTCTCTGTTTTTCCTCTCTCTTTCCTTTCTCTCTCTCTCTCTCTCTCTGCTTTCTTCCTCTATATCTTGTATATCTTCCTCTCTCTCAATCTATCTTTTCCTTTTCTCTCTTGCTGTTCTTCATTTCTCTTCTCTCTCTCCTTTTCTCTCTCTCTCTCTCTCTCTCTCGCTGTCTCTCTCTTCAATCCTCTCGCTCTTTCTCCTTTATATTTTTTTTCTGACTTTCTCTGCCTCGCCTCGTTTCGTCTCTCTCTTTCTCTCTCTTTCGCTTTCTTTGTCTCACTTGTCTCTCTCTAAAGAGAGAGAGGAAAGAGAAAACAAGAAATAATTGTGAGGGACAGATATAAAGGGGAGGAGGAAGAGAATAAGAGAGAAACTAAAATCTGATTGCAAATGTTGAATAATCGTGTCAATTTTGTATTTTATCCACAGTGTCTTGATCAGTCTTTTTAATTTTGCGAATTGTATGTGGGGTAAAGATGTAAAATAAATTGAAAATTTTTTTTTACCTTAAACTTGTAACAAACGTTTATTTTAAATCTGAATATTGGGAATGTTTTTAAACGAAGCTGGTGTTTTAGATCCATCCTTTTCTACACTTGACAACCGAGTGAAATAAAAACGAGCAGATCAATGCATTGTGCTACATAAACGTTTCGGCAAACAGCTTTGTTCGCAAAAATGCTGCAAATCCGAAACGACCAACATAAAAGGTGCAGCTTGATTGCCACCGCACTGACGAGCCATTATGCGCTCGTCTCGACACGTCTGTGTCCGCGAGCGAACTTTAAAGGTATTTTGCCGCAAAATTGCTCCCCCCTCCACGACCTGCTAAACCACGCGAGTATATCGGGTAATCGGATCACACGTATCACATGCAGCTGTGAAGAGTACAACAAACCACAGTCAATGCTCTGTTCTACACTTCACAGCGGACTTTTCAACATCTATTCGTGTTACAATCCATCCCTCCCACACACAGTAGCAGCATGAAAATGTTTGAGGTACTAATTTCAATAGACGTAACTACGTTTTAAGAATGTCAACATTAATTCTTGGCATTGGGGAGCAAAGGGAGCCAGATGCAGGATTTTTTCACAATGTAAATTTAGACATCATATTTATGCAAGAAGGTGTACTTGGTGGTGATGTAAATTAACGTAATAGTGGTTTCAATTCGTAAAGAACAGGCACTGTAGGTAGCATTGGTCTGTAGAGTTGGTGGAACAAAAAAAAAAGGGGGGCGAATATATGCCCAGCCTCCACCCACATACATTCAGGAGTATTCGCTCATGCACTGGTGCTTGAATGTTTAAAACCACGGCGTGATTTCCGCAAAAGATTATACGGTTCCCCCTTTTTTGTCCTTTATTGTTATATAAAAGAAAACAAAGATACCAACCTATTTCTTGAGTTTCAGAAACAGGTTGGTTTACAATACTTTATGCTACGTTATTAGGTATTGGACAGGAGCATATATTCTAGGCTGGCTAGTTTATCTGCGAAGCCTGAAGTCTAGAGAATAAAATACAGGAGAAAAATCGATCAGAAATTGTAAATAAAATTATTCATATCAGTGAGATGATGATGGTGATTCTGGAGTTGGCAACCTGATTTCTTAGGAGTTGGCAACCTTATTTCCTATGAGTTGGCAACATTATTTCCTATGAGTTGGCAACCTGATTTCCTATGAGCTGGCAACCTGATTTCTTATGAGTTGGCAACCTGATTTCCTATGAGTTGGCAACCTGATTTCCTATGAGTTGGCAACTTGATTTCCTATGAGTTGGCAAACTGATTTCTTATGAGTTGGCAACCTGATTTCTTAGGATTTGGCGACCTGATTTCCTATGAGTTGGCGACCTGATTTCCTATGAGTTGGCGACCTGATTTTTTATGAGTTGGCAACCTGATTTCCTATGAGGTGGCGACCTGATTTCCTATGAGTTGGCGACCTGATTTCCTATGAGTTGGCGACCTGATTTCCTATGAGTTGGCGACCGGATTTGCTTTCTAATTTGGCGACCTGATTTCCTATGAGTTGGCAACTTGATTTCCTATGAGTTGGCAACCTGATTTCCTATGAGTTGGCAACCTGATTTCTTATGAGTTGGCAACCTGATTTCCTATGAGGTGGCAACCTGATTCCCTATGAGTTGGCAACCTGATTTCCTATGAGCTGGCAACCTGATTCCCTATGAGTTGGCAACCTGATTTCCTATGAGCTGGCAACCTTATTTCCTATGAGTTGGCAACCTGATTTCCTATGAGTTGGCAACCTGATTTCTTATGAGTTGGCAACCTGATTTCCTATGAGTTGGCAACCTGATTTCTTAAGAGTTGGCAACCTGATTTCTTAGGAGTTGGTAACCTGATTTCCTATGAGTTGGCGACCTGATTTCCTATGAGTTGGCGACCTGATTTTTTATGAGTTGGCAACCTGATTTCCTATGAGGTGGCGACCTGATTTACTATGAGTTGGCGACCTGATTTCCTATGAGTTGGCGACCTGATTTCCTATGAGTTGGCGACCGGATTTGCTTTCTAATTTGGCGACCTGATTTCCTGAGTTGGCAACTTGATTTCCTATGAGTTGGCAACCTGATTTCCTATGAGTTGGCAACCTGATTTCCTACGAGTTGGCAACCTGATTTCCTACGAGTTGGCAACCTGATTTCTTATGAGTTGGCAACCTGATTTCCTATGAGTTGGCAACCTGATTTCCTATGAGTTGGCAACCTGATTTCCTATGAGTTGGCAACCTGATTTCTTATGAGTTGGCAACCTGATTTCTTATGAGTTGGCAACCTGATTTCCTATGAGTTGGCAACCAGATTTCCTATGAGTTGGCAAACTGATTTCTTATGAGATGGCAACCTGATTTCTTATGAGTTGGCAACCTGATTTCTTAGGAGTTGGTAAACTTATTTCTATCCATAACCTAGAACCACGCGACATAGTCAGATAGCACAGACCTTAGACTCCGTATACGCCACTGGAATTACGCATAGATAGTGTAGGTAGAGAAATGAAATAACTTCTGTGCATTGGTGGGTGCATTAGATTACATTTTTTAAAAAATTCCTTTATTTTATTGTTGCTGGAACACCAATGAACAAAGATAGCGTTTTAATCCATCAAGTTTTATCTTCGTAGGTTTTGTAGCTTCCAAAGATTAATTCAGAAGCAACCGACACAGATGTAGAAATGAGTAAATGCATCACGATTTAGTCGACAACAGATTAGTATTCTAAAACGGACGATTGTCACAAATATTCTCGTCGGTTGTCCAGGACGGAAACAGGTTAAGTTCATGAATCAGAATTACGGTCCCGGAAACATTTCACTCCGTATCCTCTAAATAGGATTAAACGTCGCCTCTAAACGGGATGAAATATTCACCGAGAGATGACACTGTTGTCCCTACCGTACGATGACCTTAATTATTTCACACGCCGTAGAAACATGGAGAGAAGAAGACAGGTGACAAACGACAGCCGTACGTGTTCGGACGGTCCGAAATGAAATCTAGCCTCCCTCCGCTCGCTAAAAAGCAGGGATTCGGGACGCACGTGGCTCTCTCGCTTTTAAACTCGCTTTATCTCTGAAAGAGCGCGGACCTGTGAGAGCGCGGATCCGAGTGAGAACGCGGACCTGAGTGAGAGCGGTACAGACGGAATTACGTTGCAGCGGAAATGGCGGGATCGAACGCCCCACGTTGACTCGCTTTTCTCGCACCGTGACTTGGGAAATTTCATCAATATTAACAAGTCCTTTCCCGGTTTTTCTCTATCTTTTTTTTTTGGGGACCTTCTTCTTCCATGACTGGAAAAACCTTCGTGTCGGTTTGATACGGGACTTGATTTCAATGTACTTTGGATTCACAAAGCTCTTTTTTTCAAGTGTTCCGCTGCAAGAAACTTCTGATCGAATGCAAGACGAAATGCTGTTCACCCCAGCTAAGAAAATTTGCATCCACTATCACAATGGTAAATTGTACAGGGTGTTAAAAAAGTCCTGTTCCATATGGAAAAGCGAATGGATATGGAAAGAAGTAAATTGTCAGGGCAAGGTTTTCCTCAGGGGGGTAGAGCAAGATTTCATATCTTACCCTACAGTAATGGAAACTTATATTTTACCTTTTGTTGTTGTTGTTGTTGTTGTTATTTTTATTATTATTATTATTAATAATGATAATATTTTACAAATTATAACATTCAAACTGAATTGAAAATACTCTGACGTTGTAAACAAGTTCAGACATGAGCCCACTATTTAAACACTCACGCCTAGGCGGGGATTCGAACCCGGGATCGCTGGTGTCGTAGTGTGCTGTATTAATCATTCTGCCACGGAGGTCGACAGGACCCCTTTAATAATTCTTGAAGCTTTCTTGGCGGTAGGCGCACGAATATTGAAGAGGTTTTCTCGGGCAATTAGCAAGGTCATTTCCGGATTCAATCCCTGAAGATGTGAGTGACGTTATCTCTCGAAAGCTCGGAAGCCTATCCGTAAATCACCTGGCTAATTGCCCGAGGAAACCTCTTCAATCTCTCTCTTTATTTCAGGGTAACTACTCAGCTACATTTTTTCACTGCAAAAGCTTGTTTCTTATAACCCACTACACGTTTCACTAACAGACAGGCAGGCATTGAAACGTCTCTGCAGATAAAACCAGGGCAGAGTCACTAATGAACGCATATTTCGCGATGCTAGCGCCAGCGGGAGAAGCAGTCAGTGAATTTCTCCGGAATTAAAAATTTCCAACATTTCTTAAGGGGAAAAATGCGAGAGGAGGGATGAAACTTCCGGATGAACTTCGTAGCGAGCGAATGTTTCTGGAAATTAAAAGACATTATTTACATAACGTCTGGAATAGTCGAAGATAATGAAGGAAACACGGGAGCAAAAGGGAGAAGCGGGAAAGAAGGTGGATTCAATTTCGATGAGATGCGGATTTTCATCTTACAGGAGTAAAAATAAAAAATCTCCATATGTTCTTCCGTCTTAATGATGCTGGGATCGCCATATTCCCTTACGAGATAGTGAGAGCGAAAGAGAGGTATTCTGCTTGGTTATCTCTTCGAAGATGGTATCCACTACGATAGAGGGGTCGGTTAAAGTGAGCAGAGGGGTCACTAGCGGAGAAGGGTCCTGGGGGGGGGGGAGTGTAGCCCACCGTGTTGTAGTCTTATCTCATTCGTGCGACCGAAATAGCTTGCGTAGGAAATTTTCGTAACATTATTAATCATATCGTCATACACAGAACAAACACAGACTCAGCCAAAACACCAGAGAGAGAGAAAGAGAGAGATGAAGAGGAGGATTGAAGAAAGTAAAAAGGAAGAAGTAAACTATATAGAAAGGATGAAATACAGAAGAATAGGAAAAGGAGAAGAAGATGAAATGTGAGATGGAGGTTCAAAACACCACAGACAGATAGGAACAGAGAGAGAGGGGGGTACAGAAAGAGATGAAGAAGAGGATGGAAGAAAACTAGAAAGAAAGAAGAAACGAAGGAATAGAGAAGGAGAAAGGATAAGATAACAGGAGAGAGAGAGAGAGATTGAAAACACCACAGAGAGACAGGGCAAGAGAAAGAAATAAAGAGATGAAGAATAGGATGGAACAAAAAAGAGAGGAAGGAGAAAGATAGACGAGTATGGAAAGGAAGAAATAAAGAAGAAGATAAGAAGGAGAGATAGAGATTCAAAACTGATGCAACAGAGAGAGCAAAGGGCAGTGAGGAGTCTGTGGGTACACTTAGCCTTAGGAGAGATCGGACG
The DNA here is from genome assembly GCF_977018435.1 of Lepisma saccharinum. Classification (NCBI taxonomy): domain Eukaryota; kingdom Metazoa; phylum Arthropoda; class Insecta; order Zygentoma; family Lepismatidae; genus Lepisma; species Lepisma saccharinum. The sequence goes on from NC_139240.1 coordinate 67,362,682, forward strand.
GCGGTCCGCAGGTACACCCCTGGTCCCCTGCAGTCTATATACGCGTAATTACGTTATAAAAAATAATTTTGAAGCATTTTCAATTCATGTGAAGCCTTTATTGTTAAACCATTGATCATATTGTAGGCACACACACACAGGCAGTGAGTCTTTTCTTGACCATCCAGTTGAGTTACTTGTTCTCATATATATTACTAGCGTATCGATTCCTAACCACGAATAGTTAACAGATGACATGAAAGTTTCTCTTCCTGTGCCCCACTTACTATATTCCCGAAGCAAGTGAACATCGTAAATCAGTTGTTGAAGACGTGTTCCGTTCGTTATCCAAGTCAGACGTCGCGACTTGAGAAAACAAGACAAAATTGACAATCGGTTCAAGAGTCAAAACTCTGGATCAGTGCCATCTGTATTTCGGTTTGGGAACTTCGCACAAACCTTACATCTCTTCTCCCTCTCTTAAAGGTTGGAGTATTTGAATAACGGTTTGGGACCAGGGAAAACAGGGGGGAGGGAGCTGGGGGAAGTAAGGGGGGAAATGGAAGAAGAAGGACTTCCTGGCGAGCTAAGATGAACTGCTAGAGTTTGAATAGAAAAAGAAGAAGAGAAGGAAAAAAGGGGGGGCTTCTTTTCTAGAGACTGATCGACTGAGAACTTGAAGAAATAGTCTATGGTAGATTCCACTCAAGGAGTCTTATTTTGCTTACTTACGTATAGATGGCAGCAGTAGAGAAAAACTGATTTAATTTGAAATGTCCTCCCATAAAACAAACGTTAAGGAACGTGGAGCAATTAAAAATATCTTAAATCTTTTTGTTAAAATAAATTGGAGGGAATGATTACATTAATTTAATTTACTCAAAATTATTTAAATAAATTTCACAATATTCGCGATAAGATAAAATAAATATTTGCATAATCTTGTACGCTGAGATTAGTGCGTAGTTAGAGATCGGTTAGTTCATTTGAACTCTCCAGCCTAACTATTGCCTATTTTTGTGGGAGTAGGAAAAGGTTTATTATCCATTTGCCTTGACTTATCTCACCCAACAGATCGCTAGGTGCCGGCGCTTGCCCCGAGTTGATAGCTTCCTGGAGATGAGGCCTGCTCGAAGAAAAGGTTTATTATCCTGAGGAAAACTTAATGCAGTTCCTAAGCAGTTGAGAGGAATTTAGAGACTTAATCTGTTTGTTAAAGTAAATTAGAGGAGTGGTTACATTACTTTAATTATACTCAAAACCATTTAAATACATTTGACACTATTCGGGATAAAATAACAGACGATAAATTTACCAGGGCGGAGTTAGAGAGCGGTTTGTTCATCGAACTCTCCACCCTAACTGTTCCGTATTTTGGGGGAAGCAGCTCTTGCCTTGACTCATTATCACCCAACAGGTCGGTAGGTGCCGGGGATTGCCCCGAGTTGATACCTTCCTGGAGATTAGGCCTGCTCGAAAAAGTGTATGAAATTGCACGTAGAATTAGATGCAGGTAAAAGTATTACTTGCCAAGGATTTGTCGAAGGTTCAGGTTAAGGCCTCCGTGGCAGAGTGGTTAGCATAACGCGTGAAGTGTCGAGTTCGAATCCCAGCCTGGGCAAGGTGATCCTTGCGAGTTTCCCTTCATCATTCATCCTCATCGCCGCCAAAAATGGAAGAAAAGCGACTATAACCAACTCAAATTAAGGCATGTGGACCAGAAGTCACGATCTTACTGCGAGTTTCTATGACGTTTAAACATTGTTGCCAAATTTATTAGGTGTCAGATTGCTCTACCAGGTTATTGAAATTTTCTGGGGGGAGGACTTTGTTATTGGACCACCCCCTGAAAGTGAGTGTGTTCTAATTTATTGCTACGAGCTTTAAACATGAACACCATGCATCGTTCTTCCAGTAAACGTAAGCCCTCTTGCATTCACAGCACTCACTCAACTATTATTATTGTTGTTTTCTGTGGATAAGTTGCTGCGCAATCTTGCCCCGAAGACTATTCATTAAAATAATGCATAGCCTAGGGTAGTGTTTCCACATTTATCAATCAATATGTAACGTCCATACGAGGCTGTCATCACAATCTTTCTTTCTGAGAATGGTTCCAGCTGAACGATATCTACAGGGCGATTCACTTAAGAATGCAAAATTTTGTGTTGACGTGCTGTACCCTGCTGTTCTTTCCGCGCTAGAGACGATTCGACACTTCATAAGGAAATAATTTCCCGAAGTCGGGATCTGACCTTGAAAATTCAAACATCCGTCATTTTTAATTATTACTTGTTTTTTACAATAGCTACCCATCCGCACGTAAAAGCGTTACCTTCAATTATTGAGGAAAGCGTGCCCACCCCTAACGATACATGTACACCGAACACCAGCAGAAGGCAAATTGATTTGTCAGCATTCGACTTGAAAGATTATTAAAATTCGCCGACAACGGAAGGCAGGTAAGTTTAATTTGTGAACGCAACATTCTACGATTTCCTGCCATGAATATTCTTTGCGAAAATACAGGCATCGCAAATGACTGACCCCTTGTGTCGGTGCTGAGAAAGGGAAAACTTGAAGGTGTTTCGCTCCCACTCTCTTAAATAGACATTGGTCGGTTCTCCTGAAATGGAGATGTTCGGTTTCCTTTAGCCAAACTCAGGGTGCTGTGCTGGGTTTAGCACCATTGTTAGCATCGGTGATGTTTACACCGTGGCTTTATCAATAACACTGCCCCGAGAACGGATGGAAAGATGCGCGAACAATTGTTAAAGAAATAGTTTCCCGTGTACATAGCACCGTGCCATGAAGGCACATTTAAGGATGCGGGGGTTATTTTGGAGGGGATGTGATCAGCACCACGCTCCCACCCTCTAGGGTTGCTCCCAGGTACCCATTGATTTGAGGCTGGGTGAGCCCCAGAGCCGCTTTTTGCGTGAACAAGGCTGGAAAAATTCCGAGCTTCGATCACCCATCCCGGGAATCGAACCCGGATCTCCCGCGTGGCAGTCAGGCGCCCTACTGACTAGACAATCGCGGCTCTGATGATGATAATAATAATTATTATTTAAATGATGAGCACAATTTGACAACCAGGTACATCACTATGTCAAAGCAGGAGATTTAAAAATTTGAAAAATGAATATTCACGTATAATTATAAAATAATACAAACGATCCTACAATCTTATTCATCATCCCAAGTTCATATTGTAGCTTTCCACAAGTTCAGATATACTAGTAGAGGAAACGAACGGGAAAAATGGCCTAACATGGAAATAATTGCAACAGAAATGGTTTTTGTGCAAGAATGTGCGGATAGAGAATAACATATTAAAAATCCACCATGGGGAAAATCTACCATTTTGGAAAATGGCGGCAAAGATAAAGCTTCTCATAAATTACTTGGAAACAGTCTACATGACCCACAAATGCTTACAGAATCACTTTTAAACCTCTGGCCTATTTTTTAGATATGCTAATATAATAATGATGAGTTTATATGACTTAAGAGGGGACCTTCCCGATGGCGCAGTGGTAGCGTCGCTGCCTTGTAATCAAGGGATCCCGGGTTCGATACCCGATGGAGGTACGTAGTGGTTCGGATCCCCTTTAAACTGTAGGTCCAGTCCCGATTAGCCTTTCTGTGCATAAAGTGGACTTAAAACACCAAATCCATCAATCAAAATCATTTAAGAGCAAGATATGAAATCTTATTATGTCCTCCCCCCCCCTCGAGAAAAAATCCTGCGGGCACACTTGTGTAGAAGAGTAATGGGTGGTAGTGGTACTGTATCAATAATTACGGCAGAGTCAGTGGAAGAAATATTTTTATGGGGTCTAGAAAGAAGAAATTCTTCTTCTGTCTGAAGAAGCACAGAAACTGGACAGTCAGTCACAATATACAGCTTTCACCCTTCATAAATTCACTTTTCAGATCACTTCAAGGAGCTCAAGAATTATTTGTAGTGTCAGTTGCAGGGAAACACTTTGAGTTTTTGTTTATCTCCGTCTCGAGAAAACAAAAAAGCCTCGAGAAGCCAGAAAAGAAAACAAAGAACGGACCTGGCCTCTAGTTTCCTGAAGCTTCATAATTCACGGAACCCTCCCCGCCACTCTTGGCGTGGCCCTCCGATGAGATTAATCCCGAAAGACAGGGAAGGGGGGAAGGGGAACTCCCCCTCGACATTCGCTCAATTTGTCGCCTTAACCGCACCCACCGACTCGGGAATATCAAATGGGATTGGAAGGGGCCAGGGTCTCCCATCTGAAAAGAGCCGGTGACAGGGGTTGGGGGGGGGGATTGTGTGCTTTTTCTTCACGTGGCAGGCGTCTTGCGGGGAGAAGGGGAGATTGTCTCCCGAAGGCGAGGATGGAGACTCAAGTAGTTTCGAAATGTGACTCTCGTCTTGTTGTTTCTACCTTTTCCATAAGTTTTTACAGTAATTTGAAATTCAAAAATTGCATTTTTGTCGCGTATAAATTGAGAAAACGTATAGTACACTTTCTCCAATTATTTAGATAACATGCACCGAAAAATGTACAGCGCCATTCACTGAAAATTCCCCTATTTTAGGCTGTTACGACTGGAAACCGTTCCGAATATTTAACGATTTTTCTCAACTGTTATAGGGGTATTAAGATATGTTTTAGAATACTGAAAACGATTGTGGAAGTAAGTTCGAAGCTTGGAGAAACTAATTAGCACACTATGTATTAGTTACTGGAGAAATTATGATTTGAGAAGTAGCTTATGAGCTTTCTAGCGAGCAACCATTCTTGCGTTTCAGACACGGAGTTCTGACGAATTTTCACGCGAGAACCGAAGGGCGGCTTGTTTTTGGGATTGTCCTATCATTAACTTAAACTTAGAACCATTCATTCTTATCTCGTCACGATTAGCTAAAAGTGGCAGAAAACGCGACGTTAAAGCAAACAAGTTCCAAATTATTTGATGATGCTGTTTACATTTTTAGTTAATCACGATGGGAATGAGTGATGATGCAATGAAATACGTAGAAGAAATAAACACAAAGAATGTTCATTATTACAGGTCTAAAATCTTAGAATCTAAGAAACTAGCATTGTGAACTTTATGTGCGAAATATGACACTACCAGTTTTTTAATACAAAATTAATATTTGTAATGAGAAAAGGTGCCGAGGACTAACTTTGAATGTTGTATGTAAGTGGTTGAGACAAGAAAATATATTGTATGGTCTATATCAGTGTAATAAGAGGCAAAATAGTAATATCTTAGTGCTTAATGGAGCTAATAACAATAACAAAAGCTGAAAGGATACGTCAGAATAAGAGAAAAACATAGCTGGCGAAAGAGATGATAAAAATATCAACGCAAAGTTTATTGGAAATGCTTAAGCATACCCAAGACAAGCGTATATTTTTCTTCCTTTTATCAGCACGACGACGCGCCTCCTCATTTGCGCCAACTCGTCGTGAAGAATTGGCGACGAGGCATCCAGAGACTCAAATGAAGGAAACCATTCGCGATATAATTTCTTTCTCTCCCGTTTAACCAACCGCGAAAGAACTCAATTTCGGTAAACACGCCGAAAATACTCACAAAGGGGAAGGACAAACTAAAAGACAAAAGACGCTGTTCCGATGATTTATGAACAAGCGACTCCCTCCTGTCTTTCCTAACATGATAGCTGCCCCTTCATTCTCCCTCCCCCCTTTTTTTCACAAAGCTCGCGTCTCGCCAGAGATGAGTAATGACGTCATCAGGGAACAATGGTGTGGAGATTAAGTCCTGGAGCCTTCAGTGTCACAAACCATTCGTCGCAGATGAGGCGGAGACCCAGCAAACAAAACGCGTTTCCGCGTCATTTCGGAAGCTGAAAGTGAAAGAATAGTCAGGAACGGGGAAAAAAATTGCTCCAAACAAGACCTCCCGGAAATGTACAAAGATCTCATTCCTTGACATATCTACAGGTTATCTTTGTCTTCGTCAAGTTCTCGCTAGAGCAACAATGGCGCTGGAGTCTCCAGAGCGAAGATGAAACATCTAGGGTTAAATTTGGGAGCATCTTTCATCAAGGCTTCCTGAATTCAAAGATATGAAGCTTTGTCGATTCGGATTCTTATTCTGTTTTACCCTTTTTGGCAGGGAATCCATTATGAACGCACAGTTCTGTTCGATACACTTCCCTTCAGCTCGCATGCCAACGGCAGGAATGCTTCCCCGAGAATTAAAACCGGTTTTGGGTGTTGGTGCCGTGTTCTCAAATTTGGGACACGGAACTAAACGATGATAGCCGAATGCAAACGAACCGATCGCTGGTCGATTTCCGTGCCTCGTTCGCAACACGAAAGTAAACGATGTTAGCCAAATACAATTGAATCGATCGCTCATTGGTCGATTTCTGTGCCTCGGGACACGAGAGTAAACGATGATAGCCGAACCGAACACAATCGAACCTATAGTTCAGACACAAATTCTTTCATAACACATCTTTCCCTACTTGAGAATATTATATTAATTTTTCATTAGTCAGGATGGCTACTCACCGAGAATTATCGGCTCCGGGAATTGTGCGTGAATCCTGCTTGAATCTTTCTCCATAGCGTGAAAAATTGCAACTTTTATTAATCCAAATCCTTTTGAATTTATACATATTGATAAATGCCCTGAGCCCGCAGCTGAGTTTTTATTTTTGTCGAGGAAGGAAAATAATGTTGTGTGAAAAGTAAAACAGAATTCTCTCGATGTGTTTACTTTGTTACTGTCCTTTGTAGAGTAATCTGACAGATGGAAGATTATTGCAAGGTAAGATTTGTTGAAGACGATTAGGTAGAATTGAGTTTGAAATTCTTACACAGTTAACAATATTTCGCAGGTTAGAATATATACCACAATATTTGTGTGACTTGTGTTGGTAGATGTATTTCGAGTCTGAGTATGTGAAATGGCAAATGTAAGCTAAGGACCTCAATTAAATGTTTTAAATATACCGTTTAATTAAATTAAAATAGAATTTTTGGATACATTGGAATGACACAGACACTTCATATTGCTACTATATTTGTGTTCGCATATCAGTGGCGCAAGCACAGTGGGGCAGGGGGGCATTGCCTACCCCCAACCTTGAATGGAAATCAATTCTAAGGAGGGCAAGTTGGTCAAACATAGATGCCCAAGGGCACCTGCAGAGGGCACAGAGGGGCAATTATCCCCCTCGATTTCAAATTTTATGCAAATAAAAATACATGTCATAAAATTTTCTCGCTCGCTTCGCTCTGCTTTGCCTAGTCTCGTCAAGTTCAGAGCCGTAGCTAGGGAGCGGCGGGAGTTTTGTCCTGGCCGGCGAACAATCTAAATGATAAAAGTTGTAAAAGAGAGAATGCGATGGCGCCTCGTGAAATTATTTGCGCCCTATTAAATCAATATTGTTTTCAGTTTGCAAAAAATGGATTAAAAATTTTCTTATTCGCTTCACTCGCAGTATGATTGTTTTCTGTAATGCATTGTAAATTACCAGAGAGAGAATAGACCTATATACTGTATATATATATATATTGTGGTGTGTGTGTGTGTGTGTGTGTGTGTGTATTAAAGAAACTTTGAATACATACACAATTGTAGTGTTTTCATGTATTTTCTTATTTTACATAACTCCATTTTGAATATGTGTAAAACATATGATGTACATGAAAGTTATACATGTTATATGTACAAAAAGAATAATATTCGGAATGCATTTATCATGCATTTTTCTGCCATTCACAAATACAGTTTGTGTACTTGTTTTCCATTATTAATTAATGTGAAATTGAACTTTCTTTTTTTTAAAAAAATATTTAAAATCGTTTGTTCCAACACAAATGCTTTAACACCGACTTCTACCCCCTTTTTGTGTAATTTACGAGGATGATAACGTCTTTGACACTACCTCCGTTACTACTCCGTTATTGGTACGTTTATCCTGGTACTTGCCCCCCCCCCCCTCAGACAAAAGTTCGTGGTTGCGCCTCTGGTGCATGTGTGTGGGTGTAAGGCGGTAATAGGCAAGGTTGAAATAGAGAAAACAATCTGCTTGTGGCCTTGAATTTTTAATAAGATTACTTCAGAAGATTCATCTGGGCATTACAAGGGGAAAAAAAAATATACTCTACAACATTCTAAATTAGGTTCCACTTTGTTAACCACTAAAAACAGAGAAGCGTCAAAGTTCATTAATTACAGGCCATTCCATTAGATTCCAACTCGTCAACGCCATCTCTTGTCTCTTTCGGAAACCATACGTCTTGGAAGATCACAAGGGGAGGCTTGTTTTTGTCAAAGTCTGCTCCGTGTCTTAATACCACCCTGTTATCTTCCAAGACAGGAATTGTCCCCTCTGTCTCGTTTAGGGGGGGGGGACATAAAAAAGAGCTCATAGACTCCGGCTCGATATGGTTTGTTTCACTTTAGCAAGTTTATTAAAGTTTCAAAAAAGAAGGAAGACAAGGAGAGGATAACATAGGATCATTTCTCTGGAAACACTAAAGCGAGTGAAGAGGCGAGTTTATTAATAGAACTCGAGAACACACAGGTCTTTATTAGTTTGTCGAAAAGGCGGAGTTACACATAAAATCATCTCAGAGATCAAAGCACTTCGTTAGCGGGATTGAAAGTTGTCAAGAGATGGAGCGAGTCTGTCTGCGAAGAAAAGTCGGTCCTGAAGTAAACCGGTGAGGATGGAGCGTCTTGTTGTGATCCAAAAAAAAAAAAAAAGTTCCTTTTCGAGTAGGGACGAATTGAGCTACTTGGCGCCCCTAGGTATTAGAAAACCTCTTATTTCGAAATAAATATACTGTATAGGAATGGGCGATATCGGAAATTTGATATCGCGATATATCGTCAAGAAAATATCGTCACAGACGATACTTTATTTTTTTCTATCGTGATATTTTTTTTAATTTTTATTTATTTATTTATTTGAGAAATCCTGAATACAGAGAGAATCCATTTTATATCAGGATATCAACAGAGAGAAAAATAGAAATTAACAAATGAGAAGCACGCACACATATGTAAGAAGAATAATAAAATAAAAAAAATAAATAATAATAATAATAAAACAATAACTAGGGTATAACATATATTAATTTCTCTTCAGCTGCTTGATGCACGCATTTCTGAAAGCCTGCTTAGATAGATGGAAGCATGGAGGATCATTTAGTGTATTGTACCTTGTTTGTAGCCTATAGAGAAATGACCTTTGTTCTAGGGATAGCCTTGAGGTTTTTGTGTAAAAGAAGTTGTTGCATTTGCTGTTGGTACGTGGGATCCGGATGTGAAGATGTGGCAAGAGTTCGTTAGGGAAAAGTTGTCCATTCATGATTTTGAAAAGAAATGTTAGATCTGAAAGTTGACGGCGAATGGAAGGATGGTGAATTTGAAGAGTGGATAGAATTTCATGTTTTGAAAATTTTGCAAGGGCTGGACATCTATGTTTGACTATTCTGATAAAGAAATTTACCACTTTGTTTGTTCTCTTTATATTGCTATCACAGGCCATTGACCAAATACAGGAACCATATTCAAGAATAGGTACGACGCACGTTGTGAAATAGGTTTTGAGGGCAGAAACATGTGTGATATCGTCAAGAATATATCGTCACAGACGATACTTTATTTTTCCGTATCGTGATATCCGTGATATATCGTCTCCACGATATATATCGCCAAATATCGTGACGATATATAGCTGACACGATATATATCCCTAAAATATCGTGAAGATATATCGCCGACAGGATATATATCGCCAAATATTGTTACCATATATCGTTTAGTTGATATCGCATGGACGATATTTGACTTAAATTTGACCTTGCAAGGACGGGACAAAACCATTTTATTTGTTCAAGACGAAGTAAATGCTTTTCAGAAGAAGTTAGGAGTTTGGGCATCCAGAGTCAAAACCTACGATCAGTGGCGTCGCGTGAGGTTCATATACGGGTGTTCACAATACAATTTGTATACTGAATGCATATTTACTCCTCTCCCTTGTAACATCATTTTCAATTGAAAAAGTAAGAATAACATTTCAACTTTGCAGCAATTTCATCCAAAAATCACACTATACTTGAAGTACTACAAGTTTTTTTTATACAACTAACACCCTGTTGATTACGTTATTTATAATTAGTAATGGTTGGTCCAAACTATTTAAATGCACGTATCTATTGCGAACAAGACCTCTTGCTGATTTGCCCGAATAAGTGGCTAAAGAACACACACTAGGCATGCGCTTTTATTTCCTTCAAATCCGCCAGGTTTAGTGACTTCTCGCTAAGGTCTGCAACTATATGTAGCGCAGACCTTTTCGAGTCCCCCTAGACATGCTTTGTATATGTTGCACTCTGGTGCCGAATGAAAGAATTATTGTCGCTTGCATCACTGTTCGCACATCCAAGTGAACATTTTCGGGGTATAGAGGCCAACAGCCCCTTAGCTGTCAGTTCTATGCAACACGCACAGCAATTGTGTTCAAAGCTCTCAGTTGAACACCGTGAGACTCAGTGTTGGCAACTAAATACAAAAGTTATCAGACGTGAAAGAAGTCGTGTCAGAGTAAATTGTGTGTATATACTCGTACATCATCGTACACACGTGATGTTGGATTGCAACAATTCATCACCTTCTGCTCGAAACTGATTCAGAAGCTGTTCACAGACCGTCCTGCCTGTCCACTTCTGATCGAATGTCAGCTGGTGGGGAACCCACCTTGCACAGATTTTGCGGAAACGTAAGTGCTCGTGAATGATTGTCTCAACACTCCCGACACTGATATTCACCTCGGCAGCAATATCCCACACTGTTACTCGCCGGTTCTCAAGAATCATTTGCTCAACACGTGCGATATTCACTGGTGTGACTGCAGTCGGGCGAATGTGTCCATGCGCTTCATTTGTCACCAGCTCCCGTCCTTCGCGAAACTGCTCACACCATTCGTACACTCTTGTCCGCGACATCGTTTGTTCACCATACTGTGCTTTCAATCGTCTGAAAATCTCAGCTGGTTTCACTTTCTCTTTCACGAGAAATTTGATTACACACCGCTGCTCCACAGCCACAGACACACTGCTTGCCGCCATGTTCGCTGCAACTGCTGCGCATGCGCGAAATACGTCATGCCGGGCACTAGTTACTCGCGAAGGAATACATTACGTCACCCGCACGTTTCATCATGATCCGGCTATTCATCGATTTTTTACGTACGAAAATCCCGGTCAACCTTGAACGACCCTTGTACATTGATCTTTTTCGCCTAACTTCGCGACCCCTATAAAATCCTCTCGCGACCCCCAGGTTGAGAGATCCTGCTCTAGACACCTACTCATTTTCAATGCTAAACATCTCTCACGACCTATTTGGCATGGTAATTTAAGTATAAAATGTTAACACAATACGCATTTCCCTCTTTTTTAAAGCTTCATTCACCAAGAGGAGGGAATCCGCTTTTGGTGAAGAAGGAAAAAAGTTCTACAAAGATTTCGGAACGTTCAACAGAGTCAACGAATCATGTCATTTCAATTTCAATTAAAATCAACTCCTGTGCTAACAAAAAAAAAAAGGGGGCGAAGGAGAATATTCAACGAAGGAGAAGAAAGAACAGCGAAAAGGTTCTAAAATAATGGAGAAATATGGAAATTGTTGAAGCTGTGAAAATGGGGAAAAAACGTTAAAAAAAACTTGGAAGCTCGGTGTGAAACACAATTACACAGTTGCGTTTTAATCCTTGTAAATGAATGCAAACTTAATTTCTAAGCTCCGATGAGGCGCCTGCTCACATCGACAAAATTGCGAGGTAATGAAGTTCCGTGCTTCGGAGTTGGGGGGGGGGGGGGTTGAGGGGGGAGTTATCGCCGCTTAGACCAGAGGTAGTGGTTTCTTTGGAAATCCTGCTCCTTCTTGCGCCTTCGTGAGAAAAAAGGTGTGCTGAATTGGCTTGTGTAATGTGTTTTTCAAGATTTTTTTCTTGCTGCATGACGATGCTCGTTCTCACACGACAGCGATTAAGGGAATTTTAGATCTATACCACGCAGCACGTATAGGTTCGAGCATCTTGTCTCAATTGCAACTTCGTACAGACCAAACACATCACCTATTTCCACCATTGATGTTAAACAGCTTACCAGTGTGGGGCTTATGGCGACAGTGTTGCCGCATGGTACCCGCATTGAACGTATAATAATAACTTGTAACGAACCCGCATCGTCACAAGTAAAGACGGATCCACCTCTAAGTTTATTAGCTTCTATGATAAATGTAATCAACTTTTTTAACTGTTTAATGTTAATATTGGTAGTTCAAGATTTTCCCTCTATCTTGCGCTAGCATCGCCGAACGTATATAAAGGCGAAGGCCTGGCTGGCAAGTTTGTTCTACTCCGCTCTCGGGCGAGAGAAGGTGTGCTCCACTACTGATCTACGTCGACGACGGTGGAGTGGAGGTCATCCTAAACGGAGGATGTTGCAAACTCCTTCAAGAGCTATTCACAATGAGAACATGTGCACACAAACAATAAAAAAATGAACGCCCACAGAAGCCTATTGACGAACTTTTGCCTGGACATTCCCTGCCCCCCTTCCCTCTTCCCAACCCGTGAGTGGCAACAGCCAGCACGTTGTTATTTTTACCCCCCCCCCCCCCAAATCGCGGTAAACTTAAGAAAGGAATACGTCTTTATTTGATGGTCTGAATTGTACCTAGGAAGGCCTAGACTTTAAAAACCTCACATTCCCTGTGCTAACTGCATATTTATTATTTTCTCTTCGAATGACAACGATTTTCCTTTCTGATAACAGAGGGGATGGTGATCACAAAAGTAAAAGCCTAACAGCCCATACTGAAAGATGATCCCCATCCGAACACTTCAGTGTTCTGTCAAAAAACCTGAGATTTCCCCGTCTGCGTTCCACTTGAAGCCGTCACACTTATGGACCAAATTAGTGTGACGTCACGTTGGAAGATTGAGTCCAAACAAAGCCGTCGTGTGTTTTTTCTCATATTGAAAGCCATTGAATTTTCCATCGAAAGGGGTAGGTTTAATGATTGTGACAGCAGTTATGAAACAAAATTGTGATGCGTATCGTACATCAATGTAGAGATGAGATTTCGGAGAATACGTCTATATATAACACATACCTTACAGTAAAGCGAACGCTCCTAACGGCATCCGATCCGGAATCGCAGCCAATTGGTGACGCCGCTGCAGGCAGTCACGTGAGGCTGCTCGTCTCCCATCATCCATAGCGGCAGCGTGACTGCACTTGAGATCGGCTGTGAGCTTCGGGCCGGAGTCGGCTGTTCTCGGAACTGGAATATCTTGGATTTTTTTAAAAAAACAATGCATGATTTTCTTACTCCGGTTTTCCTTTACATTATTCTCTGTAAGGTATGTATTATAGACGACGCATCACAAGTTTGTTTCATAACTGAAGTCACAATCATTAAAGCTACCCTTCCAATGGAAAATTCAATGCTTTTAAATAGGAGAAAACCACGTGTCATATTTGTTTGGACTCAAATCATGCTCTGTCGTCTGCTGTGACGTCACCACTAATATGGTACATTGCCAGTGGACTCCTCGGATTAGCGCATGCGCACAGCTACATTGGAGCCATGACAAGCTAAGCGGCGCTGGGCATAAACTATCTCTCTCCGGTAAACAAATGGGTGGTACAGAAACAAACGAGACCCGTATTATATCTCCTGCGATTCGCTATAAAGGTTTGAAAATTCATTCTTATGTTCCGCGGACGCCGCAAAAGATATGCGCTTGGAGGCAAACAAAAGCTTGGAACCGGTTTAAAGGAGACCAACTCGAAAATGCCTTCCAGGGAGAATAACACTAATGATAAGAAGTTGCTGGATAAGGGACGCCGGGGGGAGCAGATGAAGATATCGGCAAGAGGAACTTTATCGATGCACTTAATCTTGCTCGGCAGCCAAGTTGGAGAGAATTGTCATTCCCCAGGGCGCAAGTGTTCTGTCTGGATGGCGGAGTTGCAAACAACTTCAGTTTTCCCAACCCACTTTCTCTCGCCGTAAAACAAAACACGGAAATCCAGAAAGTTTTGCTGACTGAAACCAGAAGCTTCTTGCTCTTCTCACAGCCACGGTTTTTTTTTGCAGGCTTTTTCCTCTCTCATTGTGGTGCCATCTCGTGGCGGTATACTGAAACGTACACTTGTGCGTAGTCTCCTTAATGCCCCACTGGACGATGAGCTGTCGCAGTAACTGTCTAATGTTATCTTGTAGTTATTGGTCTATTGCGTGCGGCGCCGTTTGCGTTGGAAATGTCTGCTGGTATTCCGCGACGCGACCCCTTCGTAAGGGTGATTTTTTCCGAGAGTGGTCCGCCACTGACTTGTGAACTTTTTCGTGAATATGTGTGGCATACGTGTGTGAAATCCTGTGCAAATACATCCAGGAATAAGTGTGATACAAACTGTTTTTTGGGATCCGTGTTCGCTGGAAGCCCGCGAATCGGCGGAAAAGTGAAAAAAGTGCACCCTTGTGTGAAAAAGCCCCCCCTGTGACCCCCCCAGATCCGTTATACCTTGAGGACCAGTTGTACCCTGCGCGGGAGACTCCGGAGAACGCTCAGGTATTTGGTTTAAAGCGGGAGGGTGAGTACTTATTTTTCTACAAGTGAAAAACCACCCCCATGTTAAACATACGGAGAAATTGATTCATTACAGGTGTTAGGGAAAAACAGTAAAAACAAACAGTGCATATTAATCCTTATCCGTTGAATGGGCTTAACCCCATGCAAGAAGGATCAGGGAACACGATAAAAAATACCCAGTGTGAATACCATCCTTTTTCAGAAAGTTTTTGTGAAAATACGTACCCCATGTTAATCTTATAGCGGAGTTAGGCTTATTTCTGTCACAATCAAACTTTGTGTTCACACTCCTGTAAGTCTGAAACTTGGTCCCGCTAAGGGATGGGACACATACCACAGGGTAGATAATTTTCATCCCCTGTCTGTTGGTGTGTGAATCATCCCCCTCGGAGGGTGGTTTTGTGAGTGCGCCCTTTTTGGTGGAAAAGTGCGTGTCGCTTACGGCGAGTGTACGACAGCGTGGCAGCCAGGTTGGCCACCGGATCGCTGACTTTCAGTGTGCGTGTAACATCCGGGTGCTTTGTGACGTCACGGTGCACGCGGGACTGAGCTGTCACTTCGGAAGTAAACAAACAGAGCTGTCACTTCGGAAGTAAACAAACACTACCACGTGCGTCTGGGCTGCGCGGGACTTCTGCGTGCTTTTCTTTCTGGCGGGAGCGTGATTCCGTTGTTCGCAGCGGCTTTTGAGTGATTCTGCCGGGAATTTAAGTGCAGCCAGGAGGATGGCTCCTGTTGGAGCCACCCCGAAAGGAAGAAATGGACCAAATGCGGACCAACCCTCCGAATCACCCCTTGATCCCTTCAGAAGGGGTGGCTTGGCACGTTCACCCCTTGCCAAGAGGAAGCATGTTTCAGATAGCCCTGAGCAGGCGGTCAGTCAGGGAGGGAGCACCGAACGGACTGCCTGCTCTGATCCACCCCCCACCCCCACCCCCTCAGGAAGTACAATAGCTCAAATTGTTCCAGATTTAACGGAGTTTCATCTGGGTGCCTTCCAGAAGACCCAACTGAACGTGACTACCCTCATTTCCAAGGAGAAAGGCATATCCACGGAAAGAAAATCCCAAATTTTGGAATTTCTGGCCAAGATGGGGCAATTATACAACGAAGTCGTTTCGGAATCCAAATCACTAAGAACAGCCTGCAGAATTCTGGAAACAAAAAATGAAAATACAGAGGAGCTGGGACCCCAAAGGATGTCGTACGCGCAGTCGCTTGCGGCCCCTCCCTCAACCCGACAACCTAGCGTAAAAGTAACCCAAATTCAAAAAGCTAGTGAAAACCCAAGACACACGGTTTTCATCACAGCTAAGGAGGGTCAAAACTCAAAACAAATCCAGGAAGCATTCACCAAATCAATCAACCCTGTAAGGGATGGCATTAAAATACAGGCTATGAGGACCACGCCAAATACACTTATTGTAGAAACCTCCACCAAAGAAGATATGGCTAAAATCCTAACAAATCCAGCACTCAAAACTCAGAAACTAAATGTGGAATTGCCAAAAAAGAAGAATCCACTCATGATTATTTATGACATTCCCACCAAAAAACAAGAAGCAGAGATCCTTGAAGAATTCTATGCGCTAAACCTACAAGAAATAATGAATTATGAGGAATTTAACAACAAATTTAAACTCCGGTTTAAATCAGGACCGCGAAACAGAGCAACATTACACTGGGTGGTAGAGGTTGATCCTAGGATACGCAAGTATGTACTGGGGAAGGAGAAAATACACTTGGCCTTTCTGTCATTATACATGAAGGACTTTTTGGTGGTGCCTACTTGCTTGGTGTGCTGTGACCTTGGGCATCTGGCTAGGCACTGTAAGGGGAAAAGGTGCTGTAGAGGGTGTGGTGTCGAGGGACATGATAGAGACAACTGTCAACAGGACCCGGATATAAGAACATGTATTCCCTGTTTAAAGAGGAAACGAAACTGCAGCACTAATGCCAAGGACTGTCCAACTCACAAGTTTTTCTTACAAAGATTAATAGAAAAGACTAATTATGGATAAAACACACAAGAGGAAAAGGAAGAAGAATACACCTAGCCGCCTTCGCCGGAACTCCATGCGTGCGGCGGTTTATAGAGAGAGGAAAATAAAAGAACTTAGAGCCTTCTTGGACAACATAATAAACCCTTCATTCTCACAAATGCTGGGTCCTTTGGAACTTCACTCATCAACTCCGTCTGGACTCCACAAAGATCAAAACTTCAACCTGCACCTTGACCCAATTTACCATATTGCCCATATATATGACAACATCCCTGGAAAACAACCACAACCTACACCTCTAATCAGTAACAGAATACCGGGTCTTCCCTTAAGTGTATTCTTTGACCCTGCAAATTACCCCTACCCTAACTATCTAGAAACACCCTCTACAATCTCAAGCTCAAGCCCTGGAGAAGACTCCCTCGCCTGGTCTCCTGTACAGTCGCTCTCTTCCACACCATCGTCCATATCATTCGCAATACCGATCTCCGACTGTACTGGTCGGGACACCCATCAAGACGCCACCCTACTCGAACCAAGGCTTACACAATATCCAGAAACATACCTAGATATATCAATTGAACCAACAATGAACTCAACCTCTGACTTCGCCACACCTGTCACCCTTCCCCCACTTCACCCAGTAGTTTTCCCGGACACACCTAGTGAATCGTCTTCACAAATTTCAGTTTCACTTCTTGAATGCGCCTCGGCCCTCTCGGGCCCGCTTAACCCGGATGCCACACCGTTTACTCCCAAAAATAAATACCCCAACTTCACCCCTCCCTCCTTGTTCCTTCCCCCGGATCCAGATCCACCAGACCCTCCAATAAATCCGGCTAAAATCTATCAGAATTTTGAACATATACTAAAACTCAGCAGACTTGAAGAAAGAGATACGCTTATTACAGCACTGAGATACGTTACCAGGTCTACACACAAATATGGGGACACCATCCTCTTCTCCTACCCGAAGGCGGTTGACCAAATGATGCTAAGGAGTGTGAACCTCCCGACAGATCCAGATGAGTTGAAAAAACTGCTAGACACTGCCTTCCAACGTCGAGGTCTAATACTTGACCTAGAGGATGTATATGCGGACTTCGTTAGAGGAAATGGAAGAGTTGTTCTTGATTTAAGTAAGCCATGGCTTCAAGCAGGATTAATAATCAGACACCCATGAAAAACAAAATAGGCATCCTGCAGGCTAACCTTAATGGAGCTGAGCTGGCGACCCAAGAAACGATTCAATTTGCTTTAGAACACAACATAGACATTTTATTGCTGCAAGAACCATACACCTTCAATAATACAATCATCCATACACCAGCTAGCTCAACGATAATAATCAGCAGTAACAATAATAACATCAAGGCAGCTGCAGTAGTCCTAAACAAGAACATAAACACCCTCAAAATTGCACAACATTCTGACTCCCATGTCAACTGCATTGAAGTGAACCTTGGAAATCTCAATTTCGTAATACTAAACTGCTACTGCCAGTTCAGCGATGACATAGAAATCTACATAGCAAAACTTAGGGAAGCCTGTAATGCCTACCTAGGAAACAAGATTCTGATAACCATGGACAGCAACTCTTCCTCTCCTTTGTGGTATGGTGCAGACATTAATCCCAATGGAGAAAGGATGATGAACTTTATAGCTGAATTTAATCTAAACATTGAAAATCAACCGGACAACCCTCCCACATACAGGGGTAGAGCGGGGGCCAGCAGCAATATTGACTTGACCTTAACTAGTGCCGAGATGGCTGATCTTGTGGGGGAGTGGAGGGTCTTGGACATGGAAACTACAAGCGACCACAATTTGATCACCTTCGTGGTAGAATCGGAGAGAACGAGGAATGTCACTAATGAGTCGAGGACAAATAGCTATCTCTGGTCCAGAACTGACCGTGAAATCCTATTACAAAACATTGATCTCCCTGATAATCCAGATCCTGGGGTCAGTGTGGACGTATGGGCAACTCTACTGACGGACACCCTGCAAAGAGCCATCGAAGCGGCCACTCCCAAAAGAAAATATGGCAAAAAAAACCGCCCCTGGTCAAACAAATTAACACAATTGAGAGCTAACATGAGGAAATCTCGTAAGATATATCAAAAAACTAATAATCACCACCTAAGAATAATAAATCTGGAACACTACAGAAGAGCCAAAACTGCATATCAAAATGAATTGACTACGTTCAGGAAAAAGCACTGGGAGAGATTCGTGGAAAAAAGTCTAAATAAGGACAAGTGGGGACTCCCATACAAAATTACAACAGGAAAGATCAAGCCAGGAACGGGTCTAACTACTCTCATGAAGGAGAATGGAACTTACACCACAAACCTAAGGGAAACCTCTGAACTCCTTCTGAATGGTCTCCTGCCAGATGACAACCCGGAAAATGACAGCGATGAGAACAAAGCTATTAGGGAAACCAACCGCACAATTCCCAATAACCGTCCCATTATTCCCTTCACCATGGAGGAGATAGCAAGGGAATTAGCCACCATGAAGAACAATAAAGCTCCGGGCCCTGATGGGATTCCTGCCTCAATTTTGAAACTCTCATCATCAAAAACACTACCCTTCATTACTTTCCTCTCTAATATGTGCATCGCCACCAGAACCTTTCCTCTGTCTTGGAAGGAGGGTAGGCTGGTAGTTATAAAGAAGGATGGAAAAAAGGACGAGACAAGTGTCAAGTCCTACAGACCCATATGCCTCCTAAACACACTAGGAAAACTTATGGAGAAACTAATTAATAAAAGGCTATCCGAATTCCTCACCATGAAAGCACTATCAGACAGACAGTTCGGCTTCACCAAGGGACGATCCACGGAAGATGCTATAAACCAACTCCAACAAGCTGTTCACACAAACCCCCATAAGCTGGTTGTGGCGGTTTTCGCCGACATAACGGGAGCTTTCGACAATCTCTGGTGGCCCCACCTCTTCAAAACCCTGCGAGAATTGGACTGCCCAGCCACCCTGACTCACATTCTGGAGGATTACTTTAGAGGGAGAAAGGTATACCTGGACCTACACGGAGAAACAGTGTCAAAAACCACAACCAAGGGCTGCCCACAGGGTTCGGTCTTGGGACCGCACCTATGGAATTTGAACTTGGAGCCTTGCCTGCAGGCTCTCGCGAATAATGACCACATAGACAGAGTAATAGCCTACGCGGACGATATTGTGCTGATATGCTCGGGAAACTCCAGAAGAGGTGTGGAAATGGCGGTTAACGACTCCTTACGGACACTTAAGGAATGGTGCAATCAAGCAAAACTCCAACTGTCCTTAAACAAGACCAAATACCTTGTCCTGAAAGGAAAACTAAGTACCAAAAGAAACCCAACAATTAGGGTCGGAGATGCTCCAATACAGCGAGTCGGGGACTTTGAATACCTGGGAGTGACGATAGAGGAGGGCGTCCGTTTCGGAAAGCACATACAGAAGGTAACTGCAAAAGGAGAAGCAATCATGAATAAGCTAACAAGGCTGGCATCGCAGGATTACAACCTAAAACCCGTAATTATGGCAACATACGTCCGAGCTGTCTATGACTCTATAGTTACCTATGGAGCATCCGCATGGAGAACAGCCTTAGAAAACAAGAAAAATCTACGGACACTCCGATCTTCCCAGCGCAGGGTGTTACTGAGAATTACGGGGGCTTTTGGAACCACATCCACCGAGGCTCTCCTAGCCCTGACTGGAACTATGCCCATTGACTGTGAGATTCGTTGGAGAGCGGCGAAATACCACTTTAAAAGAGGAAACGAAGCGGCACTGGTCGACTGCGTGGGGGAATTCTATCCCACACTCCAGGAGATCAAGAACAAACTTTTGGCGGATTGGCAGAGGGAATGGAACAATTCAACAAATGGTAGGAGACTGTACGACTTCATCCCTAACGTCCTGAGCAACCCTCTTAGAGGAACCAGAATATCCAGAGGATTGGTCCACCTCTTAACAGGTCATGGCCCATACGGTACCTACCTCCACCGCATAGGCAGCAGGGGCACTGAACGATGTGCAGACTGTGGCTGTGACCGAGACTCGCCTGAACACAGAGTTTTTCACTGTCCAGTGGCTGACGAATCGATCAAAAGACTCAGATCTGAACTTCCAACTGCGGACATTAGAACCCTTCTGTGCAAACAACAACTAGAGAAGCTTAATGAGCTCGCTCAATCCATCTCTGATGTGGAGCTAATAAAATACAGAGCTCAACCCCGCAGGCGTCGGTCTCCTCCGGGGGCCCGAAATCCCCCTCCCTCCCCATCCGCGAAGACAAGAGTGCAACCAAAGAGAACCCTGTCTACTCCACGAACTCCGACGCCAGTGGCCCCCAGAGAGGAGCAGAAAGATGAAGAAGAGGAGGCCCCAGAGGGTGCATCTAGACGAAGGTTTTTCATTGTGTCGTCCGGGAGAAGAGAAGAAGCGGAGAGAAGGAGAATTCGACCAGTTCGAATGCAGGGTGAACGCCACAAAGACTACTTGGTCAGAGTGGCACTTGCTAGAAACAATTCCATGTAAGAGTATTGGTTTCAACCCCAAGATCTGATGTAACAACCAAGGCTAATCAATTATGCTAACACTTCAGGAGTGCCGACAAGACCATAGTCTTCGCAGATCACCGGTACTCCTGTGATCCTCCTGAAGTGATATCGAACCCGTAGGCAGAAATTGCCATAATCCTTCCTTCACATGCCTGAAACAAACTCACTACTGTTCATATAATATTATTTCATTTTATTCCATATCCTTATTATATTCCATTGTTTAGTTTTTATTCGTTTTACTTATTTTTGGCTTATATAGATACTGATATTATTTTTTTTCTTCCTTTTTTATATATTTTATATTTCATTTAACTTCATTATATTCAACATATTAAACAAAAACCACCTTACACTTTGAACACCAACACACACCACACACTACACATCAATTAAAAGTACCAAACACAAGAACAATCAACATTTGTATATGCAACATAACTGGATAAACCACGCAACCCTAAACTCTAACTATATGATCAATACCTAACAAAAATTTAACAACACAGGCATTACACAATCCCAATCATCATAACAAACTATAAAGATCATAAATAAATAATGAACATGGTGAGGCTAGCCATTTGACGACAGAAACACCTTGCCTTTGGGGTGGAGTTACTAACAAATAGAATAGAGATAAATTAACCAAATGTGCAAACTAAACTCAGCTGCGCGTTGAATGGCTGACCTCATACCACCAGTCAAGTTAAAAATAGACCTGGACCCCAGGTAACTAGACTAATGTAATTCTGGCTGCCAGAATCATCAATACAGACTCTTCATCATCACTCAACACGGTATAACCTGGATGTCTGTGAATACTTAGGCAAATCAATCAAAAAATAATTGTAAATGCATCATGCATACCATATATTCCATTTATATTATTCTGTATTCTAAATTTACCAATAAAGATGTAGAACAACGATTAACGGGGGAACCGTAATTCGAGAAATTGACGTCCCAGTTTATTTACAAAGGCACTGGGACACAGCGTATACCCTCGAATGTATACGGGTGGAGGTTTGGTTATATTCGGGGGTTCCCCCCTTAATTGTAGTTATTGGTCATAATAATAGGTTTGTCACTCCTCTCGTAAAGAGAGTATATATATCCTTACAAAATGTAGCAAGAATTACATTTCTTGTGATAAGATAATAAAACTATCAACTTTTTATTGTATACCTATCATAAGAGATGAGGGACCCCATACATTATTGATCTCGGCAGTACTGGAGGTAATATGATTAGCACCACGCTCCAGTCGCCTTCACATCTCCCCCGGTGCCCATTGATTACAGGCTGGGTGGTCCCGTGAGCCGCTCTATTCTGGTCGTAAAATTCCGACC
Source organism: Lepisma saccharinum (assembly GCF_977018435.1). Classification (NCBI taxonomy): domain Eukaryota; kingdom Metazoa; phylum Arthropoda; class Insecta; order Zygentoma; family Lepismatidae; genus Lepisma; species Lepisma saccharinum. The sequence goes on from NC_139240.1 coordinate 67,385,240, forward strand.
TTAGATTACTCACCCCGGGAATCGAACGCAGATCTCTCGCGTGGTAGAGAGACGCCCTGCCGGCTGAACCACTGCGGGCGGTCCTGCTACATTTTCTGTTTGTATCTGAATTCAGCATCGATGGAATCTGCTCCTCCGTAAAAAATACAAAAAAATTTAAAATGCAAGCAAAGAGTACTTAGTTCTTTTTTATATATAGGGTGGTTAGAATTAAAGTTCCCCTATTCAGAGCCCCGTGAAAATCGTTTCCACTGTTATCTTTCCAGGTGTTTACCAGCTCAGGCTCCAAGTCGCTTTAGTCTTCCGGCCATGATTCGAGAGCGGCCCCACTGTTGGCGAGAGAGAATCTCATATCGATAGTGAATTCCGAACGAAAAGCCCCAAGTGCTTGCCAGCTCGGGCTGCAAGTTCCATACTTCAGGAGAACCTGTCGCAGCCCGGTATAAATGACGCCAGGGCCCGGCGCTTGAGAAACAATGGTATAGAGGCTATGCAGTGAAACCAGCCGTCCGGAAGCGCCAAGGTCTGCGTAAGTCCACCGCTACCTTACTTTCCAAGCAGCCCTCATCTTCGTTGTTTCTTCCACGTGCTCTCTTGGGAAATCGAGGATCTTGGGCGCCATCTCAGCAGCCGCGGTGCCAGTTGCCTATAAGGAGAACATCATGTCGTGAAATGCACAATATATAAGAACCGCGCAGCCTATATGAGTGACATATTTCATACTTTATGCCTCCAGAGAATGTGAGAACCAGAAGCCATCTCGCGGAGGGAAATATTTCGGCGCGTTATTGCGCTGTCATCGCAGATAACAGCGCTTTTCCAAAATCCTCTTTTTGTTCTAAATATTTCATGAACCTTTCTTTCCATGCCGTTCCCCCTCCCCCTTAATACAATGGGTAGCAGGAGTTGGAAGTTTGCCCAGCTCACAGGCGTCTCTCTTTTAATTGCCAAAGGCTTTTGTCCTATCGTCAAAACCAAGATTTCCTCCTTTTCCTACCTCCTCTTCTCTCTTGTGGGGGGAGGCTACGAAACGCAAAGAAAATCCCCTGTGTTTCAAGTGGGGCCAATTAAATCGAATGGGTTGCTCCATCCTTCGCCCCGTCTCGCTTTTATTGTCTTTCCGAGTGCTTCGGTGGGACCGAGTTTGAAGACAGCTTGGGAAAACAAATAACCAGGATGAGGGATTCGTTTGTTCAGTCTCGAAACATTTTATTCCTCAGCTTTAATTTTCCGTTCCTTGGTAAGTGAATGAAGCGCGGATTGGAACCGTACGAGTGTGAGGACGTGCAATGTTCTGCTGATGTGGTAATGATCCGGAGATGAGGACGCGCAGCATTCTGCTGGAGTAATTTGAACGATTCAGAGATAAGGACGTGCAGCATTCTACTGGATTAATTTGAACGATTCAAAGATGAGGACGCGCAGCATTCTGCTGGAGTAATTGTGACGATTCAAAGATGAGGACGTGAATTATTCTGCTGGAGTAGAGTAATTAGAATGATTCAAAAATGAGAATCTACAACAATTTTCTGTAATATAGTAATTGGAGCAATTCAAAGATGAGGACGTGCATTATTCTGTTGCAGAAGAGTAATTTGACCGATTCAAAGATGAGAACGTCCGCCATTCTGCTAGAGTAGAGTACTTGGAATGATTCAAAGATGAGGACCTGCAACAATTTGCTGTAGTAGAGTAATTGGAGCGATTTAAAGATGAGAACATGCAGCATTCTGCTGAAGTAATTGCGAAGATTCAAAGATGAGGACGTGCAGAATTCTGCTGGAGTAGAGTAATTTCGTCTTTGAGAATGTCTTTCTTTATGTTGAAAGGTTCCGAGTATGTGTCGATGGAACCTGCTGAATACCAATCAGATTTGATGTAATTATCTACGGCAGGAGCAATGCGTAAGCTGTCTTCTGGAAATCACGTTTGCAACTGACCTATGGCTGCGGTGGTTGTTAAAACAGCGAACTCGTTCGATCTGGATGGGTACTCTCGTTTTCTTTTTGTTGAGTTCATAGGCATTTGCGAGAGGCTAATTAATATTTGATTCTGGAGTGCTAAGTTCCCCTAGCCCGTACCAAACTTTGCCCAACGCAGGGACTTCTTCCTTCCCGAGTTGGTATATGTTCGTACCATTTTGTTGTAGGAGGAATGAATTATGCATTGCAGTTAACCAAATGTTTATATTACTGGTATTACATATATATTTGGATATTCATTGAAAATTAGTGACCATGATTGATTTTGTAATAATTAATGGAAGTTTATGTTAATGTTCATTTAATCAATGGAAATGTTATGGTTTATTATTCGGAAATCCTTTGATCAATTTGAATATAATAAATAGTAATGCTGCAACTATTTTGCTTTCATGCTTAATTAGTGGAACAACAAGGATCTCTGAAATAAACCATCTATGGGCCCTCTGTTATGGAGAGCAGTTATCTCTGTAGAAATATTTACATCTAAAGGTGGTTACAACATTAGGTGTATTTATATGCGCCAAATATCACCGCAGATCCTTTTCTCCATTCCAGTTATTTGCTCTAGAAGGTAACCAAAGTTATTTGGTATGTAAAACACTCTAGATGTCTGGTGCTTATGAATGTCGGTCGTTCAGTTTTGGTCAATTTGAAAGAGCTTATGTAGTTCTTCTCATGAGATACAAACCCTGTCAGACATACCATAAAGTGACCAAGGTAACTGAGCATGATTATCAATAACACACTTTAGAAGTCTAGTGGATATAAATGATGGTCACCCAACCCTATTGGATTTACATGGATTTAATGTCACCTGAGGTGAATTTAAGTGATAAAAATATAAGTCTAGATCTTGTTCTAAAACTAGATAACTGCTGAATTCAAACTAAATAGTACAAATTGGATCAATAATAGCACACTTTAGAAGGATAGTGAGTAAGTAGGTTTCATTCTCATGGAACCACCCCATTTTGGTGAGAATAAGACAAGGGATTACTTTATCCTTGTCGAGCCGGGCTCATTCTCAGGGAGGCCATCTCATTGGGTGTGAATGGGGTAAGTGATTAACCTTGTAGAGCAGGACTCATTCTCAGGGAGGCCATCTCATTGGGTGAGAATGAGGCAAGGGATTAACCCTGTCGATCAGGACTCATTGAGAATGTAATATAGTAATAAAAGACTTATTTTTAATATCAAAAGTTGTACATTCAAACTCTCTGGCGTACTTTTGACCAGTTTTCTTTATATTCTACTTGGGTGGCGGAAGCTGTCACATCTGAGCATTCCCACTACTGATGGGTCGTTCGTGAACGAACCGTTCCTTTTGAACGACTCCCTCTTGGGAACTGTGAAGTGTTCGCTCCTTCGGAGTGAACGAGCAGTTCCTCGTTCCAGGAGTCGTGAGCTTTGCGTGTATTGTTACTGCTGTGTATGTTCCCTGGCTTTCTTGTGGGAAGTCGAGTAGTAAGCGCAGATCCCTCTCCCCTAATCCTTTTCACTCAAGCTAACTCCAGCAAGTCCTCCCCATCCCCCTTCACTTCAGCTGCACGAAACAAACATCGGGAGGAGTTGGTCGTTCCTTTGAATGGCTGCTTGAGTGAGCGAGCTGCGGTGAAGTGCTTCCCGAAAAGGAACTGCCATGACCCATCACTAATTCCCACACAGTGGCGAACACAGTGGATGAGAGTGACACTAACTGTACACTTCTGGAACTGAGAACCCAGTCCCTCACCCCAAACATGTCTTAAGTTTGTGAATAAGTTGACTGTAATAAGAACATTAAGAACAAGAGCTAATAGTAATAGCAGGAAACAATGCAACGCATCAAGCAAAGTGGTGAGCTTTCATTAGACATGTAATATAGTAATAAAATACTTATTTTTAACATGAAAAGCAATACATTAAAATGCTTTGGCGTCATTTTGACCAGTAACCTTCATATTCTACTTGGGTGGCGGCATCTCTGGAGAGTCGGAACATCGCGCTGGATCGCAGACCGGTCCCTCTAGAATATGTAACCACTGGAGGTAGATTCAGGCGCGATTTCCTCTCTGCAAAAGAAAACCGTAATCTGAAGTCACTCCCGAAGGACCGGGAAGGTCTTAGTCGTAAGCAGTTTAACACCATGTCTCTGGCTTCAAGGTTCCTCCAGTGCATCTCTAGCCAACGCCAAGAACCAGGTCTTTTGTACAAACGAGGTCCGGGGGAGATAATCTAAGGTCCTGAGCTTCAATTGCTGCTTCCTTTAGCTTTTTCTTCTTTGGGGGAAGAAGAGGATGAATACTGTCGAGAAAAGGGAAAGTACGAGGGTAGTCCAGAAAGTAGGGTCAACAACTTATATGCAATGAAGAGTTCATGTGCACAGTGGCAAGATATATTAAAATCTTCTATTAAAATGCCACAATCTCATCAGTTCCTATTTGTCTATTCCTTCTTCACTTGGGCTTAGATTTGCTTCTACATTTTTGGTCCTCCATTCATGCAGTTTTATAGATAGTCAATATTCATTCATACGCTTTACAAGGGACATAACTTTTAATCTTAATATTACTATTACAGGGTGAGCCACGAATAAGTGGCGTGGCTTCAGAGTACCCGCTCATTTAAATGGGGACCACTTCCAGGAAATCGTATGATAAGTTACCGAAGCTTTAGAAAGAATTTATTGTAATGACTGTAATAATTATAATAATAAAGAAATAGTTACACATTATCCACTTGCTGTTTCAGTCTGGGGCTACTTTTTCGTGGCACACTCTGTATAACCTTTCAGCTCTTTGAGTTTACCATTACTTGTTTTCCCACTACGATTCTAACAAACTACCGTAAAAATGACCATAACCGTATTTAAACTATTAACGGTCATTGTGTAGTTAAATTGTAACGGTAAAGTATTGTAAATACAGGGTGTATATAAACATGTGTCAGAAACTTTAGGGATTTATTCGTGACATCAAAACATAACAAAAAGTTCATATGAACATGGGTCCGCAAATCCTTCGTTAGGGAGGTATGAAAGGAATTCCCTGTAGTGACTCCTGGTTGTGTAATGTACCTCAAATGTGCATTTGTACTCACTTTCTTGTGTACAGTTGGGCAGCATGGCATTTGTTTTTGTTTGTTTGATTGTCGTATGTTCTGTTTTACAGTAACTTCCATCACAACTTCTTTCCGCAACGTCTGACTGGACAAACGTATCTACAGTTTCCCTGACATGAGTTGCTGCATTTACTTGATGATGTACCTCTAGACGTCATCCAACGAATGTGGTTTATGCGCGATGGTGCTCCACCGCATTTTACACGGATAGTTCGCCAGTTTCTCGATAACCAGTTTCCGAACAGATGGATTGGTCGCGGGAATTCCATTGCATGGCCTACCCGATAGCCAGATTTAAACCCAATGTAATTTTACCTTTGGGGACATTTAAAATCCTTGGTGTATGCAACTCCCGTACCCAATGTCGATGTTCTGAGGAAGCGTATCCAACATGGATTTAACCAAAACCAGGAGTTTTCCACAACTTACGGCAAAGTATGGAACGGAGGCTCAGGGGATGCATGGAAGCAGGAGGTGGTCACTTCGAGCAATTTTTGTAAATGGCAATGTGTTTGGTAAATGTATCATTTTTGTGCCATGAATATTAAATCCTTTCATACATGTAAATGTGTTTGGTCAATGTCTCATTTTTGTGCCATGAATAATATTATTTCCTTTCATACCTCCCTAACGAAGGATTTTCGGACCCATGTTTATATGAACTTTTTGTTATGTTTTGATGTCAATAATAAATCCCTGAAGTTTCTGACACATGTTTTTATACACCCTGTATAGTTTAACGTCTAACAGCATAGCTACACAGCGTGTAAGGGGTGACTTTCCGAAGACAGGTGAGAATGATCCCACCCTAGACTTCATTGTTGCAGACTAACGAGGTTGTGGCATGTTCTCTCCATGCTATTGTCATTTCACCAATTTCATCTTGCCACCTTTCACTCTACAACTTCGCGATTAGCCAAAAGTGATAGAAAAGCGAAGTTGAATAAAGCAAATCAATACATAGCGTTTGTTTGTTTGTTTGTATTGTTGCTTTAAGTCCACTTTATTCTTTAAAGAAGAATCCTTGCACGTGAAGTTAGTCAAATAAGATGACGCAATTGTCACGAAATGTTAAAGAAAACAATTCCCAAAGTAGAGCGGATGTTTCATGTAATTTCAAAGAAGATGCTACGATGCATAAGTAATCAATGTCGCAGTGGATTTTCTAGAATCGGTGCGAAGGGAGGCGGGGGTTAGGGGGGGGGGATGAGAGGAACTAATTTAGAAAGCGCGAGAAACAGGACCCCGGATAGGTTGGAAGTAATTTAGTTTGCCTTTTACTCCTAATGGAACTGCCGCAAGGACAACAGACCCGAAACAAGATTGGAAAGTGTTTTTTTTTCTTTCTTTTGACGATTGTTGCCCTTGTTAAGTCGACCGCGGACCATCTCAGCGCTTGGACGCACATTAATGTATGTCCACATTATCCGATATCCGTTTCGGATGCAACGGATAACTGGAATATTAGAACATCTGGATAATTCGGATATCTGGATCATCCAGATACAACAGATTTGATGAAGGATTTGTGGAATATCCGTATGTGGTAGTCCGTGAAACGGACAAACGATAAAACTGTCTGAATAATATACACATTCTGATATCCAGACATTTCGGATATTTCGAATATCCGGATACTTAGAATATCCGGATACTTAGAATATCCGCATACTTAGAATATCCGCATACTTAGAATATCCGGATACTTAGAATATCCGGATACTTTGAATATCCGGGTACTTAGAATATCCGGATACTTTGAATATCCGGATACTTCGAATTTCCGGATACTTTGAATATCCGGATACTTCGAATATCCGGATACTTTGTATATCCGCATACTTACAATATCCGGAAACTTAGAATATCCGAATACTTAGAATATCCGGATACTTTGAATATTCGGATGCTTCGAATATCCGCATACTTAGAATATCCGGACAATCCGAAAATCCATATAATCTAAATATCCGGATAATTAGGATAACCTGACCCGAATAATTAAGATAATCCGAATATCGGATAATCCATAGAATACCCGAATAATTCGGATATTAGGATTTCCGATATCCGGAAAGAAAATTATCCGATATACGAATAAAGTTTTATCCGGATTTGGCCTTCCCTAGTAGGGGGTGTCCTGACCATGTTTTTTAAACACAAAAAAACTAGTAATAATGCGCGCTGTGATGATGACTTTTCGCGTTCTAATCGAGGGGCTCCAGGTTCCATAACCGGTTGAGTGGGAGGGATGCCACTTCAAATTGTACGTCTAGATTCAATTAGCCTTTCTGTGCATAAAGTGGGCTTGAAAACAAGTTCAAACAAGCAAAACCAACTACTACACGGCGAAACTCCTGAATCTGAGGATTGGGTGTCCGACTAATTTTTTTCCGCATGGTCATCATGTATTAACCCAACCACTGGCGTACGCAGGATTTTTTCGTAGGGGCTTCATTTTGTAAAGGTGGATATATTACATAGCTGTGTTTTTAGGGAAGAAGGATATGCAAGAATATATCTCGTAATTTTCATTGTTAACTTTTGTTTTAGCAGTTGTTGAACGACAAAAATGGTAATCCGAGTTATTTTAAGGGGGGTCACAATTTCCACTTTGGTTTTCACGAGGTCTTTACTGATTCCATTTTTCAAAATTTCAAGAGCCCCATCATCTCCCCACTGGGTACGCCAGTGAACCCAATACTTATTCTGTCCGTAATCATACATTAAGTATACCCCTAGCATGGTATGCAACCGTGCACCTTGTGATGCAAAGAGGGTTGCCAAGCTGTAAGGATATCACGGCTGAAGCAATGACCATACAGTCACGGTCACTTCTGGTTTGTAATGATGCCATTGGAAGTCAATGGGGTTGTTACAACTCAGAAGTGTCCGTGACTGTACAAGAACGATGCGAATGAATGAATTGTTGTTTTAAAGTAGGATAAGAACCACTAGGTGCCTCCATCGGGTATCGAACCCGGGATCCCTTGATTACAAGGCGAGGACGTTACCACTAGGTCATCGGGGAGGCATAGAACAATACGAAATGTTGCCGCGTTACAGAACAACCATTTCAATCATTGCAAACCCTTTTGCAAGTCAGGACTTGTTCGATTAAAGTTTCCTGCCCTGGGTTGACGAGGGGAGCTGGATATTAGCTATGCAACACCCGACTCAACTGGAAGAAAGCCAGGACAGGAGAACCAATGGTGGAAGTGCTGGGATAAGAAGTGTTCGCTCCACTTTAGAGCTTCTGGGAGAATTTCATTACTTGTAATGGCCGCTTGTTTTCGTCTTAACGTTTCCCGGACGATTTGAAGCAATTGGACCCTGTTGGGGAAGTCCTGGTTGAAGACAAGAAATGACCTTTATTTGGTTTCCTCTGCTTACTACTAATGTAGATTGTCAATAGAACGCTAGCAATTACAGTTCTCTTTGATAGGACGTGCTTTGGATTCAGTCACATGACTGTCAAGACATCCAATGCGTTTTGTGTTATATTTATATTTGCGATTAGCCAAAAGTGGCAGAAACGCGAAGTGAAAATGAAACAAATCAACTAATCATTCAAGAGATAAAGTATGGGAATATAAATAACTCAAAGATATTAAAGTATATGCCAAATTTTGCACTAACAGCAATAAAATCATAATTGGTTCACCTCATCCACGAAAGCCATCATAACTTGTTGAAGCAATTTGTCACAACGTTCAATTTGTGTAAGGGTTCATATCCTGGCGAGAGTAGATTGCAGAGCGAAGTTACCAAGGCGACGAACCCTTTTCTGCAAATGAAGACCGAACGGTCAAGCGAGAGAAGCGTCCTTGTCATCTCAACTTTAAAGCCTTCATCCTATCTCTCTCTCTGGGCGTTCTAAAAGTTGGCCGCTAGCTCACGCATTTAATCACTTCCCTACGAAACTGGACGGCGAGCTTTCGCCGCAGTTTCATGGCCCTGTGCAAACAGTTTCATTACCTACAAAACTTCAGGATTTCCAAACCAGGTAGAAAAGCGAGGAAAAAAGATCGAGGGGGGATGGAAAGTAATGTAACGCGAACACAAATATAGGGTCTCAAAGCGAATCACGACCGAGACGACATCTGTCGGTAAACTTTGGATACACAAGAAGCGGGATTTGATGATTCGAAAACTTCTCCCTTTTATCAGGGACTTTCCCTTTAAAGGCAAATTAGCAGGGTCTCGTAATGCGTTTAAGGCATTCGCTGGAGTTTACCCAATTACGTTAATGAAGTACAGATTGACACAAAAACCTCAAGAATGCCACAAAGCACTCAGGAGATGGGATTAACGTGCGCGAACGAAATCGTCTTCACAATATGCAAATTCACTAATCATATATACTTCTGTCGGCATGTGCCTCCCCTTTTGGACTAGTATCCTTTGCCAGTGCTTAGAATAAAAACGCTGCTGTCTTGTCAAGCTTTCACACCTCGATTAGATCGGATTTTCCTAAGCTGTTTAGTTGAATTAGTATGATTTTGTGATGAAATTAAATCTGGTGTGGACACTGCCGTTCAGTAGTGCTGACTTCATGTTACTTTTGGGGCGAGGGAAACATGGAGAAACATTTTTCGATGAACAAAGATGAAAAACCTTAAACATGCAGGAAAATGTAAAATCCGAGAACGTAAAATCGGGGTTCCACTGTAATATATATGTATATATTATTTGACAAATCAACCTATTGATGCGCAATCACTGAACGCCAGGATATGCAATTTTTAGCACTGTAGCTTTCTGTATCTTCAAATGTTTCGTTTAGAGTTGATATTGGAGGGACACAAAGACATTCTAATGTGAAATAACAAGAACCAAGTAGACAAAGCAAATGTTGGTACAGGTAATGATATGTTTTCACACCATTCACCTGAATGGATTTTTCTAACGATTGTCTACTTAAAGTGCTTCACCCAAATAGGTCCACATAAGTCCAGCAGTCAGTGGGTGATGAAGATCACACCACCTCCATCTACCGTCGAAATACGTAAATACATAAATACCCTTACCCCCAATACGTATTAACCTTTACGACAGGGTGTCAACTAAATCACGGACACTTCTATGTTGTAACGTATTCATATAAAGTCAATGGGATTGTTGCAACATAGAACTGTTCGTGACTGTACAGGATATACTTTTACGGCTTGCCAGATGACGTTTCGACTAGATTTACCCACAATTCAAAAGCCTAAAGTAGGAATCGAGTCCATATTTTGAACATATCGCCTTGTAACTAGTGGTCTTGCTGGCAGACTGAGAGAAACAGTTGTGTATAAAGGAAGATTTATGGACATGGTAATGTATACGGTTTCAGCCATAAAATTCATGAAGGAACTGAAATCGTGGGATGGAATAATAAGTAAGCAACTTATATTTCAAGACGCTGTAAAGTTTATAGATCAATATGAAACTGTCTGGGGGTGAAAGTAAGGAAGTGATAGGAAATCTCAACTACAGGCGTTGTGGACATTATGGAGATAACTTACTAAACCACATGGCAGGTTGGAAAAAACTGCGTGACAATGATCTAAACGACATAAAATGAGCAATCGGCAGAAATTTCTATATATAGGTATATACCGGGTGGTCCAAAAGTCCCGGAACGGTCACATATCGTGAGAAATGTGGACTCGGAATGAAGTCCTCTTTCCGATTCTACAATACAAAATGGGGGTTTCCATTTAAAATTTCACAGTGTGTGATATCATTGAATAGCTTTCTTTCACTTATTAAACAAGTATTTTTTCGTTTTCCGATTCGATGTGTGTTTCTCACGTGACCGTTCCGGGACTTTTTGACCACCCGGTATGTATGTATGTGTGTGGGGAGGGGGCTGTAAGGGGTGACCTTTCACGTAGTACATCCAAATGTCAACCTCACTTCCACGTAGTACACCCTGGACTGCTTTTTGCAGACTAACGAGGCTCTGGTGACTGGTTCTATGGCCAGTATAATTCTGTGTGTTGTCCTTATGTGTGCGGAGTGCCCCTTTGCAGCCTCAGCTTTTAACCTAAGTCATAATGTTTTAAGATTTTAATTATCAACGTTACAGTTATGTTATTTGTTATGGTATGGTGGCTGGACCCCTTATAACGTGACGGGTGATATATATATTTATATATAGGGTGAGGCAGTCAAACGGGATATTTAAAAAATTCACAAAAATAGAGAGCAAATATTAGTTAATGTTTTAACATGAATGTGCTGTATATGAGTTGAAATCACTAGTGTACCTGAAAAGTGTTCATTTTTTTAATATGGTGTCAGTTAGATGGCGTCCTAGGTGTTGCACACATTGTCGGAGCAAATACGGAAATATAGCAGAATGATCACAGTGAAAGCTGTTACAGTCATATCGAATAATATAATTAAATATCAGAACATTTCCAACACAAGATATTTATTTAGGAACATTGAGCACAGTTTTAAATTCGTGTGACTTTTCCATAACGATTACCTTTAATCCTGGTGTAATACTGGTATGCAATGCCAAAAAATATATAGAACTATCTGGCTCCCACAACTTTGTTTCAATTATAGTCAATTCACGCATACCTGACGTGAAGGGTATTTCTACCAAATACAGCGTTAAAGGATAAGATTTGGACTCATCAATAGGCATCACCTTGTTGAGGATTTCTTGTCGCAAAGTGATCGGGAGCTGAGCGAGGTATTCTTTGAGTGACGAAACATCGTAGTTCATCTTCTATGTCGAGCAGAAACCCTTCAAGTACTTCGAATGTTCCCAACCTCGGCATCTTTCTCATCCTCAGTATTCGCTGCAAGAAATCTTCAACCCTTTCTACAATATAAAAAACAGTCAAATGTTCCAAATTCTGCGCGCATTCCAAAATTGAAATGACCGCCCTTCCTGTTACTTTGTCTGAAAAATGAACCGATTGTAAGTTTTGGAGCGGTTCGGTAGCTAGAAGATATCCTCCCCAGAAAACTCTTTTCACATGTATTTGAAGTCGGCGGAGCTTCTCGCAGAGCTGTACAACAGAAATATCAAAATCTTCATCCGAGAATGGTCCCCAGACACATATTTCTAATAACATTTCTCTCTTTTCGGGAGACATTTCACCAAGACTTTGAATAGATAAATTTATGTCAGTACCCATACCTAAGCATTCAAGCTGACGGAAACAGTTAAACACTCTTAACGTTAGCTCCCCAAATCCAACACGGTACTTCAGTCGTCTTATGTTAGGACACATACTGTTAATATTCTGCACCGTGGGCTTGTCGATTACATTGACGTCGAACTAAGTAAGATTCAACAAGGGAGGCGCAACATTATCACTTGATTTCTTCATGCAGTCAACGATCAGTACATTTGTGGCTCCTTTATCAATAATTTCCAGCTTGGGCAATAGCTCCAGAGCTGGAAGCAGTTCTTTCAAACGCGAGAAATAAGTCCCACCTACATAAAGACATTTGAGCGTGGCGCACAGTGCACTTTTCTTTCTCTTCGGCCAACAACTCTTCAAGTGGAGGATAAATACGTTAAAGTCCCCATACAGTTCTATACCATACCCTCTTATCATCTGCAGTTTCTTCTGAGTGCCGAATGAAGTTTTGGGTTAGGTAATGGATGCCTTTTCCAGTGACCATTGACGGAGATGCATCTAGTATTTGCAGCCTGGTGCAATTCTCTCCTATCAGCTTCATCGCCCCGTCATTACAAAATCCTGACAACTGCAAGTTAACAAGGTGCTCAGCATTGCTGAAAATATTTCCAATGTATCCAGGGGTTATCTGTGCTACCATCACAGGAGGAGCAAGAAAAGCCAATTTTAATTTATGAAGACCTTTCACCTGTAGCAATAAGAATCTTAGTAACTTTCCAATGTGTTCCCAAAACTTTGTTTCAATTACAGTCAATTCACTCATACCTCACGTGAAGAGTACCAAATAAAGAGTTAAAGGATACGATTTAGGCTCATCAATAGGCATCAGTTGCTGAGGATTTCTTGTCGCACAGTGATCGGGAGCTGAGCGAGGTACTCTTTGATGGTAGTTTTGTTCTCGTCAATTTTGAAGATATCATTTAATCGCCTCTTGGGTAAATTTCTTATCTCCGGAAAACGGATATCTTCAAATTTACAGAAGAAATTACTTACCGAATGCAGTTTCTTTATAGTTGTGGAAGTTCGGAGAAGTGTTTTCTCGCATCGTTCATTGATTTTTGCCGCTAAATCATCTATTTTTCGATATAAATGTGTGACCTATGCACGAAAGCTCTTGCATCCATTTACTTTCAGGTGGATGTAGCCTTTGTGTGATGACGTAATCCCGGTCAGTGTTTCCAAACACGTGTTTTTGTACCTGAAGAAGGTATGTTTCCGCAAATGGTTTGTGGGGCTATGTGTCAATGGCTCGTTGGGCTATGTGTCAATGGCTCGTTGGGCTATGTGTCAATGGTTCGTGGGGCTATGTGTCAATGGTTCGTGGGGCTATGCGAGAATGGTGTGTGGGGCTACGCATAGATTTTTTTACCTATTTTTAACTCTTGCAACCTAAACGTGACCCTACCTAACCTAACCTTACCGGAAATGGTTCGTGGGGCTATGTATGAATGGTTCGTGGGGCTATGCGTCAATGGTTTGTGGGGCTACGTAGGTATTTTTGGGTGCAGTGGGGTGGAAACACTGCATGCCGAGTACGGTAGTGAAACTGTGACTGCCATTTTGCATGTTACCGAAGGCAAAAAGGAACGAAGAAAACTTACTCGATATGTCGCAAATAAAGCTTATTTCCGTGAAATAAGCGAAATGCCACCTTCAGCAATGTTTCTCAATGCAGAATACTTAAGTACGAATATTGATATTAAATGAACTAGCAAATTTCAGCCGTTTTGCGGAGATAAGAAATTTACCGCATCGTGCAACAGCACTTGATCATTTCACTCAACTTCGAGGAACAAATGTTCTATAGTGGCTGAAGCCCTCGAGGCTTTATGCGACGCACGGAACCTTGATGGTAATTGCATTTCAGTAACTTCACATATTCCATGCTGCACCACCTGCAAAGTAGTTTATTGTAAAATTAGATTAATTCAGTGACTGATATATAAACTGGAAAATCATGCGGTGCGGGAGGGGGGAAGGGCGGGGATGAGCAAACTTTTAGGGGGTCCTTGCCATGTCCTTTGCATACTCCAGTATGTGTATGTAAAACTATGGACGTATTAATTTGTCCAGCACTGCAGAGTAGGGAAGAAATACCATCTATTTTTGATTCAATGTAAGATGCAGTAGTTCTCGGTTAGGAGCTTCCGTTTAATGTTCCATACCACTAACTGAACATAAATGTCTTCCTAACCGCAAGTTTTTCTTCTCTAGCTCTGTGGCGCGGGACTACTAGTTAAGATTGTACTGTATACCCTGTCCCAGCTAACTGTAGAGCATAGCCGCGCATATCGGCAGAGGAGGAGGAGGAAACTCGAGTGGTGAAAGCGCAGTGTTGCCAACCGTACGGTCCAGACCTTAGTCCGTATGCTAAATGCACGGCTTGTCAAAATTTGCACTTGCTGTTTCTTCCCTAATATTTCCCTAAGAAATTCTTAAACCAATCGTACGGACCTGGAGACAACAATACGATCCGTTTGCAGTGTGCGGTCGGTATTATCCTGGTCTACAGTTAGCTGATACGGAGTTTATACCCGTACACATGACTTAAAAGGTGAAGCGAATCTTACTAGAAGACCGATACGGCGGAGAAAGGGTAGAAAAACCCGTGGATAGAACGAAATTACTAGTATTTACTTTGGGAGTCCTCGAAACGGATTTGCTTACCTTTTTGGGCACGACTACGGGATACCCAATCCAACGTACGACGAACTGATAGCAAAGGCAGAGCTATTGCAGTGAGAGAGATATTGGCCCATCATTCCCAGCTATACTCTGTCCCAGATATCTGTAGAACAAGCGAACGGAAAAGAGTTCTCTTCGCAATTAGTGACGTAAGAGGGCTCAGGTAATGAGCACGTGAGAAGGAAAGTGATGCAGCGTGCACTGCTTCTGTCCGCCCACTCTCTTTCTCCCCTTACCTACTGTTATGCGCTGCCTTGCTCCAGAGATTCCTGAGACAGCGTATAAATTGTTGTCTCTTAAAACAGCTCTCAAAAGTGACCTATCAAATAATCTGTGCCTGATAAATTTGTAAAACTTCTGTACGAGAAGTGCACTTGTACCTAGATTTTCAGAGGGATATGGATTGGTAACGGGTTCGAATCACGCCCTGGGCGTGGGTGTGCTTTGTAAGTGTTGTTTCATCAGTTTCATCCACTAAATCTTCGCCGTCGCGATTATACAAAAGTGGAAGAAAAGCGACGCTAAAAAAAGTTCAATCAAATCTTTCCAGAAGTAACATTTCCTTCCTCAAGTACGTGTATTTTATATAGAGGGGGGGGGGTTAGTAACATTTTGCGGCAGGGCCCAAACTTTATAGATCCGATACTGGATTAAGTGAATAGTAATCTTAATCGCAGTATCAGACAACAATATTGGATCACTTACCGATCAAAACTTTACATCTTTAGTGAGTTGTGCTGAGTTTTCGAATTAATTTCGAAGAAGTACTGCATTATTTTTTGTTTTTCGTCCACATGGTTACTGGATGCTATATGCGCATACATATGTTTACAGAATAATCCCTTCAACTATATTATTTTTAAATAAAACTCTGTTCTTGTCAAATTATCTTTACATATTTCGAAGTGAGATATACCCGATGGAGGCACTTACTCTCTCTCGCTCTCCATATTTTCGTGCCTTATTCATTCTATCTCTTACTCCTAAGGTGATAAGGGGGGATTTCCCCCACCAACAATCTTGGCCTGAAAAATCTCCTCACCAAATAATGCCCGGGGGGAGAGTTTTAGTTATAACAAACAAAAGATAAGGAATTACTTTTAATTTGAAATATACTTTACTAAGAATAATATTGAAAACACACACTAATTGGTGTGGTTGTAAGTATTTAATGCTTCTCTATCTCAAGAGATTTAATCGATATCTATATCAATATACTCAATAAAAGTAAAACAAGAATGCAAGACAGTAATAACTATGAAATCTAATTGATTGAGATTAACATAAATCAAAAACTAAATAAAAAAATACACATAATATTAACATCGTTAACCAGTTAGTAAGGGAACTAGTTTGCCAGCTTATACGTAATATAGATATCGTAATATCTGATTATATAAAAGTAACAAATTAATTTCTTTATTTGTAATTAATAATAACAATATATTTTAATTTAGTAATTTTTTACTTTTAATAACATTATAAATATGTATATCGTATATATGTTTCTGTGGGGTTTGTAGATTAAGATATTTCTCCACACCCTCACCAGCCTTCAATGATTTCGCACCCTGCTACAGGCTATTAGGGTGGGACGAAGGGTGGGGAAATCTACCTCAGAGTAGGCTAGAGCCTACCTTGCCTACCCGCTGGCGACGCCTCCTGTTTCTGTGGACAAACGTTAATATGGCACATCGAGTTTGGTTTTAGCGTATACTCCTAGAGGTTGTTCGCTGGCGTGCTAGACCAGAGGACAGAGACGAATCCACCCTTACAATAGCGCAGTAGGCCAAAATTCTGCCAATTGATTTTTCTATTAGTTCCATTATTAGTGAACATTAACATTAATAACATGAAGAATTTCTAGCAAACCGCTGGTTAACGACTAACCTTAAAATTGCAGTTTGAAAAATGATATTATTTTGGTCTTATGAGAGTAAATGTGATGATCAATGCAAACAATTATAATCATTAGTTTGCAGATATTTGTAGTCTTGGAGCGAAAATGCCTTAAATTACGAATCTGATTCCTTTAGAAGTTGTATGATAATAATCATGTTTTTATGTTTATTGTGAAATATCACTTCGAACATACAGCGCTTTGCGTTCATAGCGGTATTGTACACTCGCACGCTAGTGAGAACGTTGTGCCAATGAAACCAATGTTCTACGGATATGGAGTTCTTTTTTAAGGAGCGCCCCTGGTATGCAATGTGAGTACAGTGGAACCTCGATAATCGAGGTATCAAGGATTTCGACTTACCAAGGTTCGAGTTATTGACGGCCAAAATCGCCGACTTCCAGTTATAGAGGTCTAAAGTTTACTGACCTTCTGAACGTCAGCACTACGTATGCCTATAACGTATGCATGGACGTCCGCAAGATTTTTTTCCAGGGAGGGGCAAGGAAGGTGTTTTTTCCAGGGAGGGCAAACAAGGCACATTTTCCTCAATAATAGTGTTGTTCCCTCAAAAAACAATGCTTAAATTTGAATTTCTCATATTCATGCAATAATTAACACATATTATTTCGGCTGTAATGAAATTATATGTGAAAATATATAATTTTTGGTTGACTCATTTTCCAGGGAGGGCACGGCCCCCCTTGCCCCCCCTTCCGGACGCCCACGAACGTATGTAGCATCATTTTAAAATCTTCCGCAATTTCACTCTTTTTCTTAATGCCTTCGTCAACCGCTCTTAAAAGCTTCCGCTTCTCTTCAACACTTAATGTTTTACAACTTCGTTTCACCGACATCATAACCTGCAACTTTTATGTACGTTACATAGCCTATGCATCAACAATTCCACAACGCACACTAAGCACATTAACAATGATGGTTACATACACGGCAGGATAGAGGAGTTCAAGTTCCGACACGATTGTTGATCACCTGACATTGTACGTACGCACCCTACACTTCGACTTATTGAGGTCCGTGCGACTGAAACTTAGAGTTATAGAGGTGATTAGAATTTAACTTCGTCTCATGGAGGTTTTTCTTACTCTACCTTCGAGTTATTGAGCTAGAACGGCATCCCATACACTGTACAAGAATTCGTCATATCAAGGTTTTATTCGAGTTGTTGAGGCAAAATTAATATTGAGTGTAATGGACAAATCAAGGTTGGTGTTGAGGTTCGAGTTATCAACGTCGCACTGTATTACAAATTGAGATATAATTTGTAGTGTTCGGGATTCAATAATAAATGTCAAAAACGAACAGAAAGGATGAAGTTCTTTTAATTTATTTCAAATTTTTGTAATATTGCAATTACATCACTATCCAATAAATATCGACCAATTTAAAATTCCCTGACGTCATGCTTTGGGCTCCAGCTACGGGACTTTCTCAGTTTCGAATCTTCTAACAGCCTTTCCTGCGATTTCGACCTGTGTATGTGACCGGTGGCCATCCACCATCGTGAGGAAATTGGGGAGCTATGACTGGGTAGCGTAACTGGGTTATGACTGGGTTATGACCCCGACGCCTAACAGCACGAAGGGGAAGAAGAAGTAAGTAAGTAAGTATGACTGGGTAGCGTAACTGGGTTATGAAAAACTACAACGACGTCTGGAGGTTCGTACTGCTGACCACACGCCACCCTGTAACTGGTAAAATGATTTCCGACGTCGTTAGGTGGGAATGGGGCCGGCAGGGGTAGGCCACGAGTTATTATTATTATTAAGGTGAGGAGTATTTTCAGAATCCTAAGTATTTCGAATGGAGAAATAAAACTCAACACCTTGAACAATTTTAACTTCAAGTTGCTGCTAATCAAATGGAAGTTTCGACTTTTTCTGGTCAAAATCATCATCAATCTGTCGTGTTCTCGTTGATATATTTTTCTATGCCACCGGAAGTTTGATATTCCGAAGAGTACAATTAAAATAATACTCCCATAAGCACAACGCATTTCTCCTTCTCGCCTACGGCCATCCTGGCAGTGTTGCCAAACCTGATGAGCATAAAAGAGCTAAATTTCAGCTTAACTGGCGTTAAAATTGACTTTCAATTGACTTGTAATTTTAATTTCTGGTAAATTAAGTATTAAAATCCTAAGTTACTATATTTACTGAAGCTTTTATAACCCAACTTTAAAAAAAAGAAAAGAAAATACTCCATTTTTCTAGGTATGCATGTAGCTTAAACTTACTTATCAACGTCACAAATTAGGTCACATAGTTACAGTAGTTGTATTTGTGGTATTATTGGCGCGAGAAATGATGAGCCCCCCTCAGACAGATTTGGCTACACTTAAAACTAGCTCAAGATGTGCATATGAGATTATTGCTCAAGTGTGGTACTCTGTCTAACCCAAGATTTTTGTAAAAATGCCCTCGGGAATTTCCCGTGAAATGATGAGTCCCCTCAGATTGATTTGCCTACACTTACAAAAGCCACATCTGTGAGATAGTTCTCCATAAGCTTGTTAAAAATAAGCCCCTCTTGATATTTTTTTTTGGCTACACCTAAAACTAAGCCAAAAAGCCACCCACCCACCCACACACACACACACACACACACACACACACACACACACACACACACACACACACATGTTTACTTCTGGTTTATTTCTCTTGAATCATGTTGTGCAACAAATTATTACCCAATATTATGCAACAAATTATGATGCAAAAGCTCTTGCATCATGTTGTGCAACATTATTACCCAATATTATGCAACAAATTATGATACAAGAGCTTTTGCATTACATATCAGTTAGTATTGTGAGAGTGGCTGAGGAGTACAGATGTGTTGTTGCATTGCTCCTCATACAGGTCTGATATTTGACACATTTTGCTTGTTTGTTGTAATCCACTCATATTTAGAGTCAGGTTTATATCTGCCCCAGTTTGTTATACATGACACATGGTATTAGGTCATTGTTTTTCTAGGACATGCCTGTGTAGACATGCATTTGTGCTAGGGCAGTGCTTCTGTACTTATTCTACCTTTGTGCATGTAGGCTATTAGCTTTATACAACCTGTCATAGGTTTATTAAGTATAGAGTTTTGATTTGAACCCCCAAGAAATTTTATATAAATACCAAAGCCAAAAATATTAACACACACACACACACACACACACACACACACACACACACACACACACTAGGTATACAAAGCACACTGCTGAACCCAACTGATATTTTTTATTAAGCATAAAATTTTGATTTGAATCCCAAGAAATTTTATATAATAAACCAACAACAAAAATGCCAAATCAAAAATATTGTAATCAATGCAATAAGAATATATCCAGCCCCAATTGGGCCAGGCACCGAAGGAATTGTTATCCAGACAAATGCAGAACTCCCACTAAAATATGCCCTAAATGCCATAGAAAATATAGCATGGAATATTTTACATATAAACATAAGGGTACTTGTTCTGCACAGTCATCAACATTGCCCCCACAACCATCTACATCTGGTCTGAAAAGGAAGCATGAAGCACCTGTTAATGTTAGACCGGCAAAGCAGCCACGCTATGAACCCATCCATAGCAGTTTTAATGGCCAACTTAGGGATTACCGGTTTGTATCAGAGCCAAGATGTGACATTAAGAATTTTTTGAACAGTATAAATCCTGATGTGCAGGCAATTCTAAATGCACAAAATGGCTCTTATAAGCTGTCCCTCAAATTGTTTACACAATATAAGAAGCCAAATGGCACAAAATTTACACAGCCCCACATAACAGAAACTGTAGCTGTATATTCAAATACAAATTCAGACAAAATAATAAGCAGTTTGATAGATCAATTGAATATTAAACACTCTGAATTTGCTGAAAAAGAGTCAGGATGGAGCCTATGCGGAACTCCACACAAGTTATATATTAATATTTCTGAATTTAACCCATTACAAGGATCTACATATCTGCCATTACCTGCCAATATTAAAAACAAAAGAGCCGTGGTTAACATAGAAAATAATGATGAGAAATGCTTTTTGTGGTGTATTTTAGCTGCTTTGTATCCAGTTTTAAGGGATCCTGAGAGAATAAGTTATTATAAACAATATGAACACAATTTTGATGAGACAATGGAGGGCTTAGAATATCCAATGTCTGTTCAGAATATTGATAAATTTGAAAAAAAGGCCAGGGAAATCAATGGTAAACAATTATCTATTAATGTTTTTATTTGTTCTACTGGCCGTGGCAATTGCTTGATAGCACCTCTCAGAATCAGTACACTTGATGATGATTCTGCTGTTCCGATTGATCTGCTCTTAATTGAAGGGGATACATACCATTACACTTTGATACATAATCTTCAAGCTTTAGTCAGAAAACAACTAGACAAATCCAATACAATATTCAAGTTGTGCAGAAGATGTTTGACTGTATTTGATGGTAGAAAAATGGTGAATGGTGTTTGTGAAGAGAATGCAGAAATTGCTAAAAACAAGTTAATTGAGCATCTGAAATTCTGTGGCAACCATAAACCTGTTCATATGGTGATGCCTAATCCAAGTGAAAATGCCAAATTCAAAAAATTTCAAGCCTTGTTGGAACACCCAGCATATATAGTCTGTGATTTTGAATCAAACCTCAAACCTCTTGCATTCTGCAGCCCAGATCCTGATGAATCTTCAAGTACATCATACCAGCTACATCAACCTTCTAGTTTTTATTATGTTGTTGTACAGGATGGTGTTGTTATTGAAGAATATTTATACATGGGACCAGATGCCATCAAAAAATTTGCACATAGAATAGAAAATGAGTGCCATGACATAGCATCTAATATCTTATTAAAATCAAAACCTATGTTGCCTTTAACAGAGGATCAGATTGAAGATTTCAACAATGCAGAAAAATGCCCGGTATGTGATTCTGAATTTTCAGATACAAATATCAAGGTACATCGCCATTCCCATACAGATGGTAAATTCTTAATGGCACTGTGTAATAGCTGTAATATTAAGATCCAGAGACCAAAATTTGTCCCTATATTTTGCCATGGTGCATCCAATTATGATTTCCATCATCTGATCAGGTACGAGGGGTTTGACAAGCAGAATTTAAATATTTTAACAGAAAATGATGAGAAATATATAGCCATTAGCAAGATAATTAAAGTTAATGGTGTTCCTATTCACTTAAGATTTCTTGATTCGTACAGAATTCTGTCTGCTAGCCTGGCTACACTGGCCACTCAATTATCTGATGATCAATTCAAAATCACATGTGCTTTGTTTCCAAATCAGGACCTGAAATTAATTAGGCGGAAGGGTGTATATCCATATGACTATGTTACAGATTTTTCTAAATTTGATGAGTGTGCTCTGCCACCACAACAAGAGTTCTACAGCAAAATCAGAGCATCTGGAATCACTGATGATGATTATCACCATGCTCAGTTGAGTGGAACAATTTAAAATGCCAGACATTTGGTGATTATCACAAGGCATATTTAAAACTTGATGTCACTCTCTTAGCTGATATACTTCAGGCATTTAGAAAATCTTCCATGGAAAATTATAAGCTGGATCCAATGTATTTTTACAGTGCTCCAGGCCTAGCATGGTCTGCAATGTTTTTAAACACTAAAATGCAATTGGATCTGATCCAAGATCAAGACATGTATCTGTTTATGGAACAATGTATAAGAGGAGGCATGGTGCAATGTTCTCAGAGATATGCCAGAGCTAACAACAAATATATTTCTGATTATGATCCAGCACTGCCATCAAATTATATACTGTATGTGGATGCCAATAGCCTCTATGGTTATGCTATGATGGATAAACTGCCATATGCAGGGCTTGAGTGGGTTGAAGATTCCAATATTGAAGATCTTAAGGATTTTGATGACAGTAACTATGGCCTGTTCTTAGAAGTTGATCTGACAATTCCAGATAATTTACACAACACATTTTCTGATCTGCCCCCAATTCCTGAGGTTAAGTGTTCACCTGGCTCTAAACAGAAGAAATTGATGATGACTCTAGAGCCAAAACAGGATTATGTCATATATTACAAAAACCTCCAGTTCCTGATGCATCATGGTGTTCAAGTGACCAAAGTTGGCAAAATTTTGAGGTTCAGGCACTCAAGATGGTTGAAGCCATATATTGATACAAACACAGAGCTTCGAACATCTGCAATGAGCCAATTTGATAAGACCTTGTTTAAATTGATGGTAAATTCAGTGTATGGCAAAACCATAGAAAATGTCAGAAAACATACTGATGTTAAATTAATTACTGACCCCAGCCTGAGCAAAAAATTGATAGCAAAGCCTAATTTCAATTATAGAAGAATTTATGATGAACATATGGCACTTTTTAATATGAAAAAAACAAAGATTAAGTTTGATAAGCCTATTTATGTAGGGGCTGTGATATTGGAATTGGCCAAATTACACATGCTGGAGCTCTATTATGATGTGTTGAAGCCTTTTTATAAGGATCGTGTAAAACTGATGTACATGGACACAGATAGTTTTATTCTTAATATTCAAACAGAAGATGTTTATCAAGATATATCACAGCCTGCATTGCTTGAATATTTTGATACCAGTGAACATACAAAGATTCAACCCCACAACAAAAAGGTGCCTGGCAAGTTAAAAGATGAGACACTTGGTGATGTTATTGTGGCATTTGCTGGGTTAAGGGCCAAGATGTACAGTTTTGGAACATGTAGTGGTGTTGTTGCCAAAAAGGCCAAGGGCATCGGCGAGTAACTGTTGACAAAGAGCTTGAATTTGAAGATTACAAAAATTGTCTCAAATCATGTAGCACAATTAGAACAACAGAATGCAGAATTCAGAGTGTGGATCACTTGTTGACTACAAATGTTGTAAGAAAAGTGGCTCTGGACCCACATGATGATAAGAGATGTATTTTGTCATGTGGCATACATACTCTACCATGGGGTCATTGTGATTTGAAAAATGGTAATCAATGCCCAATTACAGAGCATGATTTGAAATAAATAAACATGCCTATGAACTTATTTGGGTTCAAAAAACAGGCTATTATGGACCTGCCAACACCAGCACCCTCTTCTGATATAATATCTAAACTAAGTGCTTTGTTAATTATTCATCTGAACAGCATACTTACAGATGTTGATGATGAAACAGGTAAAACATTGTACATATTTAACAATAATTTAAATCATTACCAATTACCTGTAGGTGGTCAATTACAATTTATTACAACCCCCGAGGGTAATGTCAGGGTTTCAATAGGCAAAAATATTTACAGGATAAAGCACTCAAACATGGTTTCTGGCACTGTATATACTGTTTCTGCTGCTGACTGCTTATATATTGAGGTCCCAGGATCCTATGACAAGCTTATACCTTTTTTTATAGAATTAAGAATTAGATATTCAATAATAAATAACCACTAAAACAAAATGCCTAATGATATATTTGGCCATACAAGGCATGAAGATCACAGTGATGAGATTCTTATGCTTGATGTCAGAGTCAAAAAATTAAGAAGTGATTTACAAGCTTTACAAACCACACTCAATGCCAGTCTTCAACTAGAAATTACAAATTTACAATCACAATGCATGGACCCTCTTCTTAAAATTGACTCAGAACTCAAATTGCTGCTTCACAAATATACTGACGTGGCCACATTAGATAATTTTCAAAGTTTAGAAGAGGCTGTAGCAGCTCTTCAAGCCAAATTTAAGACCCAGGCCACCAACTCTGAGCAATTGAAACAACAATTAGAAGAGCAGATAAATAATGTCCAGACACAGCTCCAAACAATTGTCAAAAGCATAAAATCACAAGAAGATTTTGATCTAGTGATTTCCACTCTAAAAGAACAGATTCAATCACTGGAGATTCCTAATCTGGACCCTCTGAACAATGCCATAGCCGAGGTTAAAGAAAAAATTGAGACACTTGAAAATTTTATGAACAACTTGCCATCTTCTGATGCTTTGAGTGCAATAACTCGGAGTGTTGCCAACATTAAGCTGCAACTTGAAACATATGAAGATTTTGGAAAAATTCAAAGTACCATAACCCATCTTGAGGGTACAATAGCAGCAGTGCAAAGTGATTTGACAAATGTACAAGAATCTCTAGAATCCCGCTTGCCTGGTATTGTACATACCCTTGCCAGTGTCCAGCAACAGATCACAAAACTTGAAAACCTCAACACTGAATCTGAGCTATCTCATTTTCATCACTTGATCGATGATATCCAAACAAAACTTGAAATTTTACAACAATCAACACCTACTCAGGCAGACATAGCCCTGCTCCAAGATGCTATGCAAAGTGTGGCTGATGCTTCTGAATTAAATAATGTAAAATTGGCACTTGAATTTTTGCGGAATACTGTATCAAATCTGCCTACATCACAGGAACTTAAAAATATTAAGAGAGCTGTGAATCGCATATTGAAATCAGAAGATATCAAGAATATCCAGACAGAGATCAAACAACTTACTCAGACAGTGGCCACTCTACCAACTAATCAACATATTAATGAACTGCATGCCCTGTTTGAGGATATCAGAAGACAAGTCCATGATCTTACTGCTCAAAATTCAAAATTGGCAGTTGTTGAAAATTTACAGCAAATTGTAGCTAATATCAAGCAACAGCTAGGAAGCATGGAATCCAACCAAGCAAATGCTCGGTCTGTTTTTGCCACCCAGCTACAAGAAATTGTGCAACAATACAAAAAACTTGTTGTGGACATAAAGATCAATCCAGGCCATGATGATGTTGTTAGGACTATCAATGAGCACCTTGAATCTGTAACAAGTAGATTGCTTACAGCAGAAAAAGAAATAACCGGCATAATCGAGAATCCTAAACATACAGTAATTCTTGAATTGTACAGTATCCCCAACAAAGAATATGATTCACCATTTACACCAGGTGGCAAAATATATATGCTGTCCCCTGCACAATTTTATTACCAATTTTTTGTTGGGGGCACACTTAGACCAATCAAGATCAAATATTGGCTACAACCACAGGCACACCACTACCCTACCTTATCAATAACAAATGCTGATAACAAAGCAAAAATCACCAGTGTAGAGTTAGAGGATTTTACAGATCCCAATTCATTAGAGACATCTTATGCTGAAGATGATGGCTCTCTGAAATTTAATATACAAATAGGAGACAAACTGTATTTAGAAAATCCTGTAGTATCAGCTGCTGAACACCCTATAGTTGCAATATTCTTGTTTACATATTATGTCTAGACAAATTATTGTTGATGAATTACACAGACAAGCCAGACATAATTATAAGAGACTGCCAGTGGTTACAAAAGGCATAGATGATTTATGGCAGTGTGACTTGGTTGAGATGGCAAGTGGACAGCTGAAAAACTTAGACAAGATCAACAAGGGCTACAAGTATCTACTCACTGTCATAGATACATTTTCAAAATTTGCCTGGGCTGTGCCACTCAAATCCAAGACTGGAAAATGTGTTACAGAAGCCTTCAAGACAATCATCAATCAGAGTGGAAGATCACCGCACTATCTGCAAACAGATAATGGCAAAGAATTCTATAATTCTGTGTTCCAACAATTTATTAAAAGCCAGTCAATACAACATTACTCGAGTTACAGTGATCTCAAGGCCTCAATTGTAGAAAGATTCAACAAAACCCTAAAAAATCATATGTATAAACAATTCACACTTCAAGGTAATTATAAATGGCTTAATATTCTTCCAGAACTTCTACATAAATATAACAACTCTGTCCATTCCACAATCAACATGAAACCCTCTGAGGTAACTTCATCTGATGAGCAAAAATTGATCAGTACTGTTTATTATCCTAGATACCAGCCAACAACAAGAAAAGCCAAATACAAGGTGGGTGATCAAGTAAAAATCAGCAAATATAAGCACTTATTCAAAAGAGGCTTTACAAGAAACTGGAGCACTGAATTATTTACAGTGGTTCAAGTTAAACCTGGGACCCTTAACACATATATAATAAAAGATCACCGAGGAGAAATTCTCAAAGGCAGGTTTTATGAAGAAGAACTCAGCAAAACTAAACAGCCTGACACATATCACATAGAAAAAATCATCCGCAGAAAAGGCAACAAGTTATTTGTCAAATGGCTAGGACTCCCAGAACACAGCTGGATCGATGCAGACAAAGTGATACTATGAACACCTGGGATGTTATAAAGAGGCTGCCAGAACCTGAACAGCAGATTAAGAGAAATGGCAAGTTGCTGCCTGATAATATTAGATGTCTTATTGTTGGTCCATCGGCTTGTGGTAAAACTACACTAATGATTGATAATTTTTTATTGGCACCCAACTGGTTAGATTGGAAAAACAGGCACTTGTATGTCTTCTCTAAGAGCTTGGAACAATTAAAATATCAGCAGCTGATGAAGCTATATGATGGACTGGATATAGCCACTTTTGAATCAGATGTTAAGCCACTCCATGACTGTCTCGATAATTCTGTTGTTGTGTTTGATGACATTATACTGGATAATCAAAACAAGGTTAGAAATTTCTTTACACAGGGCCGACACAAAAACATTGATTGCTTCTACCTGGCACAGACTTTTTCTAAAATACCGAAGCAACTGATCCGAGACAACAACAATTTTATATGTGTGTTTCATCAAGATCATACCAACCTCAAACACATACATGATGAATATGTAGGTGGGGACTTGAGCTACAATGATTTTTCCAAGTTTTGCAGTAGGTGCTGGAACCAGGACAGTTATGGGTTTGTCACAATTGATATGACAAGGAAACCCAATAGTGGCAAATACAGAAATAAAATCAACAATTTTCTAGACATTGAAACATATATAAATAACCATGAAAAGGCCAATCATTGATGATCCTAAATTAAGAGATTATGTTGTAAAAAGATTTAAGGGATGGAAATCAGAGAACCGAGGAATCTATGAACAACACAAGCAAACAGAACAGCCTATTATTGATGCTATTAGTGAATTAGGTAAAAATATCAAAACTGTTACAGAGCAAAATCAAAATTTGATCACAGAGCTTGTACCTGTAGCTGCTAGGAAAATATTAGATTATCCAATCACCCCACTTTCTAGTATTCATACACCTAGTCCTGTTGCTCCTCGAAGAATTGAAGCTACTCAGGATCCTATTGAATTGGGTCTTCTTGCTCAAAAATATTTAAGCACACCTAAAGACAACAAAGATGAGGTCTTTGGCTTATATGCTGACACAGAGCGTGATGGTAGCATCATACATAGAATTTACAATTTCAGAGTAACATTTATGGGAGATGATCTAATTGTATATTGAGAATCTCATCTTGGAGAAAGAGGTGGTTTTGTTAAATATCCTGGAACACCTGGATTGTGGGAACTGATGACTAGGAAAAGGCCTGGCAGCTATACAGATCAAGATTATGAGCACTACAAAGAAATATTAATAAAATCAGATGCTCTATACCAGAACAATGATCCCACACAAAAAAGAGTCAAGTCTAGCAGTGGAGCAAAATACAACAACTTAATCAAGCCCATATGGTCACAGATCAAGACAGGTAGTGGAATCAAACAATACAACACCCTGCCTAAAGAATTTGTGTGGGTTGATGATGTCAGGAAACTTGTAGATAGGTTGCTGGTGATAGCTGGGGAGGAAAATGCTGGCAACCACAATTTTTACAATGAAAAGGTTGGAATTATGGACATGATAAGCACCAAATTGTCTAATTTTATAGTGAATGACACTAAGGGCATTGGATATCTTATAAAAATTATTAATACTCTACCACCTAAATTTTGGAATATCTCTGAGGGTCGGGGGTTGGTTAATGACATTATAAACAAGCTGCCATTTGAACTACACATTCCAGGCTATCAGTATTGTGGTCCAGGCACAAAATTGGACCATAGATTAAACAGAGGTGATCCTGGTGTTAATCCCCTAGATGCTGCTTGTAGAGACCATGACATAGCATACAACACACATTCTGATCTTGACAAGAGACATGTTGCAGACAAGAAATTAGAAGAGGCTGCATTTGGTAGATTTGTAAGCAAAGATGCTTCTTTAAGTGAAAGAATAGCAGCATTGGGGACCACCATAGCTATGAACACGAAACAAAAACTGGGGTGGGGGCTGTAAATATGTATATAATAAACCTAGAATGAAGGCCAAGGGTGTTATGTATCAGATACCTTATGCAGGTCTTAAATCTCTTAAAACTATTGATAGTCTTTTAACCAAAAAGCAGCGCAAGAAAAAGCTCTTGTCTTGCCAAGGGCCATGGTATGAAATTATTACTTAGCACCCTCCAATTAAAAAGATTACAGCAATCCAGGAAAAAATCACATGTGGGTGGCTTCATATTTACTATCCCGGCCATCTTAGCAGCTTTGGGGGCTGTTGGGAGCTTGACTGGGGGATCAGCTGCTATAGCAAAAACAGTAATAGATGCCAAGAAGAATGAGGCAGAATTAGATGAATTGAAGCGCCATAATCTGGCCATGGAGAAACAAGGCAAAGGTGTTAAGAGAGCCATGAATAAGTTTAAAAAAAAACAAGAGCCGCTTACAAACCAAGATATTGAAGCTTTAATCAAGCCACTATGTATGTACTAAAAATGATTTTTTTCTAAAATGGTCATGCAACCACCATTGGATGGTTTGGTATGTAATGACCCTCATAGTGTAATTGTAAGTGTCAAAAGGGATGCGGACGCTGCTATTACCGTTAACTTTAAAGTAATAACAATTTATTCTTTGTTTTCCGGCGGCATCACCCGTCTCAATAATCCACCGATGGTCGTATGAAATCGTAAATAAAGGATTCCCGGATAACAATATTATGTCTGATTGATTTGTTGTTTTAAGTCCATTTTAATCTAAGGCTAATCGGGACTGGTCTACAGTTTAAAGTGGAATTACACATAAATAAAAGAAAACTATACATTTCATAATATTACCAGAAAACAAATAAAACCTTTTCCTGTTAAAACTAAGCAAGGCGTATCAGATCGGTATCATTTGTGAGGACTGCATCAATTCTATTTGATTGATGACTTTGCGAAACAGATCCTAAGAAAATACATGTGTCATCCATTTGATGGTCATTATCCCCTCCTGCCCCCCCAAACGTTAGTGCTGATTTATCTCGATTTTTACATTGTACTACCTCAACATGTGATCTCAGCTTCCACACACGCGTCTCTCGAATCGAACCAACCGTATGCAAAGGCATGCAACGTGGCACGCTCCTCCCGCTCCTCCCGTGCGAGATGCAAAGTATGAAAGGTACCCTAACAGCCACCCGCACCCCCCTTTGAAATTTACGACTAGTCATGCAGCCAGTAACCTCATGCGGTAACATGTGTCCGACCAGGGGCGCCTCAAAAGAATCAGAAATTATGTTTTGCCGCTATTGAATGAGGGCGCTACAAAAGGGGCGCCCCTGAGCGAGCGTACAAGCCAGACTCCACACCCAAAACCCTCCCGAACCGCCCACCACTCCCAGGATGAGATCACATGTGAGGAGTCCCCCTCCCCTTGCCAAACGCAGTGAACTCCAGATTTCATTTTGAATGTAAACGGACGACAAAGTTACGACATCAGACCTAACGCCTAACATATTATACCATCCAATACTCTCGCCAATGAATTTAAAACTACAGGGTGTCTGACCCTGGCCTCTTTTAGCGTCGACAGGGAAAAACATCCAAATAACTACAATGCTCTGCCTGAGAGATTTCTGTTGGCACCCTTCAATATTAACTATATGTATAGATGAGATCCCTTCCCTACGTTAAGTTAACCTCTCCCTTGACAACTGCCGAAGAACTTGGATTATATTTTTGTTACACAGAAAGGTTTAAGATGAGAAAAATTCCAAAATTTTCCAGGGGTTAATGTTCTCTTGGTACTCAGTGACTCGGAAGAGACAATCCCTTTGTCGAACTACCAATACGATGGCAGAAACCGATGACTGAAATACAATGAAGACGACACTAGGTTGGGTATATATCATATTTGGAATCTTTACATATTATACTCCCATATTATATTTAACATATCTTTGGTATAAATAGAAAGCTACGTATGCAGTGTTTGGAAATTTGGATATGTCATGAATCCGACAGAAATTTAGCAAACATGTAACAAACACTTTCAACGTTAGAAAAGTTCCCAGATTTGAACCGGCCGGGGATCGAACCTGGGACCATTAGGATGGTAGTCAGACGCGTTACCGACTGTTTTTTAAGTAAATACCCCCTACACGGAGGTATCCCCCACCATTCACACTTTTTTCACTTTTAAACTTTTCAACTTTTACAGTTTCTCATTTTTTCTTATCATCTGGACAAACACAAATACCCATGCCTTACTCGGGACTCGAACCCAGAACCCTTGGCGTTGTAGCGCGCTTTGCTAACCACTCCGCCACGGAGGTCGACAGCGACTGAGCCACCGCTGACAGTTCTACAAATGTTTATAAACCGGAAATGACTTCCGCTCGATGTCACTTTCAATTACACATAAATAAAAGAAAACTATACATTTGATAATATTACCAGAAAACAAATAAAACCTTTTCCTGTTAAAACTAAGCAAGGCGTATCACATCGGTATCATTTGTGAGGACTGCCTCAATTCTATTTGATTGATGACTTTGCGAAACAGATCCTAAGAAAATACATGTGTCATAACTCTGCCATGGTCATTCTCCCCTCCTGCTCCCCCCAAACGTTAGTGCTGATTTATCTCGATTTTTACATTGTACTACCTCAACATGTGATCTCAGCTTCCACACACGCGTCTCTCGAATCGAACCAACCGTATGCAAAGGCATGCAACGTGCCACGCTCCTCCCGTGCGAGAGGTTGCATTTGGTTGGTGCGTTTTGAAATGCAGAGTATGAAAGGTATCCTAACAGCACCCTCCCCCCTCCCTTTGAAATATACGACTAGTCATGCAGCCAGTAACCTCATGCGGTTGGGAACCGGTTATGCTCTCTCCCAGGAGTCTCTGGAGCAAGGTAACGAAAGCAAGTCCTCGAGAGGGCTCGACCAATGAAAGCGCGAAAGAGGAAGCGATTGCATGGAGCGTAAATGGGCGGCTGCAGCTACCAGCCGTTTCCAACAGCTCGAATTAATTTTCTCCACCACTCGCTTCCTACCCTTCTCTACCGTTATGCGCGACGCTGCTCTACAGACCGGTATGAAGCATAATTTCCCAACGGAAACATGTGTCCGACCAGGGGCGCCCTCAAAAGAATGAGAAATTATGTTTTGCCGCTATTGAATGAGAACGCTACAAAAGGGGCGCCCCTGAGCCAGCGTACAAGCTAGACTTCACACACCCAAAAACCCTCCCGCACCACCCCCCACTCCCAGGATGAGATCACATGTGAGGAGTTCCCCTCCCCTTGCCAAACCCAGTGAACTCCAGATTTCATTTTGAATGTAAAGGGACGACAAAGTTACGACATCAGACCTAACGCCTAACACATTATACCATCCAATACTCTCGCCAATGAATTTAAAACTACAGGGTGTCTGACCCTGGCCTCTTTTAGCGTCGACAGGGAAAAACATCCAAATAACTACAATGCTCTGCCTGAGAGATTTCTGTTGGCACCCTTCAATATTAACTATATGTATAGATGAGATCCCTTCCCTACGTTAAGTTAACCTCTCCCTTGACAACTGCCGAAGAACTTGGATTATATTTTTGTTACACAGAAAGGTTTAAGATGAGAAAAATTCCAAAATTTTCCAGGGGTTAATGTTCTCTTGGTACTCAGTGACTCGGAAGAGACAATCCCTTTGTCGAACTACCAATACGATGGCAGAAACCGATGACTGAAATACAATGAAGACGACACTAGGTTGGGTATATATCATATTTGGAATCTTTACATATTATACTCCCATATTATATTTAACATATCTTTGGTATAAATAGAAAGCTACGTATGCAGTGTTTGGAAATTTGGATATGTCATGAATCCGACAGAAATTTAGCAAACATGTAACAAACACTTTCAACGTTAGAAAAGTTCCCAGATTTGAACCGGCCGGGGATCGAACCTGGGACCATTAGGATGGTAGTCAGACGCGTTACCGACTGTTTTATAAGTAAATACCCCCTACACGGAGGTATCCCCCACCATTCACACTTTTTTCACTTTTAAACTTTTCAACTTTTACAGTTTCTCATTTTTTCTTATCATCTGGACAAACACAAATACCCATGCCTTACTCGGGACTCGAACCCAGAACCCTTGGCGTTGTAGCGCGCTTTGCTAACCACTCCGCCACGGAGGTCGACAGCGACTGAGCCACCGCTGACAGTTCTACAAATGTTTATAAACCGGAAATGACTTCCGCTCGATGTCACTTTCAATTACACATAAATAAAAGAAAACTATACATTTGATAATATTACCAGAAAACAAATAAAACCTTTTCCTGTTAAAACTAAGCAAGGCGTATCACATCGGTATCATTTGTGAGGACTACCTCAATTCTATTTGATTGATGACTTTGCGAAACAGATCCTAAGAAAATACATGTGTCATAACTCTGCCATGGTCATTCTCCCCTCCTGCTCCCCCCAAACGTTAGTGCTGATTTATCTCGATTTTTACATTGTACTACCTCAACATGTGATCTCAGCTTCCACACACGCGTCTCTCGAATCGAACCAACCGTATGCAAAGGCATGCAACGTGGCACGCTCCTCCCGCTCCTCCCGTGCGAGATGCAGAGTATGAAAGGTACCCTAACAGCCACCCGCACCCCCCTTTGAAATTTACGACTAGTCATGCAGCCAGTAACCTCATGCGGTAACATGTGTCCGACCAGGGCCGCCTCAAAAGAATCAGAAATTATGTTTTGCCGCTATTGAATGAGGGCGCTACAAAAGGGGCGCCCCTGAGCCAGCGTACAAGCCAGACTCCACACCCAAAACCCTCCCGCACCGCCCACCACTCCCAGGATGAGATCACATGTGAGGAGTCCCCCTCCCCTTGCCAAACCCAGTGAACTCCAGATTTCATTTTGAATGTAAACGGACGACAAAGTTACGACATCAGACCTAACGCCTAACATATTATACCATCCAATACTCTCGCCAATGAATTTAAATCTACAGGGTGTCTGAACCTGGCCTCTTTTAGCGTCGACAGGGAAAAACATCCAAATAACTACAATGCTCTGCCTGAGAGATTTCTGTTGGCACCCTTCAATATTAACTATATGTATAGATGAGATCCCTTCCCTACGTTAAGTTAACCTCTCCCTTGACAACTGCCGAAGAACTTGGATTATATTTTTGTTACACAGAAAGGTTTAAGATGAGAAAAATTCCAAAATTTTCCAGGGGTTAATGTTCTCTTGGTACTCAGTGACTCGGAAGAGACAATCCCTTTGTCGAACTACCAATACGATGGCAGAAACCGATGACTGAAATACAATGAAGACGACACTAGGTTGGGTATATATCATATTTGGAATCTTTACATATTATACTCCCATATTATATTTAACATATCTTTGGTATAAATAGAAAGCTACGTATGCAGTGTTTGGAAATTTGGATATGTCATGAATCCGACAGAAATTTAGCAAACATGTAACAAACACTTTCAACGTTAGAAAAGTTCCCAGATTTGAACCGGCCGGGGATCGAACCTGGGACCATTAGGATGGTAGTCAGACGCGTTACCGACTGTTTTTTAAGTAAATACCCCCTACACGGAGGTATCCCCCACCATTCACACTTTTTTCACTTTTAAACTTTTCAACTTTTACAGTTTCTCATTTTTTCTTATCATCTGGACAAACACAAATACCCATGCCTTACTCGGGACTCGAACCCAGAACCCTTGGCGTTGTAGCGCGCTTTGCTAACCACTCCGCCACGGAGGTCGACAGCGACTGAGCCACCGCTGACAGTTCTACAAATGTTTATAAACCGGAAATGACTTCCGCTCGATGTCACTTTCAATTACACATAAATAAAAGAAAACTATACATTTGATAATATTACCAGAAAACAAATAAAACCTTTTCCTGTTAAAACTAAGCAAGGCGTATCACATCGGTATCATTTGTGAGGACTACCTCAATTCTATTTGATTGATGACTTTGCGAAACAGATCCTAAGAAAATACATGTGTCATAACTCTGCCATGGTCATTCTCCCCTCCTGCTCCCCCCAAACGTTAGTGCTGATTTATCTCGATTTTTACATTGTACTACCTCAACATGTGATCTCAGCTTCCACACACGCGTCTCTCGAATCGAACCAACCGTATGCAAAGGCATGCAACGTGGCACGCTCCTCCCGCTCCTCCCGTGCGAGATGCAGAGTATGAAAGGTACCCTAACAGCCACCCGCACCCCCCTTTGAAATTTACGACTAGTCATGCAGCCAGTAACCTCATGCGGTAACATGTGTCCGACCAGGGCCGCCTCAAAAGAATCAGAAATTATGTTTTGCCGCTATTGAATGAGGGCGCTACAAAAGGGGCGCCCCTGAGCCAGCGTACAAGCCAGACTCCACACCCAAAACCCTCCCGCACCGCCCACCACTCCCAGGATGAGATCACATGTGAGGAGTCCCCCTCCCCTTGCCAAACCCAGTGAACTCCAGATTTCATTTTGAATGTAAACGGACGACAAAGTTACGACATCAGACCTAACGCCTAACATATTATACCATCCAATACTCTCGCCAATGAATTTAAAACTACAGGGTGTCTGACCCTGGTCTCTTTTAGCGTCGACAGGGAAAAACATCCAAATAACTACAATGCTCTGCCTGAGAGATTTCTGTTGGCACCCTTCAATATTAACTATATGTATAGATGAGATCCCTTCCCTACGTTAAGTTAACCTCTCCCTTGACAACTGCCGAAGAACTTGGATTATATTTTTGTTACACAGAAAGGTTTAAGATGAGAAAAATTCCAAAATTTTCCAGGGGTTAATGTTTTCTTGGTACTCAGTGACTCGGAAGAGACAATCCCTTTGTCGAACTACCAATACGATGGCAGAAACCGATGACTGAAATACAATGAAGACGACACTAGGTTGGGTATATATCATATTTGGAATCTTTACATATTATACTCCCATATTATATTTAACATATCTTTGGTATAAATAGAAAGCTACGTATGCAGTGTTTGGAAATTTGGATATGTCATGAATCCGACAGAAATTTAGCAAACATGTAACAAACACTTTCAACGTTAGAAAAGTTCCCAGATTTGAACCGGCCGGGGATCGAACCTGGGACCATTAGGATGGTAGTCAGACGCGTTACCGACTGTTTTTTAAGTAAATACCCCCTACACGGAGGTATCCCCCACCATTCACACTTTTTTCACTTTTAAACTTTTCAACTTTTACAGTTTCTCATTTTTTCTTATCATCTGGACAAACACAAATACCCATGCCTTACTCGGTACTCGAACCCAGAACCCTTGGCGTTGTAGCGCGCTTTGCTAACCACTCCGCCACGGAGGTCGACAGCGACTGAGCCACCGCTGACAGTTCTACAAATGTTTATAAACCGGAAATGACTTCCGCTCGATGTCACTTTCAATTACACATAAATAAAAGAAAACTATACATTTGATAATATTACCAGAAAACAAATAAAACCTTTTCCTGTTAAAACTAAGCAAGGCGTATCACATCGGTATCATTTGTGAGGACTACCTCAATTCTATTTGATTGATGACTTTGCGAAACAGATCCTAAGAAAATACATGTGTCATAACTCTGCCATGGTCATTCTCCCCTCCTGCTCCCCCCAAACGTTAGTGCTGATTTATCTCGATTTTTACATTGTACTACCTCAACATGTGATCTCAGCTTCCACACACGCGTCTCTCGAATCGAACCAACCGTATGCAAAGGCATGCAACGTGGCACGCTCCTCCCGCTCCTCCCGTGCGAGATGCAGAGTATGAAAGGTACCCTAACAGCCACCCGCACCCCCCTTTGAAATTTACGACTAGTCATGCAGCCAGTAACCTCATGCGGTAACATGTGTCCGACCAGGGGCGCCTCAAAAGAATCAGAAATTATGTTTTGCCGCTATTGAATGAGGGCGCTACAAAAGGGGCGCCCCTGAGCCAGCGTACAAGCCAGACTCCACACCCAAAACCCTCCCGCACCGCCCACCACTCCCAGGATGAGATCACATGTGAGGAGTCCCCCTCCCCTTGCCAAACCCAGTGAACTCCAGATTTCATTTTGAATGTAAACGGACGACAAAGTTACGACATCAGACCTAACGCCTAACATATTATACCATCCAATACTCTCGCCAATGAATTTAAATCTACAGGGTGTCTGACCCTGGCCTCTTTTAGCGTCGACAGGGAAAAACATCCAAATAACTACAATGCTCTGCCTGAGAGATTTCTGTTGGCACCCTTCAATATTAACTATATGTATAGATGAGATCCCTTCCCTACGTTAAGTTAACCTCTCCCTTGACAACTGCCGAAGAACTTGGATTATATTTTTGTTACACAGAAAGGTTTAAGATGAGAAAAATTCCAAAATTTTCCAGGGGTTAATGTTCTCTTGGTACTCAGTGACTCGGAAGAGACAATCCCTTTGTCGAACTACCAATACGATGGCAGAAACCGATGACTGAAATACAATGAAGACGACACTAGGTTGGGTATATATCATATTTGGAATCTTTACATATTATACTCCCATATTATATTTAACATATCTTTGGTATAAATAGAAAGCTACGTATGCAGTGTTTGGAAATTTGGATATGTCATGAATCCGACAGAAATTTAGCAAACATGTAACAAACACTTTCAACGTTAGAAAAGTTCCCAGATTTGAACCGGCCGGGGATCGAACCTGGGACCATTAGGATGGTAGTCAGACGCGTTACCGACTGTTTTTTAAGTAAATACCCCCTACACGGAGGTATCCCCCACCATTCACACTTTTTTCACTTTTAAACTTTTCAACTTTTACAGTTTCTCATTTTTTCTTATCATCTGGACAAACACAAATACCCATGCCTTACTCGGGACTCGAACCCAGAACCCTTGGCGTTGTAGCGCGCTTTGCTAACCACTCCGCCACGGAGGTCGACAGCGACTGAGCCACCGCTGACAGTTCTACAAATGTTTATAAACCGGAAATGACTTCCGCTCGATGTCACTTTCAATTACACATAAATAAAAGAAAACTATACATTTGATAATATTACCAGAAAACAAATAAAACCTTTTCCTGTTAAAACTAAGCAAGGCGTATCACATCGGTATCATTTGTGAGGACTACCTCAATTCTATTTGATTGATGACTTTGCGAAACAGATCCTAAGAAAATACATGTGTCATAACTCTGCCATGGTCATTCTCCCCTCCTGCTCCCCCCAAACGTTAGTGCTGATTTATCTCGATTTTTACATTGTACTACCTCAACATGTGATCTCAGCTTCCACACACGCGTCTCTCGAATCGAACCAACCGTATGCAAAGGCATGCAACGTGGCACGCTCCTCCCGCTCCTCCCGTGCGAGATGCAGAGTATGAAAGGTACCCTAACAGCCACCCGCACCCCCCTTTGAAATTTACGACTAGTCATGCAGCCAGTAACCTCATGCGGTAACATGTGTCCGACCAGGGCCGCCTCAAAAGAATCAGAAATTATGTTTTGCCGCTATTGAATGAGGGCGCTACAAAAGGGGCGCCCCTGAGCCAGCGTACAAGCCAGACTCCACACCCAAAACCCTCCCGCACCGCCCACCACTCCCAGGATGAGATCACATGTGAGGAGTCCCCCTCCCCTTGCCAAACCCAGTGAACTCCAGATTTCATTTTGAATGTAAACGGACGACAAAGTTACGACATCAGACCTAACGCCTAACATATTATACCATCCAATACTCTCGCCAATGAATTTAAAACTACAGGGTGTCTGACCCTGGTCTCTTTTAGCGTCGACAGGGAAAAACATCCAAATAACTACAATGCTCTGCCTGAGAGATTTCTGTTGGCACCCTTCAATATTAACTATATGTATAGATGAGATCCCTTCCCTACGTTAAGTTAACCTCTCCCTTGACAACTGCCGAAGAACTTGGATTATATTTTTGTTACACAGAAAGGTTTAAGATGAGAAAAATTCCAAAATTTTCCAGGGGTTAATGTTTTCTTGGTACTCAGTGACTCGGAAGAGACAATCCCTTTGTCGAACTACCAATACGATGGCAGAAACCGATGACTGAAATACAATGAAGACGACACTAGGTTGGGTATATATCATATTTGGAATCTTTACATATTATACTCCCATATTATATTTAACATATCTTTGGTATAAATAGAAAGCTACGTATGCAGTGTTTGGAAATTTGGATATGTCATGAATCCGACAGAAATTTAGCAAACATGTAACAAACACTTTCAACGTTAGAAAAGTTCCCAGATTTGAACCGGCCGGGGATCGAACCTGGGACCATTAGGATGGTAGTCAGACGCGTTACCGACTGTTTTTTAAGTAAATACCCCCTACACGGAGGTATCCCCCACCATTCACACTTTTTTCACTTTTAAACTTTTCAACTTTTACAGTTTCTCATTTTTTCTTATCATCTGGACAAACACAAATACCCATGCCTTACTCGGGACTCGAACCCAGAACCCTTGGCGTTGTAGCGCGCTTTGCTAACCACTCCGCCACGGAGGTCGACAGCGACTGAGCCACCGCTGACAGTTCTACAAATGTTTATAAACCGGAAATGACTTCCGCTCGATGTCACTTTCAATTACACATAAATAAAAGAAAACTATACATTTGATAATATTACCAGAAAACAAATAAAACCTTTTCCTGTTAAAACTAAGCAAGGCGTATCACATCGGTATCATTTGTGAGGACTACCTCAATTCTATTTGATTGATGACTTTGCGAAACAGATCCTAAGAAAATACATGTGTCATAACTCTGCCATGGTCATTCTCCCCACCTGCTCCCCCCAAACGTTAGTGCTGATTTATCTCGATTTTTACATTGTACTACCTCAACATGTGATCTCAGCTTCCACACACGCGTCTCTCGAATCGAACCAACCGTATGCAAAGGCATGCAACGTGGCACGCTCCTCCCGCTCCTCCCGTGCGAGATGCAGAGTATGAAAGGTACCCTAACAGCCACCCGCACCCCCCTTTGAAATTTACGACTAGTCATGCAGCCAGTAACCTCATGCGGTAACATGTGTCCGACCAGGGGCGCCTCAAAAGAATCAGAAATTATGTTTTGCCGCTATTGAATGAGGGCGCTACAAAAGGGGCGCCCCTGAGCCAGCGTACAAGCCAGACTCCACACCCAAAACCCTCCCGCACCGCCCACCACTCCCAGGATGAGATCACATGTGAGGAGTCCCCCTCCCCTTGCCAAACCCAGTGAACTCCAGATTTCATTTTGAATGTAAACGGACGACAAAGTTACGACATCAGACCTAACGCCTAACATATTATACCATCCAATACTCTCGCCAATGAATTTAAAACTACAGGGTGTCTGACCCTGGTCTCTTTTAGCGTCGACAGGGAAAAACATCCAAATAACTACAATGCTCTGCCTGAGAGATTTCTGTTGGCACCCTTCAATATTAACTATATGTATAGATGAGATCCCTTCCCTACGTTAAGTTAACCTCTCCCTTGACAACTGCCGAAGAACTTGGATTATATTTTTGTTACACAGAAAGGTTTAAGATGAGAAAAATTCCAAAATTTTCCAGGGGTTAATGTTCTCTTGGTACTCAGTGACTCGGAAGAGACAATCCCTTTGTCGAACTACCAATACGATGGCAGAAACCGATGACTGAAATACAATGAAGACGACACTAGGTTGGGTATATATCATATTTGGAATCTTTACATATTATACTCCCATATTATATTTAACATATCTTTGGTATAAATAGAAAGCTACGTATGCAGTGTTTGGAAATTTGGATATGTCATGAATCCGACAGAAATTTAGCAAACATGTAACAAACACTTTCAACGTTAGAAAAGTTCCCAGATTTGAACCGGCCGGGGATCGAACCTGGGACCATTAGGATGGTAGTCAGACGCGTTACCGACTGTTTTTTAAGTAAATACCCCCTACACGGAGGTATCCCCCACCATTCACACTTTTTTCACTTTTAAACTTTTCAACTTTTACAGTTTCTCATTTTTTCTTATCATCTGGACAAACACAAATACCCATGCCTTACTCGGGACTCGAACCCAGAACCCTTGGCGTTGTAGCGCGCTTTGCTAACCACTCCGCCACGGAGGTCGACAGCGACTGAGCCACCGCTGACAGTTCTACAAATGTTTATAAACCGGAAATGACTTCCGCTCGATGTCACTTTCAATTACACATAAATAAAAGAAAACTATACATTTGATAATATTACCAGAAAACAAATAAAACCTTTTCCTGTTAAAACTAAGCAAGGCGTATCACATCGGTATCATTTGTGAGGACTACCTCAATTCTATTTGATTGATGACTTTGCGAAACAGATCCTAAGAAAATACATGTGTCATAACTCTGCCATGGTCATTCTCCCCTCCTGCTCCCCCCAAACGTTAGTGCTGATTTATCTCGATTTTTACATTGTACTACCTCAACATGTGATCTCAGCTTCCACACACGCGTCTCTCGAATCGAACCAACCGTATGCAAAGGCATGCAACGTGCCACGCTCCTCCCGTGGCGAGAGGTTGCATTTGGTTGGTGCGTTTTGAAATGCAGAGTATGAAAGGTACCCAAACAGCCACCCGTCCCCCCCTTTGAAATTTACGACTAGTCATGCAGCCAGTAACCTCATGCGGTTGGGAACCGGTTATACTCTCTCCCAGGAGTCTCGGCCAATGAACGCGCGAAAGGGGAAGCGATTGCATGGGCGGCTGCAGCTACCAGCAGTTTCCAACAGTTCCAATTAATTTTCTCCACCACTCGCTTCCTACCCTTCTCTACCGTTATGCGCGACGCTGCTCTGCAGACCGGCATGAAGCATAATTTCCCAACGGTAACATGTGTCCGACCAGGGGAGCCTCAAAAGAATCAGAAATTATGTTTTGCCGCTATTGAATGAGGACGCTACAAAATGGGCGCCCCTGAGCCAGCGTACAAGCTTGACTTCCACACCCAAAACCCTCCCGCACCTCCCGCCACTCCCAGGATGAGATCACATGTGAGGAGTCCCCCTCCCCTTGCCAAACCCAGTGAACTCCAGATTTCATTTTGAATGTAAACGGACGACAAAGTTACGACATCAGACCTAACGCCTAACACATTATACCATCCAATACTCTCGCCAATGAATTTAAAACTACAGGGTGTCTGACCCTGGGAGGGGAAAACATCCAAATAACTACAATGCTCTGCCTGAGGGAGGTTTCTGTTGGCACCCTTCAATATTAACTATATGTATAGATGAGATCCTCTCCCTACATTAAGTTAACCTCTCCCTTGACAACTGCCGAAGAACTTGGATTATGTTTTTGTTGCACAGAAAGGTTTAAGATGAGAAAAATTCCAAAATTTTCCAGGGGTTAATGTTCTCTTGGTACTCAGTGACTCGGAAGAGACAATCCCTTTGTCGAAGTACCAATACGATGGCAGAAACCGATGACTGAAATACAATGAAGACTATACTAGGTTGGGTATGTATCATATCTGGAATCTTTAGATATTACACTCCCATATTATATTTAACATATCTTTGGTATAAATAGAAAGCCACCTATGCAGTGTTTCGAAATTTGGTTATGTCATGAATCCGACATAAATTTATCAAACATGAAACAAACAACAAGCAAGGAAGAAAAACCTATTCTCACCCGCCAATCAGCATTACTGTTTACCTCAATTAATCTGATTTTTAAATTGCACGACCTGAACATGTGACCTATGGAAGATTCCGGACAGAAGCGACACAGATACGTAAAATGTGTCGATGCAATGAAGACGAGTGCATTGATGGTAAATATCCAAAACTCACTCCTAGCAACATATTACGGGAAATCTTTAATATTCCGTTACTCGACGAAAGGAGGCAAACAAGTCAAATAACTTTCCTCTCCAAGCTTATTAATAGTAAAATAGATTATTTTAATCTGTTGTCGAATTTAAATTTTTATGTACCAAACTGTATGCCCAGAACTGACCTCTTTCAAATCCCCCTTGGAAGAACCAAAATGGCCGACGCTGAACCCATTAGGAGAATGTGAAAGTTATTTAATTCAGTTTCTAAGACTAAGGCCAGTAACATTATATCTATTCGCTGAATTTCTGTATGTTTTGTTTTGGTGGCCGCGGTGGCTCAGTCGGTAACGCGTCTGACTGCCATGCTCAAGGTCCCGGGTTCGATCCCCGGCCGGTTCAAATCCGTGAACTTTTCTAACGTTGGAAGCGGCTCCGGCGCCCACCCAGCGTCGAATGACATTTGTACCTGGGGGAAACCCTGGGGGGTAAAGGCGGTCAGGGGCGTGATGTTGATCACATCACCCCCCACTCACGACCGGATCAAGAAAGTGTGGGGCGTTACCCCCTCACCCCCTATACGCCTTCACGGCGTGGTGCTAATCACAGGGGAGAACTTTATCTTTTTTTTTTTTTTTACCTTTTTGTTTTGTTCGTTGAATTTTGGTTTTCGTTCAGCTTGTAAGGTTATATCCAAAGTTTAGCGTAATTTATTATTGTATTATCTCTGTGTTCCTTTGTGTCTATAATCTAATAATTAAATTATTCTCATAATTGTTCTTAGATGTA
Organism: Lepisma saccharinum; assembly: GCF_977018435.1. Lineage (NCBI taxonomy): Eukaryota > Metazoa > Arthropoda > Insecta > Zygentoma > Lepismatidae > Lepisma > Lepisma saccharinum. The sequence continues at coordinate 67,428,966 of NC_139240.1, forward strand.
AAATGTATATTGCGTCATTCATATTTCTTGTTAATTTCCTTAGTTATGTTCTTGTTTATGTAAAGGTGTCACTCCATATTGAACAATTGGGCAAGCGCCTGTTGTGTTTAAATTAAATAAATAATACTAAAATATGCAGAAAGATTCGTATGGCATTTGAATATAGAGTCCACGAGGCCTCGATACTTGTCACATGCGATCAGATACACGCTTAGCCCACTTTGATGTGGCGATATTTTAAAAACGAAATTCTAAAAAGAAACTACTTTGTTGCGACATAGATTTCAGACTGTGTGAATTACCTTGTATCCAGAATTAAGACTTGGAACTAGCCTCTTTGAAGGTCCTGAATGGCTGTCCTTGTTCGCGCTGAGGCCCTGTAGCTGTTACGGCTTATATTAGTTGGGACTTCCTTGCGTGCCAGGCTTCCTAATTGTCACTTCGCTGATTTGACACTCTGGGCAATTTTAATTTAGGACTGAATGTTGCCAGCAGTGTTGGCACACGGGGACACTTTGCTATTACTTTGCTCCTTGGGTCGTACTTGTGTGTGGTAGACAAGTGCTAGATTCACAAAGGACGCCTCCCCCATTCCCTCCATTATATACTAGAGTCCATTGTAGGTATCGATGTCACCAAACTATATCCAACACCAATATAAACAAACAAAGGTGCATTGTCATGGTATCATCAACTGTAATTTGACAACAGACAAAAATGCCCCGAAACGTATGCTCTCTTGCGATTGTTGTTAAACAAGAATGATTCAAGCATTTATAGTTATGAACACAACAATTTTAAAATTTCGAATTTTACTTTATCTTTTTGTGGCAAATGTGCTTTTTATGTTCCCTGTAGGTTGAAATAAAGGACAGAGGGTTGACTTCTGGTTTCCCTCTCTGCTCCAAGAGCCGACCTCGTGGCAGAGTGATTAGCATGGCGCGCTACGAAGCCAGCTGCTCGAGTCCCGGCGTGTGTCCCTACACAAATTTAATTATATTATCACTCATCCTCCTCGTCTCGATTAACCAAAAGTGGCAGAACAGCAATGTAAAATAACCTAATCAATCAATAAATGTGTGGTTCAATGTGCGGTAAATATCCGATAAGGCCCGAACACTTCTCACTCGTTTATCTCGTTAATTTTATCATTGATACTTACCTATTCTGCATTGAGGATTATTCTTTAAGGTGACGTTATGCCTTTTTCCATAAAATAGAGTCAACTTTTCATATTAGGAGTCATTATTTGTCTTCCTTGTTCTGCTTGGGTAACAGACAATTAGGTGTGCACTCGTCATGGATCATCGCGCGTCGTGCTTGTGTTTTGTCGATTTGAAGTGGGTATGCAGTGTTTCAACCTTCTTATCCTAAAAATACCTACTTTCGTGTTCATTATGTCATCACAAACCATTGACGGATAGTCCCAAAACTTATTCACGACAGCCCCATGGACCATTGACGTATAGCCCCAAAAAACATTCACGATAGCCCCACGAACCATTTCCGGCAAGGTTAGGTTAGGTTGGGTTAGGTTATTTAAGCATAGTTAAAAAAAAATCTCGTAAAAAAAGCCATATTTGGAAACACTGGCGAGACCGCGTGACTTTCGACGCTCGCGCCATCTGCACGTACATAATGGAAACAACGGCATAATGTTACAGAAAATGCAAGTTCCTTACGTAACAAGTGATTATTTCTTGTTCTGCAGCATTATATGGTGAAGTTTTCAGTTTCCGCGAAAGAAAATACCTCGAAGAACTTTTACAATGCTACAGAAACTGATTTCAGTAAGTAGTTTCTCCTGTAAATTTGAAGAAATCCGTTCCGGCAATATCGGATATTTACCCAATGGACCTTGTAGACTACCATAGGGTGCTCGTCGCTATGTGAAGTACGTATGCATTACGTCATCTGGGAGGATCGGGTTTGACGGTGCTCGTTGCTATGTGCAGTAAGTTTGGTGCGGGGTACATTTAGCTACTAACACGTCGCAAAAATCGGAACAAGCAGGTTATTGATTTTGTAGCGTTCGATTTATTTTTATTGTATTTTTGTACTTGTAGACTGCAATCATGTCTAATTGTGCTGTAGCAAGCTATGAAAACTATAACCAGGAAACTAAAGGAACTGACATAAAATATCATAGATTTCCAGTCGATAATTGCGTAAGTAAACAGTGGATTCATGCTTGAAATGTAAAAAATGCAAGTGTGCAGTGCCAATTATTGTGAAGAAGACTATGTGCAAGATCTGAAAGCAGAATTCTGTATTTTCCACCAAAGAACATGCTGAAGCCAACTGCAGTGCCATCGCTAAAATTACACCCAATTTAAGAAATTTACCTCCTTTAGTACCAAAAAATCGAGTAAGACGTGCCCTAAACAAGCTAAAGACTATGCTGCCAGAAAAGAGAAAAATATATATAGACACAAACTGCAAGCAATGTTTCGTAGTTGGAAAACGTATTCGATCGTTTACAAAGGAGAAACACACGTCTGCATTCAGAAGCAAATAAATTAAAGATTGCAAACAACCTCTATCAACCTGCTTTAACTAAATAAAGAAGTTCAAAATCTAAAACGTAACCTAACCGACAGTACCACAAGAAAAGTCATCAATATCTTGAAAATGTGTTCATCTAGTGCGAAGTACGTAGTGAGCCTAACTGATTTGTTATGTACATTTTATGTAAGTCGGATTTATAATTACTAAAAAATTCATTTATTTAACATAAACCGATGTTGACCGTGATTTGTATGTTCACATTATTGTGAAAAACGTTGTCGAAAATGTGCATTTCGAAGATCGCGTACTAACTTCCACTCTATTGGAAATTAAATTCACTTAGGACATCTTCAATTCGAGTTAACATAGAGTTGTATGAGTGAATATTACACCCATCATTGAAATTTTTGCAACTTTATTCAATTTTCGTATTTCACAAATACATTGTAAATAATTTTGTACCCTTGTACTCAATATAAACCAATGGATGTTACATTATTTCTTTGTAGTACATTTCTGTCAAAAAGAGCAAGATCTAAGATTAGTGTAATGCAAGTTTACAAATGTGTGTCGCATATCAGCCTTGGAGTATATTTTCCGGTTATACAACTCAGACACACATGGAAATGGAAATGAAAAATCTGCAGACAAAGTCCTTTAACGAATAATAATTCGTACACTTGCACAGTCAATCATTGTGAGTTCATTTAACTTTTCTCCTTTATTGTTTAATTAAACTAAGAACTAAGAGATTTTCATCGAAATTCTCAAAGCGTTTCATTTACCGTATGATCATAAATCTATTTCAATAGGCTTGAATTTAGTAGGTTAAGACATTTAAGTTTGATGTTCCTAGCACTCATCAAGTATTTAGAGTAGGTTAAGATAGTTAAATTAGTACTTGTACACTTTGGCTCGTCTTCTGCACGCGTTTGCATGTAAAGTTCTTAATACGAAACAATACTTTTCAGAACTATGACAAGGATAACTTACAGCCAAATTTTGAACCACAGAAATTTTAAATATCTGCAAATTACAAACTGGAATTGCGTTTTCAAAGTCTGAAACTACTATCTTACAAACTATTTCGTCATTCTTCCTCCACATAAAACTTTCAAAAAAAAAAAAAAAAATTGCATGTGGAACTTTGATCCGTAAATTATTGTACAGTAAATAAATATATGAAGAAGGTTGGGGATTCTTTCGAATTCAGAGTAAGTTTCAAATGCAGAGTAAAATTTTTATCTAGATTGTATATTGCATCTTTCACTTGATAATTTGAAAAATAAAGTTACAGTATGGAGAACGGTAAAGATTGGATTTTAAGTATATCAGTATAATGCAGGGGCGGCGCGTGCCTTTTCAGTCAGGCAGGGCACATTTTTCTTTTGGGGTGGGGAGGGGGTGCAGTTTACCTCTATATTCCTCTTTAAGGTTTTTGAGGGGAGTTCATTGATATGGAGTAAGTAAATTGTTCGAACAATTTGGAATAAAATTAACATTCTGATCAAGATATCTCTCCAAAGAGCATTAAATACTCACTACGTAGGAATACGAAAAATCAGCAACATATGGAACAAATTACATGAATAAAAAAAAAAAAACTCGAATACTGACGTCGGAACCCTATACGCTTGCAGTAACTAAACTTTGGGTAGATACTGGAATGATTAGAAAAATGTTACACTGCAGTTTCTCTTCCATTGTCAATGAATTGAAAGGCGTAGATATTAAAGTTTCTACATGATTCAATGTCATATTCACCAAGTATCCACTAATATCAATGACTAACTAGGAAGATGATGCAGCGTTAACTTCAGTTACAACACTTTACATTGGCCATGTACCCCCAAAAAGTTCGTTTATACTTACGAAGATATTCTGCATGTCAAGTTGCTGGAACACAGACACAATTACACAAAAAAATAAACACGTACAGTAACTATAAAATCGCGAAAAACTAATTATTTCATAAGCGACCAATACGCACAGACGGAACGCAACGCAAACTCACACACTAACTCAAATCCAAATCCGTATTACAATGGGAAGAAAGGAGGATCTTTTTAAAAATAAAGGAACTAGTTTGTGCAATAAAAAGTGTTGTCAACTTTTCAGGTCGCCGGAACAAGCGCGAAGAAAAGCATTCGAGGGATTTTTTACTATCTTATTGCTGCAGGCTGGAAGAACGAATGAACTGCCTGCCAAGCGTTGGAAACACTGAACGGTGAAGGAGGCAAACATGAATAAAAAACTATACAAAACCCATAGATCATCCTGGCATAGGAATTTTTCGAATTCAAAATGGTGCTACTACAGGTTGACAGACATGGTGGGATGCTTCGTTTTTGGCGCAGCCCTTTGACCTACTTTTGAAATGACTTACGACATTTTTCCTATAAGGCTGTCTCCCCTTACGATGTTTTCCTCTAAGGCAGAGATCGTCTGTCAATGGGCCCTCAGTGTAATCTACTACGACCTAATACTAACTTTATTTTTATGTTTCGCGGCTGTTTTATTGCAGTGACGAACTAAAAGAGCGGAAAAAAAGGCTCTGAAAGGTGAGTGTCAAAAAAACGTACTTTCAAGTATGCATGCTCCAGTAATGTAACTTTCTAAAAACATGTGCCGTCCATGTTTCTATATCGTGAGGCGTTTCTGCGATGATGGCTTTTATATGCGGCTGTGAATGAAGTTCTACTTTTAGAAGCAATAATGCTGTAACGCGGAAGAAAGGATATAGGATTCTTGCAGTGATATGGCTGCATCAAAACAACTGCTTTTTTTTATTCACCAGTTTCATCTGTTTCTGCGGTGATGTGATTGTTAAGTCATCCAACAACAGCTCTTAATAATGGTCGCGGATTGCTATATCCAGATTGTCGTTGCATCTGCGGAAATATATAGATACTCAATCTCTCGTAAACATTCTGTACAACTAAAATTATGTTCAATTCGTCCTCTTTATTTCTCAAAATTTAAATTTCTGTATGCATCTCGTAAGGAAATGTGAGTCCATATAAAATGTTCAATTTGATGCATCCATCTAATTGGTAAATAACCTCTGGATATTTATTCTTCTTCTATTCCTTGGAGAATGGATTCCCAGGACCAGTTTCAAAACGACGTGCTACATGCTCAAAGTATTGTAAAATCTGATGACAGCAAACTGTCTAGAATCTTTCTTGAATACACAATTCATTTCAAATCGTTCGTCAGTTCTTTCAAACGTCTAATAGATTCGTAGCATTCGCAACCAGCATCATCTTTCGAAGGCACCGATTTTTTTGGTCTGATGCCTTTATTGTCCATGATTCAACACCGTGCATGAGAGGGCATCCCCGATTGCTTGTAATCAATGGGTCCTGGGTTCGATACCCGGTGGAGGCACTTAGTTGTTCGGATCCTACTTTAAATTGTAGTCCCGATTAGCCTTTCTGTACCAGTCGACCTCGTGACGTAGTGGTTAGCACCAATTAATTGATTTTGTTTATTTTATTTTTTTTCCGCCACTTTTGGCTAAACGCGAAGATGAGTATGTGATGATGATGAAATTAATGAAGGGACACCACAAATAACACCCATGCCCAGGCCAGGATTTGAACCTGGGACCCCTGCCTCAACGCTGTTGATTTCCGGTTCAGTGGTTAGCACATGATAACTTATTTGAACCAGTTTAAAAATTCAAATACTTAGGAGTAATATTAACAAATGAAAATTATATTAAAGAGGATATAAAATAAAAAAGTAGGCTTAAAATTTAGGAAATGTATGTTACTTCTCTCTAAGAAACTTATAGTTAAAATATACAAAACAGTAATTTTTTGCCTGTTGTATTATATGGATGTGAAACTTGGCCTGTCATATTGAAAGAGGAACATAAAATTTAGAGTATTTGAAAATAAGATCGTTAGGAAAATATTTGGATCTCAAAGGAGTGAGAAGATAGGTGAGTGGAGAAGGTTACATAATTTAGAACTACATAAATTTATATTCATGTCCAGATATTATTAGATTAATTAAATCAAGAAGACTTAGGTGGACAGGTCATGTGGCATGAATGGGAGAGGAAAAAGGAGTTTACAGGATTCTTGTTGGGAGACCTGATGGTAAGAGACCTGTAGGAAAACTAAAAACGAAGATGGAAGGACAATATTTGGGATGGACCTAACGGAAATTTTGGTAGAGATGGAAAAGAGTATATAGATTTTTCTCAAGTTAGGGGCAGATGGAAGGCCTGTGTTGATGCAGCCATGAACCTTTGGGTTTGAGAAGGCTAGAGAGTTAGTTAGTTAGTTATGAAAGCACATGCCACTATAAAAAAAATACAATCCCTGACAAAAAAAATGAATTAAAAAAAAATGAAATTTATTTCCATATAATGAACTTCAACCTATACAATTGAACATTTTTTTTTAATTTTGCAGGATTTAAATGAAACAGACGTAAATAGGAATAGGAAACACGTACGTAATGCAATAGAATCAGCAGTTAAATAAAGTATAAATCAAGAAAAAGTAAGCCATGGTTCGCATAACCTAATAGAAATAGATTGATTGATGCACAGTAAGGCTAATCGGGCCTGGACCTGTAGTTTAAAGTGGGATCCCAACCACTACATGCCTCCACCAGGGATCGAACCCGGAATACCTTGATTACAAGGCGACGACGCTACCACTGCGCCATCGGGGAGGCACTAATAGAAATAGACTTAGGCGGTTAAAGAACAGCAAGTTTTAGAAGATTACTTGAAAAGTAAAATTATAAAAATATCAGAGGTGCAAATGAATTGAGAAAGGGGTGGCAACATAAAGTAAACTTGATATAAAATGGCTGACTATTTTAAATGTATGGAAGAACTACTTTAATGACGTTTTAAATGTTCATGTAGGAGATCAATCAGAAATAAATTAAGTACGCACAGCAGAATTTAACTTGAATGAAGTCAAAGATGCCAAAGAGATAAATTAGTCGAGAAGAAACTTGTTAATATGTCTGACAAATGTACAATTCATGATGGATTAAAAAAAAAGAAGATGCATTATCTCCATTGCTTTTTTTAAATTTTGTCTTAGAATGTGCTTCTAGGAAGGTAAAAGAAACTAACGAAGTAGTGTTAGCATATGCAGATGATGTAGACTTACTGGGGAATGATGTAAATACAATTAAGAATAATGCTAAAATATTTTTTCAAAGCAGCTAAAGAGATAGGTTTTAGAAGTTAGCAATGAGAAATCTAAAGATATGTGCTTACAGGCCGAAACCAAGTGATAACAACTTGTTTGAACCAGTTTTCCAAATCCAAATACTTAGGAGTAATACTAACAAATGAAAATGATATTAAAGAGGAAATGAAAAGAAGGTTTAATTCATGTTACTTTTCTCTTCATAAAACTTTTGTCTCCTCGTTTCATATCTAAGGAACTAAAAAATTAAAAAATATATATATAGATCTTGCTCAGGATAAGGACAAATCGAACTTTCGGGTACAAGAAGGGTAGAGAATTAATTAATTAGTTAATATTCAATGTAATATGGTTTCACGTATTAAACAAAAACAAAGTTAGTAATAAGGTATTCATATTGACAAGGGAATTCTTACAAATTCATTCTCTTCGTAAGTTTGCCAATAGCATTTTTTCATCCTGCGTTATTTCAAATCTTCAATTATGCAATGCAAAAAAGGAGAAGAATTTCCATGACATGATAACATGAATTTGTACGTTGAAAGAAAAATGAAAACGAAGAGCTGTGATAAAAAAGAACGCTTGACTCTGACGAGCGGGAAACATAATAGAAATCAAGGACGGAAAATATGAACAGAGGAAAGGGGATATTCAAAAGAAGGTGGCTCTTCCACGATAATTTTTACTTTTCTCAATCCGAACAAATTCATAAACATTATCATCATTGAATGTTGTTGTTGTTGATGAGTTGGTGTTTTAAGTCTACTTTATGCACAGTGTGACTAATCGAGACTGGACCTACAGTTTAAAGTGGGATCCGAACCACTATGTGCCTGCACCAGATATCAAACCTGGGACCCTTTGATTACAAGGCGACAACGCTACCACTGCGCCATGGGGGAGCCCCCATCATTGAATGGTTGGTTACGTTGTCCCTCCGAACGAAAGATGGAAAGTATACAAGCCTGTGCCTCCTAAGTTCATCGTGGCTTGCGAATTGAAACTTCCGATGATTTTTATTTTTTAAGAACATGCTTCGCTAGGGAGGTCAAAATGACAAGTTCCGTAATTCGAATAACTTGTTGATTTCATTACGAACGAAGAAGGAATGCATGGCTGTAGTATCATTACATCAGATCATCTTTTTGTCTTGCTCGCGTCGATTAGTCTCCTTACGTTTCTTCTTCTCCTTGTCGTTTTCGTCCAGAATCGCTTCCATCTCTCCTGTTATTACATTCGCGACTTCTAGATTATCACTTTTTCTCCCTGTAATTTTATAAATATAGTTTTCTTTCATGATCATCTTGAGAACACCGGATAAATTTTAGCAATATTGATTATCTAGAGAACACCGGATAAATTTCAGCAATATCGATCACTCAAATGGATATCATCATCTTCGTCCAATACAATTCTTGAAAATTTTATATAGCACTTCCAGGAGTAGGTCGGTTAAAAAAAAACGCGAGCCCGAAGATTCCACTTTTATCTTGTTCTGTCTTGTTTAACCGATTTTGAATTTGAGATTTTTTATTTTTATTTGCCATTCACAACACGTTCGACTATTCGTGACAATACGTTTCAACCTTTCTGTATAAACGTTTCAACGTTCCGGTAAATTTACCTGTAACGGAACCCATTAGATTTTTTGGGTTTATAGAAGCTGTTGGTGCGTAAGGGGTGACCTTCTGGTAAGGCATCGAAAAGCCAACCTCGTTTCCGCGTAGTGCACGCCGGGAACCGTCTCTTGCAGGCCAACAAGGTTCTGGCGCCTGCCACCGCGGCCAGGATAATCCTCTGTGGGGTCGTGTTGTCCCGTGTTTGTCCTTGTGTGTGCTGACACTGCCGAGTTGCCTGCGTAACCTCCACCACGTAACGCAATGTTAATACTCCGTTGGGATGGAACCAGAGACCCAGAATCGTCTATTGGGTGGCGTAGCTATTCATAATTTATCTTCCAGATGGTTCACTCGCTTGGCCTAAATGTGAGATATGATACATTCAAATGAATGGCAAAAGAATTTACATGTACAATAAATGGATGTTGTACTCCCCACGACTGAACCGATATGGACTTTGTTAAGAAATGGATATTACTTGAGTCCCGTTTGGATGATGATAACTTCCTTGCTCTTTCCATCTCACTCACTCGACAACTGTCTTCGCTCTCTCTCGATTCCACCGCTCATCCCACAACCGCCTCTCAAGTCAATCACCTAACATTTGCCTTTACTTACTGAGCATTCCTTTCTCTGCTTCCTGCTATGTTAAGGATAATAGCAGACTTGTCACTTCTACCCAACGCCTTGGGTACGATACGCCTGTTTACAGTTTTTAAAATACATATTTTGTTGTACGTCTTGAAGCTTTTCTGGCGACGAATCCTGAAAAGATTCCCTCGGGCTATCGATCAGGTGAGTTGTGGAAATGATTCCAAGCTCTCGAGAGCTAACGTCACTCTCATCTTCAGGGTAGAAGTATTTTCCACAACTCCCTGGTCGATAGACCAAGAGAATCTTTTCAACATACTTTGTTATCATGTTAAAGGCCTCACCCTCAGCTATGTTTTAGTAGTGTGATTTGTGATATTATAAACCCGAGAAATGATGAGCCCCCCTCAGGCAGATTTGCCTACACTTAAAACTAGCTCAACATGCCCATATGAGCTTTTTGCTCAAGTATGGTACTCTGTCTAATCCAAGATTTTTGTAAAAATGCCCTCGGGAATTTCCTGTGAAATGATGAGCCCCCTCAGATTGATTTGCCTACACTTACAAAAGCCACATCTGTGAGATTGTTGTCCATAAGCTTGTCAAAAATATGCCCCTTTTGATATTTTTTTTGGATACACTTAAAACTAAGCCAAGATGCTCATAAAACCCACACCCACCCACACCCACCCATATTTACTTCCGGTTTAAGTTTAATTGGGCACCAGGCTCAACTTGTATATCTAGTATTAAGATAATGTAATTCTTCTAGAATTGCTCTGTGACTCTCTCATTTCTTACATCATAAACATAAGATTTTTCACCTATGAGAATAACACTACATATGGTGTCATCAGGGAGTGTATCGTGGAATTCACAGATAATTTTAATGTTTGTCCTGTCATTAACCACAACTTGTTTTCTTTTTGAGGTGTTGATGACAAACATGGGTCTCTGTGCTTTGAATTCATCTGGTGTGTAATACATGTCAGTATTGCCAGTAGTGATCCTTTTGTGTGCTGTAAATGCCTCATATAATTTAAGGAAATCATCCTTGGACATGTCTAAATTATAATTTTCTCTAGGGAATACCTCATTTCTGCCATTTTTAAGATATATGTTCTTGATGTTGCAGTTATCAAATTTACTTGAATTTTTTTCTTGATTATTGTGTCTTCCAGTCTGAAACAGTACCACCACAAAATCCGGCATGTCATATTGTATACTGGAGAATGAATTTGTAGCATCAAACTCATAATAAGTACCAGTTGCAGGCTTCTGTACACATTGATATGTATAAAATTGTAAAGGTACTTGTGGATTTTTTAGGATATCAGCTTTGTATTTAAGAGCATAACTGGCTTCATATTCAACAACCGGGATTCTTAGCTCCATAGTCTGAATAATGCGTTTGCCTTCATCAGGTAGGGTATTAGGCAGAGCTGCCCCGGTAGAGTTTCTTGCACTGTACCTCATCAAAGCATTATTATCATTGGCAGCTCTTCTAAATGTAATTCTTAAACCACCCTTCCACATAATATCTTTGTAATCTGAGAAGAATCCTGGTAACAGGTGCATGGGAAACAGCACTGTGTGGCTTTTAGATATTATCTTATCACCAGCCTCAAATCCACCTATTTTGTAGTATGATGCCTCGGTTTTGGATAATTTTAGTGTGGCCAAAGCTGTGGAGGTAATGCCAGGGTAATCCACTCTGTTTATAACAACACCATGTTTTCTTATCTCAATTTCAGAGAACAGATGTGGCACAAAATTGTCCACCAATCTTATATTTGAATTTGCCGGATAATCTGTACCATCGAGCTTTACAACATCAAACTTGATGTATAGATCTGCTCTGTGGGGGTGTATAAAGCCATCCCCTACATCAAGATCAACCTCAATCTCTGTGTTGGGTTGATTTAAATTTGCAAAGGTCCTCCTGTTTGGGGGGAATGATTGTAGCTCATAACTCTCAATATTTTCCATTTTTTTTGTATGTATTTTTATTTAAATATTAATTTCTATGATAGCAGTTGTTGTGGCTCCAGCAAAATCAACTAATTCTTCTTTTTCATTAGTGACCATCAACTCAATGTAATCTATTCTATTATGGCACAGGAAAATATAATGTTGGTGATGGAGTGTAGATGATTGGCTCCATAAATTCAGAGTTAGGTTTGAATGTTGCAATGATGCCAGTTTGTTTGTGAGTGCCTATGCCATTTGATTTGGTGATCATACCCTCGGCCACATTACAGTGAATATTTAGAGTGTCTATGGCTAAGAATTTAGGTATATTAATAGCAGTGTGTTTAATAGCTGGTTCAAGTTTTGTGTTGTTCTCAAAGCCTAACAGCTCTCCTATAGTACCCAGATCCACTGTTTCTGTAGCAGATACAATCTCTACTCTGTGAGTGACAGAATTTTGAGTTAAAACTATACCTCTGGGTAACTGAGCATTTAGAGTGGACAGATTATACTGCCCTGGAGTGATGACAATTTTTTGATCACCAACTGCAATTGTGTTGTTGTGGTGTGTAATATTGGGGATCAAGTACATGCCATAAAATGCTCTGAGAGCTATTGTTTTGGGATATACTATATCATCATGTAATCTAAGTTTCAATATTGAATTTTGGCTGGTGAGATGGAATACCCCCATGATGTTTTAAATACCACAAGGCTTTTTGAAAATCTTCAATTGATGGTTTATTTATTTGAGACATATATCTAAGAACAGATAAACACAGATGTCCACAATTAACATCTTTGAAATTTTGAACACGGGCATTATTGTAATAAAGACTAGTTGATTTTAGATATTTTACTAAATTTTCAGGTGGAACACCTCCAAATGAATCAAACACAAATGCCTCATTGTTTAAATATTTAAGATAACAGATCCAGTGAGTGCCCTGATTTTTGTACTTATCCAAATTAACTATGCCACACTCTTTGTTGAGTGGTTGTTCTCGTAAAGAATCAGACATGTACACACCTCTAAAATTTTTGATGCCCAGTGGCTTGATTAAAGCTTCAATATCTTGGTTTGGAAGCGGCTCTTGTTTTTTTAAACTTATTCATGGCTCTCTTAACACCTTTACCTTGTTTCTCCATGGCCAGGTTATGGTGCTTCAATTCATCTAATTCTGCCCTATTCTTCTTGGCATCTATTACTGTTTTTGCTATGGCAGCTGATCCCCCAGCCAAGCTCCCCACAGCCCCAAGTGCTGCTAAGATGGCCGGGATAGTAAATATGAAACCCCCTACATGTGATTTTTTCCTGGATTGCTGTAATTTTTTTAATTGGGGGTGCTAAGCAACAATTTCATACCATGACCCTTGGCAATACAAGAATTTTTTTTCTTGCGCTGCTTTTAGGTTAAAAGACTATCAATAGTTTTAAGAGATTTAAGACCTGCATAAGGTATTTGATACATAACACCCTTGGCCTTCATCCTAGGTTTATTATATACATATTCACAGCCCTCACCCCAGTTTTTGTTTGGTGTTCATAGCTATGGTGGTCCCCAATGCTGCTATTTTTTCACTTAAAGAAGCATCTTTGCTTACAAATCTACCAAATGCAGCCTCTTCTAATTTCTTGTCTGCAACATGTCTCTTGTCAAGATCAGAATGTGTATTGTATGCTATGTCATGGTCTCTACAAGCAGCATCTAGGGGATTAACACCAGGATCACCTCTGTTTAATCTATGGTCCAATTTTGTGCCTGGACCACAATACTGATAGCCTGGAATGTGTAGTTCAAATGGCAGCTTGTTTATAATATCATTAACAAGCCCCCGACCATCAGAAATATTCCAAAATTTAGGTGGTAGAGTATTAATAATTTTTATAAGATATCCAATCCCCTTAGTGTCATTCACTATAAAATTAGACAATTTTGTGCTTATCATGTCCATAATTCCAACCTTTTCATTGTAAAAATTGTGGTTGCCAGCATTTTCCTCCCCAGCTATCACCAGCAACCTATCTACAAGTTTCCTGACATCATCAACCCACACAAATTCTTCAGGCAGGGTGTTGTATTGTTTGATCCCACTACCTGTCTTGATCTGTGTCCATATGGGCTTGATCAAGTTGTTGTATTTTGCTCCACTGCTAGACTTGACTCTTTTTTGTGTGGGATCATTGTTCTGGTATAGAGCATCTGATTTTATTAATATTTCTTTGTAATGCTCATAATCTTGATCTGTATAGCTGCCACGTCTCTTCCTAGTCATCAGTTCCCACAATCCAGGTGTGCCGGGATATTTAACAAAAGCACCTCTTTCTCCAAGATGAGATTCTCAATATACAATTAGATCATCTCCCATAAATGTTACTCCGAAATTGCCAATTCTATGTATCAATTGGAACCTGCTCTCCGAAGGGACCGTGACCGAGGCTGTTGAACTGTTTACGGACGTGATTCATGCCCTAATTCAGGACTATGTGCCACATAAAACAATCAAAAGTAAAAAGTTCCCCCCTTGGTTTGATAAAGAGTTGCAGCATCTGTTACTTAACAAAAAGAGAGCATGGCAACTGTGGAAACGTTTCCCCAATCCCCACACACACAACACTTTCAAAGCACTTCGAAAGCATAGTAAAGACCTTATGAAACAGAAATACACCGAATATGTCAACACAGTCACAAACGAACTCCTTACTAATTCAAAGAGATTCTGGACATTAATAAATTCACGAAGACAAGCCAAGCGCATCCCTTTAGAAGTAACACACAATGACATTTCAGCTGTTGGTAATGATAGAGCTGAACTTTTCAATCTAACATTTCAAAATAATTTTGTTTCAAATGATGTTTTAGATCACCCGCCTATCAAATCTATCTGCTCTCACTCTCTTTCTACCGTCTTTACAGAACCAGGAGAAGTCTTGCACTTCCTTACCTCCTTTTCTTCTCACCGAGCATCTGGACCAGACAATATTCCTACTATGTTCCTACAAAAAACAGCTCACTCACTAGCTACTCCTCTTGCAATGTTATACAATAGGTGCTTCTCTGAAGGCTGCTTTCCCACTCAATGGAAGAAAGCAAATATCATTCCTATTTTTAAATCTGGAAATGCTAACGATACTACATGTTATAGGCCCATTTCTCTCCTTTCCACACTTGCTATTGTCTGTGAAAAAATTCTAAAAAAAAGACTTCTGAAATTCACATCCCCTTACATTAACCCTGCACAACAAGGCTTTCTTCCAAATTCTTCATGCCTTACCAATCTGTCTTGTATGCAATCCTGTGCCATAAACGCAATTACTAATCGTAATCAGTTAGATGTTGTTTACTTTGATCTGTCCAAAGCTTTTGATTCAGTGGATCACCACTATTTACTGCATAAATTATCTAACAGATTTAACATCACTGGAAACACGTTAAAATTAGTGAAAGACTATCTAAGAAATAGACAACAACGCGTTATACTTTCTGGAACTCATTCTAACTGGCTTCCTGTTATATCTGGTGTGCCGCAAGGAAGCGTTCTTGGCCCTCTGTTATTTGTATTATATCTGGATGATCTCACAGACCTCTTTAATTCCCCCATCTCAAGCACAATTCTAATGTTTGCCGATGATTGCAAGATTATGAGAGAAATAAAACAGCCTTCAGACATGCAAATTCTCCAAAATGACATTAACAGATTCTCTGAATGGTGTAAGCAATGGAAACTGTCCACAAACCCTTCTAAATGCTCATACATAACAATTTCATTGAAACAAAACATTCTTGAAGGCAATTATACACTCACCGACCTCCCTCTAGCAAAAGAAGCGCAACACCGAGATCAAGGTATCCTGATAGATTCAAAACTAAAGTTCGATAATCACATATCAACCATCACAAAAAAGGCAATGCGTATGCTAGGCCTACTTTACAGATTCACCGAAATCAATAACCCGAAAGCACTTTCCATTTACTTCAAGATATTTGTGTCCCCCATTCTAGAATATTGTTCACCAATCTGGAATATGGCTGCCCATTCTCATACCTCCAAGATCGACAGTGTTCTCGGCTTTTTCCTCTCCATCGTTCGATATAGAGTGCCTGCCCTGAGACACCTGCCTAAGAGAGATCTTCTTGTAAAACTGCATATTAATACTCCAGAAACTCGTAGATACATTGCAGATATGAAATTGCTATATAAGATTATAAATGGAAACTTAAGATGTAGCATCCCACTCCACGAACTCTCCCTCAGAGTGCCTACACATAAAACACGGAGCAAGGAAACTTTCCACACTACAACTCCCAGGCTCTCACTCATACAACGATCACTATTCCATAGGCTACCGAATCAGTTCAATATAATCTCAAACCAAATAGATATATTCACTTCATATTCATTTTTTATCAGCAACATAGAAAAAATTGTACATAAGTAATGCTTTTGTGAAACTGATCTTTTTACCTTGGTCCTTTTTTTGGCTTGTTTTATTTTTGTTTATTTTATGTTATCCGTTCTTTTGTTTTTAATCTTAGTCTATTGTTTTATTGTTGTTTCTTTCTGGTTTAAAATGGCTTCTGCTGTACTGGAAATTTCAATAAATAAATAAATAAATGATGCTACCATCACGCTCTGTGTCAGCATATAAGCCAAAGACCTCATCTTTGTTGTCTTTAGGTGTGCTTAAATATTTTTGAGCAAGAAGATCCAATTCAATAGGATCCTGAGTAGCTTCAATTCTTCGAGGAGCAACAGGACTAGGTGTATGAATACTAGAAAGTGGGGTGATTGGATAATCTAATATGTTCCTAGCAGCTACAGGTACAAGCTCTGATCAAATTTTGATTTTGCTCTGTAACAGTTTTGATATTTTTACCTAATTCACTAATAGCATCAATAATAGGCTGTTCTGTTTGCTTGTGTTTTTCATAAATTCCTCGGTTCTCTAATTTCCATCCCTTAAATCTTTTTACAAGATAATCTCTTAATTTAAGATCATCAATAATTGGCCTTTTCATGGTTATTGATATATGTTTCAATGTCTAGAAAATTGTTGATTTTATTTCTGTATTTGCCACTATTGGGTTTCCTTGTCATATCAATTGTGACAAACCCATAACTGTCCTGGTTCCAGCACCTACTGCAAAACTTGGAAAAATTATTGTAGCTCAAGTCCCCACCTACATATTCATCATGTATGTGTTTGCGGTTGGTATGATCTTGATGAAACACACATATAAAATTGCTGTTGTCTCGGATATGCTGCTTCGGAATTTTAGAAAAAGTCTGTGCCAGGTAGAAGCAATCAATGTTTTTGTGTCGGCCATGTGTAAAAAAATTTCTAACCTTGTTTTGATTATCCAGTATAATGTCATCAAACACAACAACAGAATTATCGAGACATTCATGGAGAGGCTTAACATCTGATTCAAAAGTGGCTATATCCAATCCATCATATAGCTTCATCAGCGGCTGATATTTTAATTGTTCCAAGCTCTTAGAGAAGATATACAAGTGCCTGTTTTTCCAGTCTAACCAGTTGGGTGCCAATAAAAAATTATCAATCATTAGTGTAGTTTTACCACAAGCAGATGGCCCAACAATAAGACATCTAATATTATCAGGCAGCAACTTGCCATTTCTCTTAATCTGCTGTTCAGGTTCTGGCAGCCTCTTTATAACATCCCAGGTGCTCATAGTATCATTTTGTTTGCATCGATCCAGCTGTGTTCTGGGAGTCCTAGCCATTTGACAAATAACTTGTTGCCTTTTCTGCGGATGATTTTTTCTATGAGATATGTGTCAGGCTGTTTAGTTTTGTTGAGTTCTTCTTCATAGAACCGGGCTTTGAGAATTTCTACTCGGTGGTCTTTTATTATATATGTGTTAAGGGTCCCAGGTTTAATTTGAACCACTGTAAATAATTCAGTGCTCCAGTTTCTTGTAAAGCCTCTTTTGAATAAGTGCTTATATTTGCTGATTCTTACTTGATCACCCACCTTGTATTTGGCTTTTCTTGTTGTTGGCTGGTATCTAGGATAATAAACAGTCCTGATCAATTTTTGCTCATCAGATGAAGTTACTTCAGAGGGTTTCATGTTGATTGTGGAATGGACAGAGTTGTTATATTTATGTAGAAGTTCTGGAAGAATACTGAACCATTTATAATTACCTTGAAGGGTGAATTGTTTATACATATGATTTTTTAGGGTTTTGTTGAATCTCTCTACAATTGAGGCCTTGAGATCACTCTAACTCGAGTAATATTGTATTGACTGGCTTTTAATAAATTGTTGGAACACAGAATTATAAAATTCTTTGCCATTATCTGTTTGCAAATAGCGCGGTGATCTTCCACTCTGATTGATGATTGTCCTGAAGGCTTCTGTGACATATTTTCCAGTCTTG